>NC_086452.1:36964330-37316114 GCF_028390025.1 Pseudophryne corroboree | reverse complement strand
AGTTGAATTACCGGGTGAGGTGCCCTGGAAATTCAGGACTGACCCTTTCACACCACACAGCAGCCCGCATCGACCCCGCAATATACCAGGTCGATACCGGGTTATTTGTGCGTTGTGAAAGGGGTTTTTAGTAAATTTACCCCTTATAGTAAATTTGCTGTAAGTCAAGCCTGGCTAACCTGTGGCTCTCCAGATGTTGTGAAACTACACATCCCAGCATGCCCTGCCACAGTTTTAGCATTCCTTAATAGCAAAACTGTGGCAAAGCATGATGGGACTTGTAGTTTTACAACAGCTGGAGAGCCACAGGTTGGCCAGGCCTGCTTGTAAGTCATACTTTTCCAATCGTTAAAGGCTTATGCCAATCAAAAATGATGCTGCCTAATTAAAATGAGAATACCTGATATTATAATTTTTGGGATTAACTGATGAAACGCTTTGAAGTAGTAATTTTCTTTTTGCCTGAAATTGTCAGTTGAAAACACAGAAACACACTGTGACTGGAAAATGATGGGAGGCAGAGGCAGAACTCTGGGAGGCAACTGAGTCATCTGCCGCCGGGCTCCTGCTCTGAAGGGGGGCACCTCTCCTCCTATTCTGTGACACCATTGAATTAAGTTAATTGATAGCAGCCACTATCTGTTCAGGGGTCAACTTCCTCACTGGTCCCTGCACCTTACAAATCACACCCTCTTTATTACACACATTTTACAAGTGTCACACCCAGGATTAGAAACCACATCCTATTACACTGGAAGCAGACACTTCACTGATGAAGCTATTTGCTCCTGTATAGGAAATATGAGAATTTTAACTATATGAAGATACATCTCTGACAATTACATGTAACTTCATATAGTTAGAATTCTCATGCTTCCTCTACAGGAGCAAATAGCTCCATCAGTAAAGTGTCTGCTGTTAGTGTAACAGGTCATGGGTTCTAATCCTGTGTATGACTGCTAAGAATGTGTGATTTAAAATAAAAGACAATTAAATGTATACATATGAAACATACACAGTATGTACAGTATATACATTTTTTTCAACCCCCCCCCCCCCCCCCACACACACACACACATATATTTATCTTGATATAGGAAATAGGGGGGCACCAATATTTATCTTGCCTCCGGGCAACTGGGACGAACTTACGCCACTGATGGGAGGTACTGTACAGGAGCTGGCTGGGAGGTCAGAATATTACAACTTCTACCGCTACAATTGTAAATGATGGGAGGTCCAAACAAAGTGACCCGAGCTAGCCCATGGCGCAATCGATAAACCATCGTATTTCTGACGGATAAAGATTGGCTCTGTGCATCTGGTTGGTTGTCAGCACAGCTTAGTAGAAGGGCTGTTACAGAACTTACAGAGAATTTATTTCAGATGTTCTGGCTCTCCTGTAACATCGACCTTCGGAGGTTTGCGAGCTCTGTCTTACAAATAATTAGCAATTTGTAGTAAAAATGATTGCCGGGATTTGGCATCCCTAATCGCAGATGGTAATCAGGCCGCAAGAGCCGGCTTATGTTTGAAAACACAGGAATAAAACGATACGCTTAATGGCCCTCATTCCGAGTTGTTCGCTCGCAAGCTGCTTTTAGCAGCTTTGCACACGCTAAGCCGCCGCCTACTGGGAGTGAATCTTAGCTTAGCAAAATTGCGAACTAAAGATTCGCAATATTGCGAAAAGACTTCTCTGTGCAGTTTCTGAGTAGCTCGAGACTTACTCTTCCAGTGCGATCAGTTCAGTGCTTGTCGTTCCTGGTTTGACGTCACAAACACACCCAGCGTTCGCCCAGACACTCCTCCCTTTCTCCAGCCACTCCCGCGCTTTTCCCAGAAACGGTAGCGTTTTTTCAATCACTCCCATAAAACGGCCTGTTTCCGCCCAGAAACACCCACTTCCTGTCAATCACATTACGATCACCAGAACGAAGAAAAAACCTCGTAATGCCGTGAGTAAAATACCTAACTGCATAGCAAATTTACTTGGCGCAGTCGCAGTGCGAACATTGCGCATGCGCAGTTAGCGGAAAATCACTGCGATGCGAAGAAAATTACTGAGCGAACAACTCGGGATGACCACCAATAACTCTTAGTGGGCGTCATAGCAGATAGGGGCGTGGAGGCCCCTTACAGCTCTGATCCCAAGCTTCAGGCTTCCATACCTTGTCTCTGCTGACCTTGCGTCCGCTCTTCCTTTTATACAGGGTTTGAGATTTGTGTTTACAAATCTTATTGTAGATAATATGGAATGGAATGGAATGGGGGGGGGGGGGGGGGAGCTAATATGGAAGGGGGGTGGGGTACTATCTTATCAAATTAAATTGAAACATACAGTAAGCTATATTCTCCAGCTCACAACTGGATAGGTTAGAAGGATCTTTGATATAGGCTATGATTATTTTTCCGTCAGAAAACATAATAACACGGAATTATAAATCTTATATAATATAAACGGGGGATATGAATTTGAAAGTAAAAGTAACACTTTAATCATCAGACTTCAGTGTAACTTAACCAGCAGCGATTCCCCACTCTGCCGATACGATGATCAGCATTTATGATCAGCAATCCGTCTGAAAATTGGCAAAATGCAGCATGTTAAAAATCCCAGACTCGCCGATCCTGATTATTTTTGGGTCGGAATTGGCAAATTTCCAATTTTCAACATGTTGGATTTCCCCTATCCCCGACCCAGGCATCGTAAGAACAGGGTAGAGCCCCGATACAGTAGCTGCCTGTTGTATGGGCCCCATCAGTGTATACATACAGTAACTTTATTTACGCTAGAATAACTTTACAAAGAGCTGAGCACATTATTGTATTTACTCTTCATTTTCTGCTCATGTGGGATGTCCTACGATTTGCAGTGGGTGGGGATAGAACCACTTGTAGCCAATCAGATCATCTAAATATTCACTGTAGCACAGATGTGAGCTGACCATGTGGGAAGTAGTGACCCGTGACAGGGGCAGTGACATGATGTGAGGACGGGAATGGAAGCCACAGACTGAGAGTTATATAGTGGAAGGAGCAGGATCCCCAGCAGCACAGAGTATATCAGGAGATGAGTGATGTGTCAGTGAGGACAGGGCTGCATGTGACAGGGGCAGTGACATGGTGTGAGGAGGGGAATGGAGGCAACAGGAAGCCACAAACTGAGAGTTATATAGTGGAAGGAGCAGGGTCCCCAGCAGCACAGAGTATATCAGGAGATGAGTGATGTGTCAGTGAGGACAGGGCTGCATGTGACAGGGGAAGTGACATGATGTGAGGAGGGGAATGGAGGCAGCAGGAAGCCACAGACTGAGAGTTATATAGTGAAATGAGCAGTGTCCCCCAGCAGCACAGAGTATATCAGGAAATGAGTGATGTGTTAGTGAGGACAGGGCTGCATGTGACAGGGGCAGTGACATGATGTGAGGAGGGGAATGGAGGCAGCAGGAAGCCACAGACTGAGAGTTATATAGTGGGAGGATCAGGGTCCTCAGCAGCACAGAGTGTATCAGGAGATGAGTGATGTGTCAGTGAGGACAGGGCTGCATGTGACAGGGGCAGTGACATGATGTGAGGAGGGATATAGAGACGGCAGGGAGCAACAGACTGAAGGTTATATAGGGGAAGGAACAGGGTCCTCGGCAGCACAGAGTATATAAGGAAATTAGTTTTACGTTAGTAAGAACAGGGCTGCATGTGACTGGGGCAGTAATATAATGGGAGGTGAGAAATGGAGGCAGCAGGTAGCCACAGGCTGAGAGTTGTATAGTGTAAGGAGCAAGTTCCCTAGCTGCGCACACAGAGTAGTACTGATGTGATTCTCCTATCACACTGATGAAGGAAGATTGTGATGTTAAATATATATATATCTATATATTAAAAGCAGCAATCCCATAAATAATTTATTTACTGAAGTAGTGATATAAGTACCTTTTAAATAAGTATCTATTATATTCTTTTACAAATAATTATCATCTTTTAAAAATCTCTCTGGAGGGCAAACAAATAGGGCTGCAAGACATTAATACAATCAGTCTGCACAAGCCACCAGCTCTCAGCGTGTCATGTGATGACAGAGTGGTAGAGTGAGGATGTCACAGTGCAGACAGAGCTCAGAGGGCTTTCAAAAGCCTCCCTGCTTACTGCATTATATACCACAAAACTGTGGTTGGCAGGTTTCCCAAAGGGATTAAACCAAAAACAATATCAAGGGGAATGGCTAAATACCAACATTCTTCATCGAGCCTGCCACAATGATTTGTTAAAGAGAACACCTATTTCATGGGATTTCTGCTTTAAAGTTCATATAATATATTTTGTTTTGATATGCAGTGTTGCAGGATAACAGCACGCCAAATCACACACACACACACACACACGTATATATATATATATATGTGTGTGTGTGTATATATATATATACAGTATATATTGTTGTAACTGATGCCTGCCACACACAGACAAACACATATACACTATATCACTCCTGTAACTGCACTCCCCCCCCCCACCCACTCACCCCCTACACACACTAATGCTTCTCTTGTACGTTTGCCCAATACTTACAATCTTAAATGTCTAAAATTTTTCTTACCGTCCTTGAGTGGACTCCGGCCAAAGCTTTACAGAGCCTTTGATGGAGCTTCAGTCTTTGGCTAGAACATAATCTAAACAGTTTCTTTTCTTTTTTTAAATAAAACTAAATAAAAAACCTCCCAGTATTGGCATCACAAAGCACCCGGGAATTTTACGTCACACTGGTGCATTTCACTTCCAACAGCGCCAACAGACAATGTAATAAATCGGGGCACTCAGCGTGTATTTGGCATCTCCTGAATGTCCCTCTTTTATTCCCTATTTGTGAATATTAGTGGCGTTATTTAGACTGGCTTTTGTACTACTTTTCTCCAATGTCGCGGTATCACTTTCCTTCCTTCACTATGAAACGTGGAGTCACGTGCGCGGCCCAGGAGCCAGTTCTGCCAGAGGAGTTAGAGTACAGATGTATTAACATTTCATCTGCCACAAGACTTTTTCTCTGCATCACACTGAAGTTGCTGTAAGGTGTGGGATGGTTTTAAAGCAAATCTAAGCAACCAGTGGGTCTCCAGCTGCTGTAGAACTACAAGTCCTTGCATGCCCTGCCAGCCCAAAGCCTGTATTTCACAACAACTTGAATCGTTTGTAGTCGTGGATTATCTGCGTCTGAATTATTGGGCGCTAATAAGTACTGGGACAAATGAGCTAATTCCGAGGGGGACACATATCCTGTCACCGCAACGTCTTTGTACGCAGTGGATTAGAGAAGATATGCCAGTGTCGCAGCTGTTGGAATTTGTTGTGAGATTCCCACTGATGGCTCCTCTGTTCTGCCTCTGGTGTACAAAGACTCAACATCAAAGTTTTGAGTGACCCTAAGGGGCTAATTCAGACCTGATCGCTAGGCTGCGTTTTCGTACAGCGGGCGATCAGGCACAAACTGCGCATGCGTATGCACCGCAATGCGCAGGTACATCGCACGGGTACAAATCGGATCACTGCTCAGCGATGGGTTTGTGCGAAGGATCCATTCGCCCGGGCGTTCGCAAGGAGATTGACAGGAAGAAGGCATTTGTGGGTGGCAACTGTTCGTTTTCTGGGAGTGGTTGGAAAAACAGAGGCGTGTCCAAGCGTTTGCAGGGCGGGTTCCTGACGTCAATTCCGGTCCCGGACAGGCTGATGTGATCGCAGCGGCTGAGTAAGTCCTGGGCTGTGCAGAGACTGCACAAGATCTGTCTGTACAGCTCTGCTACACATGCGATCGCACACTTGCAAAGCTAAAATACACTCCCCTGTGGGCGGCGACTATACGAACGCAGGACTGCAAAAAAACTCTAGCGTGTGATCAGGTCTGAATTAGGCCCTATGTTTGCTCAGAATGTCTATCGTAACTAAGACACCAGGGCCAGTGAAACTATGGCCCTCATTCCGAGTTGATCGGTCGCAAGGCGAATTTAGCAGAGTTACACACGCTAAGCCGCCGCCTACTGGGAGTGAATCTTAGCTTCTTAAAATTGCGACCGATGTATTCGCAATATTGCGATTACTAACTACTTAGCAGTTTCAGAGTAGCTCCAGACTTACTCTGCCTGTGCGATCAGTTCAGTGCTTGTCGTTCCTGGTTGACGTCACAAACACACCCAGCGTTCGCCCAGGCACTCCCACCGTTTCTCCGGCCACTCCTGCGTTTTTTCCGGAAACGGTAGCGTTTTCAGCCACACGCCCCTGAAACGCCGTGTTTCCGCCCAGTAACACCCATTTCCTGTCAATCACATTACGTTCGCCGGAGCGAAGAAAAAGCCGTGAGTAAAAATACTTTCTTCATAGTAAAGTTACTTGGCGCAGTCGCAGTGCGAACTTTGCGCATGCGTACTAAGCGGATTTTCACTGCGATGCGATGAATAATACCGAGCGAACAACTCGGAATGAGGGCCAATGTCCGAAGACACAGCTGCTGGCAGCAACACGCCCGCAAAACGCTCGTGAAATTTCCGGGTTTCATTAGCCACTGCTCGTTACGAGCCACAAACGCCCACCACCTCTCTCCATCAACCTGCATCCGAATCCTCACTACATCTGCCTTGTGTCACATGCACAGTACAACTCAGACGCATGCGCAGTAGGAGAAACAATGCTTGTTTGCGCAATCATCAGCACTGTGTCCATCTCTGCTCAGGCCCATAATCACCCACACACTGATGGTGACTTTGCTCTACAAACACCTACCTGTCGCCTGAGCAGAGAAAATCACTGACTGCACAGAATTGTCCCTGGAGCTGGTTGACCTAATTTAAAAAAAAAAAAAAAAAAAATTAATTATGGGCAAAATGTACCGTACAGTTCCTGCTAGCCTGTAAAGTAGAATATAATGACGCAATGATCAGTGTATCTGTGGCAATACAAAGCACAAGTGATTATTCCTGTGACCCCATCCCAATCCACAGTACATTAAACTCATTATATCATTTCCACTCTGACGCAGATATGTGAGTTACTGTATACCTGCATAAGTAGACACACACATCTATCCTCCATGGAAGCGGTCTGTGCGGCCTGGTCCACTTGGGGCCATGTTTACTAATATTCGTCCATAATGCCAATATTATATACAGTATACTCCTTAGTGACGCGGGCCTGGATGTGTAAGGGTTAAATGACAGATTTACTTGGCCAGTCTGAGGGAATATGACGCAGCTACCTAGACATTGGGGAAGAAGATTAGAAATAGACTTTCATGATGAAGTCGTTTTCCCTAGATATAGGCTTTTATTGGTCTCCTATGGCACACAACAGCGGCTCAGTGATCAGCTCACAGCACTGAGGTCTTAGGTCCTGGCATTGTACCGGAGTAGAGTTTGTATGTTCTCTCCATATCTACGTGGGTTTCCTCCAACTACTCTGGTTTCCTCTCACAATCCAAAAACGTACTTGTGCATGTGTGCGTGTGGAAGGGTATAGATTGTAAGCTCCACTGGAGCAGGCACTGATGTGAATGACTAAATACTCTCTGTAAAGCGCTGCGGAATATGTGTGCGCTATGTAAATAACTGGTAATAGATAAATTGTGTTGGAATGGGATATAGGCAGTGCTTAGGATATTAGGGGGGTCATTCCGAGATGATCGTAGCTGTGCTAAATTTAGCACAGCTACGATCATTCACACTGACATGCGGGGGGGACGCCCAGCACAGGGCTATTCCGTCTCGCATGTCAGTGCCGCATCGCACAGCGACTACTCATTGCTCCCCGGCCCGCAGCGGCTGCGTGTGACGTCACGCAGCCGCTGCGGGCCTGCGTTGGCTGGACCGCGCCCACGAAACAGCGGCCAATCGCCGCTGTTCCGCCCCTCCCAGCCCAGCGACTGCCTCTGCCTGTCAGTCAGGCAGAGGCGATCGTAGCGGGCCTTCGGCCGTCTGGCATGCGCAGTTCTGACCCGATCGCACCAATGCGATAAACTGCAGCGTGCGATCGGGTCAGAATGACCCCCTAGGTGAGAGTGAGAACTTGTGTGTAATGTAAAGACTCCTATCAGAAGGAGTGACTGTTCCTGAGATCCAGTTAATCTCCGGCTAGCGAGTTACATTCAATAACAGATCCAGTAACAGAGAAATATATAATTTGATAGCAGATAAGAACCAATTGGCCCATCTCGTCTGCTCATGTACACGCACTCACTTACATGCAAGGGTTAATTTTTGTTGAGAGCTAATTAACCTTCCAGTATATTTTTGGAGTGTGGGAGGAAATCTGAGCACCCGGAGGAAACCCACGCAAGCATGGGGAGGACATACAAACTCCACACAGTTAAAGCCATGGAGTTTTGTGATTGCAATCTATACAGTTGACACACAACATCTGCTATCTGGACTCTTGTGAATACGCTTTCTATGTGCTGTTTTCTGGTGCCCTCTGTTGGCTGACTCACAGAATGTTTCTTTTGTATTTGGTATAATCAGGGACGAGTTTGAAGAAGATGGCTATTGCCAGCCGTACAGAGGAATCGCCTGCGCTCGCTTCATTGGGAACCGCACAATCTACATGGAGTCTCTTCACATGCAGGGAGAGATAGAGAACCAGATTACAGGTACAGTACTCTACGGGAATGCTTTTTTGCATATTTTATTATCTGAAGTCTATTGAGGTCATTGCATCTATTTGTGCTGATATCCTGAATATCACAGATACAGAATGGTACTCCACTTAGATAACAGTCACCTTGACTATTATTAAATATTGGTAATGTGAATCTGATGCACATTTGCAATTAAATGTTGCATGGTGGCCTGGTACAATGCTAGCAAATATATACCCGGCATCAATCGGTTAGACATTTTCAATGTCTGATTGTGGTTATACCAATGTGTGGCAATGTTAATGAATAAGCCTTTATATAGAGGTTTATTATTAGAGCGCCGTGTTCCCGAATGCAGTCACTATTCATTGGACTCTTTCTTTAATTTGCTGTTTTCCATTTGCATACACATACAATTATAGGATGTTAATTACATTTACATTTAAACATCAAATCCCACTAGTCCTTTTACTGCCCCCTTGTAGGATTATGTTACCCAGACAAAGTTCCGGCACATTCCACTGTTCAGATTGGGTTAAGGTGTGTACACACGCCACATGGTGAGATTTCTCATTTCGATTTTGACTATATAGTCTAAATGGCAAGGAAAGTTAGTGCACGTCTCAAGGTGTTAGGCAGCTTGCGATACCGATTCGATCCCGATGCGCACTCCCGCGGGGTCGGTATCGTAAGGCTGGATAGACTGTGCAGGCAAATCGATCTTGACTATCTAGTGTACTATCTAGTACAAAGTATAGGCAAAATTGGCACTTAGTCAGTATCGTACATTGGGGGCGATTCCGAGTTGTTCGCTCGCTAGCTGTTTTTAGCAGCCGTGCAAACGCTATGCCGCCGCCCACCGGGAGTCTATTTTAGCTTAGCAGAAGTGCGAACGAAAGGATCGCAGAGCGGCTACAAAGTTTTTTTGTGTAGTTTCAGAGTAGCTCAAAACCTGCTCAGCGCTTGCGATCACTTCAGACTGTTCAGTTCCTGTTTTGACGTCACAAACCTGCCCAGCGTTCGCCCTGCCACGGCTGCGTTTTTACTGGCACGTCTGCGTTTTTACTGGCACGCCTGCATTTTTCCGAACACTCCCAGAAACGCCCCCTTCCTGTCAATCACTCTGCGGCCACCAGTGCGACTGAAATGCATCGCTAGACCCTGTGTAAAACTACATCGTTCGTTGTGCCCGTACGCATGCGTAGAACTGCTGGTTTTTAGCCTGATCGCTGCGAACAAATGCAGCTAGCGATCAACTCGGAATGACCCCCATAGACAAAATCGGTGCTTCTGGGCTCTGGGGGAGTTCAAGGGAAATCACAGAGTCAAAACCGAGCATAGCAAGGATCTTACCGTGTGTACACACCGAAATAAGTGGTTTCCACATTTCATTGAGCAGATATGAAGGGTCTGATTCAGGGATGTACACTTTTTAGACTTTTTCTGCCATTGTCCGATGGTGGGACAGAGCTGCAGGGAGCATGTGCTGCGATGCAGCTGCTTTTCTGGTCGCAGTGTCGGGGATGCCGCAACCTGACAGGCTATGGCAGTTTGGGGACAGGGAGTGTGTCCCTTTAAGAAAATGGGAAGTGCCAAACCCATTGTCTGTGTCTTCCAATGCAGGTTTACTGGCCTCGGGAGCGGAGTTCGTGCAGCCATTCTAAATACAGATGGGTCCACATTTATCTTGACCTTTAATAGGATTAACTGAGACTGGCCAGTCGGACTTAATCCTCTGCTGTAATGACTTAATCCCCTGCTGTATTGTTCTCTCTGTATTGTATTGCAGCTGAGAACAATAGATGAAGGGTTTATGCTAATAAATCATGTTGTGCCTAGGCTCAGAAAACTAGTCAAGATAACCGTGGACCCATCTGTAAGTTTAGGCTTACTCAGATGGCCGATGGCTGACCGATGGTGATCCAGTGCTGCGTCTTCGGACGCAGCAGCAGATCAGAGAAGACTGCAGTGGGCGTCTCTTTCCTTAAGACGCCTCCTGCAGCTTTAGCATAATGTCTCAAAGCCGCTGTGTATAAAGACGCAATGTCTGCCCTCATATCGTCCAACTCTGAATCAGGCCATAAATTGCCACATTTAAACGGACATGGTCAAAATACCGACATTTAAAATACAGACAAGGTCCAAATACTGACATTTAAAATGTCGACAGGTCAAAAAGTCGACATGAGTTTTTCATTGAAACCGACTTGTTCATACTTTACCATCCCAGTGGACCTGGAGGGGGAATATAATAGTGTGCCCGCGAGGAGACGCGGTACACTTATACGGTGTCCATGTTGACCTATGTCGACATACACACACACAAAACATGGAAAACGTTTGTCGACTTTCTGACCTGTCGACATTTTAAATTACTGTATTTTGACCTTGTCTGTATTTTAAATGTCGGCATTTTGACCTTGTCAGGATTTTGACCGTCGGTCAATTGTTGTCGGTATGTTGACTGTCGGGATTTTGATTGTAGGTATTTCATACTATGGATAGGAGATATTTATAACCCTAGTGTTCACTCTGGAGGGGATTAAACCCCTCTGCTAATTGTCCCTGCCGGACCTATTCAATGAGCATGAAATACCCCGCATGTAAGTCTGCAGACGGACTGAACCCCGCAGTCCGTGTAAAAAATACCCACAAAATTGGGTCACTCACAGGAAAAAAACATTGATTCCACAGTTTTTACACAGAATCAGTGGGTTTCCCTGCTTGAATCCCGATTTTTCAGTGCAGGAAAATGGCTATTTAATTGAATAGCCTTTCCTTGCACTGCAGCTAATTGAATACCCCCCTTGGTGCAGGGTACTGATCAGTGAGGCATATTTTATTTTGAAGGGCAACATTTTATACTTGCTGTATCGCTACAGCTACCCTTTCAAAATGAAAATATACCCCCTCACTGATAGGCACCCTGCACCTAGAGTGAATACTATAACCCTCTCATACGCACCTCCAGATCACTGCTTTACAGCATTCAAATCACATTAAAGATAATTATTAGGAAGTATTTGAAATGAATAGGATATACCGTATTAGCTAATGAATTGGGCCCCATTTTAGCTGCCGGCCCTGCAGCGGACTGGCTAAGCCCACTCATAGGTTCAGAATAGTTGCAGTTAGTGTTATGTGGCAATGTCGCTATTTACATACAGTACGTGTCAACATTCTCGGTCAGCAAATTGTCTCAACCTAGGAGGTCTATTTACTAAGCCTTGAATGGAGGGAAAGTGGACGGAGATTAAGTCCCTGCCAATCAGCTCCTAACTGACATGTCACAGACTGGGTTTGAAAAATGACAGTTAGAAGCTGATTGGCTAATACTTTATCTCTGTCCACATTACCTCCATCGGGTGTAGTACTGGTGACCGGCGGTCTCCTGACCGCCGGTCACCATACCGACGCCGGGATCCCGGCAGCATACCGACGCCGGGATCCCGGCGGGGAGGGGCGAGTGCAGCAAGCCCCTTGCGGGCTCAGTGGCGACCTGCGGTCGCCACGGGTTCTATTCCCACTCTATGGATGTCGTGGACACCAACGAGTGGAAATAGTCCCTGTTGGTCGGCATGCCGACCATCGGGGATAGTGAGCCGTCGGGCTCACGGAGGAGGTCATGTGACTGTCGGTCAGCTGACCGGCGGTCACATGAATACCACCCCCTCCATCCAAGGCTTAGTAAATAGACTCCTAAATTAGCGCTACAAAGCCACCTAAACCACACCCATTTCCCATAAAAACACGCCCCTTTTCTTCACTGGAATTTGGGCGTCCCACATCACATTTTCCAAGGCTTCAGAGAAGAAATAGTAGTTATCCTGCATTAGGACACATCTCCTGGCACGTCACGATTCGCTTCCTCTGTATCCTGTCCTGTAATTGCATGGTGCTGTAAGAGCAGGGTTTGACTGCTGCGTTATGGAACAGTTAATTTATGCTTGCAGAAATGTATCCATTGTCTATTCTCCCGTCATGAATGATACGATATTTCCCAATCCTTTCTTACTGCTTGTTGCAGCTGCCTTCACCATGATCGGTACCTCCAATCACCTATCGGATAAATGCTCTCAGTTCGCCATCCCGTCCCTTTGTCACTACGCCTTCCCCTACTGCTCCGAGACATCCTCGTCTCCCAAACCACGGGACCTGTGCCGCGACGAGTGTGAGATCCTGGAGAACGTCCTGTGTCAAGCCGAGTACATCTTTGCCAGATCCAACCCCATGATTTTAATGAGGTTGAAACTGCCCAACTGTGAGGACCTTCCCCAGCCAGACAGCCCCGAGGCCAGTAACTGTATACGGATCGGGATACCAATGGCGGAGCCCATCAATAAAAGTAAGTGCAGACTGGTGGCCTCATCAGAGAGGCAAACACCAAACTCCTACAGTTCACAGCAAGGTTTCCCCTTCTCCGCGTGCCAACAAAAATTGTATTGGATTTAGACGAAACAAATTACACAGTCTTCTGCCAATGTGCGACCACACTGAGATGAGGGCCAGACTCGCAACCTCACGATTGTGTTTTTATACTCGCCTACGTTTTTTCAGCGGTTCACATGGATGATTTATTACAACGACGCCTCATTTAGGTTAGTCAAAAAGGTATTTGTGGAAGCTCCCACTTCTTGTCCACTCCAAACGTGGCTTTGATAAATCAGCAGCATTATACCTTGGCCATCCAAGAGGCAGACCGGGAAAAGGCCCAATTCTCAGGAATGTCCTTATTTGTCCTGAGCAAAAAACCTTTTTGAAACGCCCAAATCCGTGTTTACCTCTGTAATTACTCCGGAACATAAATTATTTTTTTTAAATATCTTCTGGTCATTGGAACATTTACAGAATGGCTGCAATATCTGAGCTTAGCATGGAAGAGACGAAGAGACATTGGGGTAAATTTACTAAGATGGGGGTTCTATTTAAGATGGGATGTTGCCTATAGCAACCAATCAGATTCTACTTCTCATTTATCTAGCACCTTCTAGAACAGGCGTGGGGAACTGTTGTTAAACTACACATACCAGCATGCCTTGCTACAGTTTTGCGATTTGGCCATGCTAAATCTGTTGCAGGGCATGCTGGGATATGTAGTTTAACAACAGCTTAAGGGCCTAAGGTTCCCCATCCCTGTTCTAGAAGATAACAACTGGAATCTGTTTGGTTGCTATGGGCAACATCCCATTTTAAATAGAACTCCCATCTTAGTAAATTTACCCCACTGTGGGGCAGATTCAACTACCCGCTCAGGTAAGTGTAGAAATCTATGGGTTTCTCTGGGTGTTAAGCCCCAGAGGGTGCAATTAATACAGATTTTTTTTCTCTTTGCCGTCTCAGGAGCTGCATGGAAAAATCTGCGTTAAGTGCAACCCACGGGCAAGCAGCAATTCATTGAGTAGGCCCTGGCTGACAATTAATTTAATCTGCCCCATTGTGTCCCAGTTGCCTATATCTCTGCAATTTCACATTTAATAACATGTCCATAATACAAACAGCAAAAAGAACATTTTTGTTTTTTCATGTTAGTTAATCAACCTGATGTTTCAGGTGCATTGTGGTTTTTTTTTATGATTCCCATTCCTCCAGTTTCTAACAATATCATAAAACATTTCTTGATAAAATGTACTTTAAAAGAGTGTTCGTAAAATGTGCCTTTTTCCCATTGCAGATCATAAGTGCTATAACAGCACCGGAGTTGAGTACCGTGGCACGGCAAGTGTCACCAAATCCGGACGCCAGTGTCAGCCTTGGAATTCCCAATATCCACATACCCACACATTCAATGCCATGCGTTACCCTGAGCTGAATGGGGGACATTCCTATTGCAGGAACCCCGGGAACCAGAAAGAAGCCCCCTGGTGCTTCACATTGGATGAGAACTTTAAACATGAGGTGTGCGACATTCCTGCCTGTGGTAAGCACGAATTAGTATAGTGTCTGGATGTTCATCTATCCTGTGATCTATTAAACGACCTGGTGTTCCAAATGCATTGGCCTTTGTGGTGGGAACATACTGATCTGAGGACTATGCAGGGCCAGTATAAGACTGGAATCACATTAATATTGCCTGCGTTTGTAACTTCGTTGGCTGCTGTAAGTACAATTGTTAGCGTTATATAGATGACCTTTGATCCATGATTATGACAACCTAATAAGTGGATTTGTTCCTTTCCATGTGTGTGGCCAGATTGGGCATTGATCCAGTTGTCCGGCTCCCGAATACTAGCACACTGGCCAGTATAAGGGTGAGAAGATCTATGTTTCAGTTGCCATCTCTGGTAGCAAAACATCCCTTTTCTCTTTGGGACTAGTTACATGTAGTGGTAAAAATAAGATGAGGGCAGCAGGGGTAGCGATATTTAGATGGCTTTGGGCCTGAGTTGTACGGTAAGTGCCGGTATTTACACAGGTCAGCATCGGTTGACTGTGGATGCATTTCAGTCGCACTGTGGACATGTGGTGATTCACTAGCAATGCCGATTGCAGAGAATATTTATCCATAAGATGATTGAATCGGGCCCTTTATTGCTTTTCACAAAGATTTACGCAAAAAATACATTGCTCTTACATCTAGAAGCCTTAGTGTTCTAGCCAGGTATATATCAGCGAAGTTGTTTATATATTTGGGATACAACACAGTTCTGTGCCTTATAACAATTACAACACAGGTCTGCGCCTTATAACAATTACAACACAGTTCTGTACCTTATAACAATTACAACACAGTTCTGCGCCTTATAACAATTACAACACAGGTCTGTGCCTTATAACAATTACAACACAGGTCTGCGCCTTATAACAATTACAACACAGGTCTGCGCCTTATAACAATTACAACACAGTTCTGTGCCTTATAACAAGTGCCTTATAACAAGTACAACACAGTTCTGTGCCATATAACAAATACAATACAGTTCTGCGCCTTATAACAATTACAACACAGGTCTGCGCCTTATAACAATTACAACACAGTTCTGCGCCTTATAACAATTACAACACAGGTCTGCGCCTTATAACAATTACAACACAGGTCTGCGCCTTATAACAATTACAACACAGGTCTGCGCCTTATAACAATTACAACACAGGTCTGCGCCTTATAACAATTACAACACAGGTCTGCGCCTTATAACAATTACAACACAGTTCTGCGCCTTATAACAATTACAACACAGGTCTGCGCCTTATAACAATTGCAACACAGTTCTGCGCCTTATAACAAATACAACACAGGTCTGCGCCTTATAACAATTACAACACAGGTCTGCGCCTTATAACAATTACAACACAGTTCTGCGCCATATAACAATTACAACACAGGTCTGCGCCTTATAACAATTACAACACAGGTCTGCGCCTTATAACAATTACAACACAGTTCTGCGCCTTATAACAAATACAACACAGGTCTGCGCCTTATAACAATTACAACACAGTTCTGCGCCTTATAACAATTACAACACAGTTCTGCGCCTTATAACAAATACAACACAGGTCTGCGCCTTGTAACAATTACAACACAGTTCTGTGCCTTATAACAATTACAACACAGTTCTGTGCCTTATAACAATTACAACACAGTTCTGTGCCATATAACAAATACAACACAGTTCTGCGCCTTATAACAAATACAATACAGTTCTGTGCCTTATAAAAATTACAACACAGTTCTGTGCCTTATAACAATTACAACACAGTTCTGTGCCATATAACAAATACAACACAGTTCTGCGCCTTATAACAATTACAACACAGGTCTGCGCCTTATAACAATTACAACACAGTTCTGTGCCATATAACAAATACAACACAGGTCTGTGCCATATAACAATTACAACACAGTTCTGTGCCTTATAACAATTACAACACAGGTCTGCGCCTTATAACAAATACAACACAGGTCTGCGCCTTATAACAATTACAACACAGTTCTGCGCCTTATAACAATTACAACACAGTTCTGCGCCTTATAACAAATACAACACAGGTCTGCGCCTTATAACAAATACAATACAGTTCTGTGCCTTATAAAAATTACAACACAGTTCTGTGCCTTATAACAATTACAACACAGTTCTGTGCCTTATAACAATTACAACACAGTTCTGTGCCATATAACAAATACAACACAGGTCTGTGCCATATAACAATTACAACACAGTTCTGTGCCTTATAACAATTACAACACAGGTCTGCGCCTTATAACAAATACAACACAGGTCTGCGCCTTATAACAATTACAACACAGTTCTGCGCCTTATAACAATTACAACACAGTTCTGCGCCTTATAACAAATACAACACAGGTCTGCGCCTTGTAACAATTACAACACAGTTCTGTGCCTTATAACAATTACAACACAGTTCTGTGCCTTATAACAATTACAACACAGTTCTGTGCCATATAACAATTACAACAAAGTTCTGTGCCATATAACAATTACAACACAGTTCTGTGCCTTATAACAAATACAACACAGTTCTGCGCCATATGACAAATACAACACAGGTCTGCACCTTATAACAATTACAACACAGGTCTGCGCCTTATAACAATTACAACACAGGTCTGCGCCTTATAACAATTACAACACAGGTCTGCGCCTTATAACAATTACAACACAGGTCTGCGCCTTATAACAATTACAACACAGGTCTGCGCCTTATAACAATTACAACACAGTTCTGTGCCTTATAACAATTACAACACAGTTCTGTGCCTTATAACAATTACAACACAGTTCTGTGCCATATAACAAATACAACACAGTTCTGCGCCTTATAACAAATACAATACAGTTCTGCGCCTTATAAAAATTACAACACAGTTCTGCGCCTTATAACAATTACAACACAGTTCTGCGCCTTATAACAAATACAATACAGTTCTGCGCCTTATAAAAATTACAACACAGTTCTGCGCCTTATAACAATTACAACACAGTTCTGTGCCATATAACAATTACAACACAGTTCTGTGCCTTATAACAAATACAACACAGTTCTGCGCCATATGACAAATACAACACAGGTCTGCACCTTATAACAATTACAACACAGGTCTGCGCCTTATAACAATTACAACACAGGTCTGCGCCTTATAACAATTACAACACAGGTCTGCGCCTTATAACAATTACAACACAGTTCTGCGCCTTATAACAAATACAACACAGGTCTGCGCCTTATAACAATTACAACACAGGTCTGCGCCTTATAACAATTACAACACAGTTCTGCGCCATATGACAAATACAACACAGGTCTGCACCTTATAACAATTACAACACAGTTCTGCGCCTTATAACAATTACAACACAGTTCTGTGCCTTATAACAATTACAACACAGTTCTGCGCCTTATAACAATTACAACACAGTTCTGCGCCATATAACAATTACAACACAGGTCTGCGCCATATAACAATTACAACACAGGTCTGCGCCATATAACAAATACAACACAGGTCTGCGCCTTATAACAATTACAACACAGTTCTGTGCCTTATAACAATTACAACACAGTTCTGTGCCATATAACAATTACAACACAGTTCTGTGCCATATAACAATTACAACACAGTTCTGTGCCTTATAACAATTACAACACAGTTCTGTGCCATATAACAATTACAACACAGTTCTGTGCCTTATAACAATTACAACACAGTTCTGCGCCTTATAACAATTACAACACAGTTCTGCGCCATATAACAATTACAACACAGTTCTGCGCCTTATAACAAATACAACACAGTTCTGTGCCATATAACAATTACAACACAGTTCTGTGCCATATAACAAATACAACACAGTTCTGTGCCATATAACAATTACAACACAGTTCTGTGCCATATAACAAATACAACACAGTTCTGTGCCTTATAACAATTACAACACAGTTCTGTGCCATATAACAATTACAACACAGGTCTGCGCCATATAACAAATACAACACAGTTCTGCGCCTTATAACAATTACAACACAGTTCTGTGCCTTATAACAATTACAACACAATTCTGCGCCATATAACAATTACAACACGGTTCTGTACCTTATAACAATTACAACACAATTCTGCGCCATATAACAATTACAACACAGTTCTGTGCCATATAACAAATACAACACAGTTCTGTGCCTTATAACAATTACAATACAGTTCTGTGCCTTATAACAATTACAACACAGTTCTGTGCCATATAACAAATACAACACAGTTCTGTGCCTTATAACAATTACAACACAGTTCTGCGCCTTATAACAATTACAACACAGGTCTGCGCCTTATAACAATTACAACACAGGTCTGCGCCTTATAACAATTACAACACAGGTCTGCGCCTTATAACAATTACAACACAGGTCTGCGCCTTATAACAATTACAACACAGGTCTGCGCCTTATAACAATTACAACACAGTTCTGCGCCTTATAACAATTACAACACAGGTCTGCGCCTTATAACAATTGCAACACAGTTCTGCGCCTTATAACAAATACAACACAGGTCTGCGCCTTATAACAATTACAACACAGGTCTGCGCCTTATAACAATTACAACACAGTTCTGCGCCATATAACAATTACAACACAGGTCTGCGCCTTATAACAATTACAACACAGGTCTGCGCCTTATAACAATTACAACACAGTTCTGCGCCTTATAACAAATACAACACAGGTCTGCGCCTTATAACAATTACAACACAGTTCTGCGCCTTATAACAATTACAACACAGTTCTGCGCCTTATAACAAATACAACACAGGTCTGCGCCTTGTAACAATTACAACACAGTTCTGTGCCTTATAACAATTACAACACAGTTCTGTGCCTTATAACAATTACAACACAGTTCTGTGCCATATAACAAATACAACACAGTTCTGCGCCTTATAACAAATACAATACAGTTCTGTGCCTTATAAAAATTACAACACAGTTCTGTGCCTTATAACAATTACAACACAGTTCTGTGCCTTATAACAATTACAACACAGTTCTGTGCCATATAACAAATACAACACAGGTCTGTGCCATATAACAATTACAACACAGTTCTGTGCCTTATAACAATTACAACACAGGTCTGCGCCTTATAACAAATACAACACAGGTCTGCGCCTTATAACAATTACAACACAGTTCTGCGCCTTATAACAATTACAACACAGTTCTGCGCCTTATAACAAATACAACACAGGTCTGCGCCTTATAACAAATACAATACAGTTCTGTGCCTTATAAAAATTACAACACAGTTCTGTGCCTTATAACAATTACAACACAGTTCTGTGCCTTATAACAATTACAACACAGTTCTGTGCCATATAACAAATACAACACAGGTCTGTGCCATATAACAATTACAACACAGTTCTGTGCCTTATAACAATTACAACACAGGTCTGCGCCTTATAACAAATACAACACAGGTCTGCGCCTTATAACAATTACAACACAGTTCTGCGCCTTATAACAATTACAACACAGTTCTGCGCCTTATAACAAATACAACACAGGTCTGCGCCTTGTAACAATTACAACACAGTTCGGTGCCTTATAACAATTACAACACAGTTCTGTGCCTTATAACAATTACAACACAGTTCTGTGCCATATAACAATTACAACAAAGTTCTGTGCCATATAACAATTACAACACAGTTCTGTGCCTTATAACAAATACAACACAGTTCTGCGCCATATGACAAATACAACACAGGTCTGCACCTTATAACAATTACAACACAGGTCTGCGCCTTATAACAATTACAACACAGGTCTGCGCCTTATAACAATTACAACACAGGTCTGCGCCTTATAACAATTACAACACAGGTCTGCGCCTTATAACAATTACAACACAGGTCTGCGCCTTATAACAATTACAACACAGTTCTGTGCCTTATAACAATTACAACACAGTTCTGTGCCTTATAACAATTACAACACAGTTCTGTGCCATATAACAAATACAACACAGTTCTGCGCCTTATAACAAATACAATACAGTTCTGCGCCTTATAAAAATTACAACACAGTTCTGCGCCTTATAACAATTACAACACAGTTCTGCGCCTTATAACAAATACAATACAGTTCTGCGCCTTATAAAAATTACAACACAGTTCTGCGCCTTATAACAATTACAACACAGTTCTGTGCCATATAACAATTACAACACAGTTCTGTGCCTTATAACAAATACAACACAGTTCTGCGCCATATGACAAATACAACACAGGTCTGCACCTTATAACAATTACAACACAGGTCTGCGCCTTATAACAATTACAACACAGGTCTGCGCCTTATAACAATTACAACACAGGTCTGCGCCTTATAACAATTACAACACAGTTCTGCGCCTTATAACAAATACAACACAGGTCTGCGCCTTATAACAATTACAACACAGGTCTGCGCCTTATAACAATTACAACACAGTTCTGCGCCATATGACAAATACAACACAGGTCTGCACCTTATAACAATTACAACACAGTTCTGCGCCTTATAACAATTACAACACAGTTCTGTGCCTTATAACAATTACAACACAGTTCTGCGCCTTATAACAATTACAACACAGTTCTGCGCCATATAACAATTACAACACAGGTCTGCGCCATATAACAATTACAACACAGGTCTGCGCCATATAACAAATACAACACAGGTCTGCGCCTTATAACAATTACAACACAGTTCTGTGCCTTATAACAATTACAACACAGTTCTGTGCCATATAACAATTACAACACAGTTCTGTGCCATATAACAATTACAACACAGTTCTGTGCCTTATAACAATTACAACACAGTTCTGCGCCTTATAACAATTACAACACAGTTCTGCGCCATATAACAATTACAACACAGTTCTGCGCCTTATAACAAATACAACACAGTTCTGTGCCATATAACAATTACAACACAGTTCTGTGCCATATAACAAATACAACACAGTTCTGTGCCATATAACAATTACAACACAGTTCTGTGCCATATAACAAATACAACACAGTTCTGTGCCTTATAACAATTACAACACAGTTCTGTGCCATATAACAATTACAACACAGGTCTGCGCCATATAACAAATACAACACAGTTCTGCGCCTTATAACAATTACAACACAGTTCTGTGCCTTATAACAATTACAACACAATTCTGCGCCATATAACAATTACAACACGGTTCTGTACCTTATAACAATTACAACACAATTCTGCGCCATATAACAATTACAACACAGTTCTGTGCCATATAACAAATACAACACAGTTCTGTGCCTTATAACAATTACAATACAGTTCTGTGCCTTATAACAATTACAACACAGTTCTGTGCCATATAACAAATACAACACAGTTCTGTGCCTTATAACAATTACAACACAATTCTGCGCCATATAACAATTACAACACAGTTCTGCGCCTTATAACAAATACAGCACAGTTCTGCGCCTTATAACAATTACAACACAGGTCTGTGCCATATAACAATTACAACACAGTTCTGTGCCTTATAACAATTACAACACAGTTCTGTGCCTTATAACAATTACAACACAGGTCTGCGCCTTATAACAATTACAACACAGGTCTGCGCCTTATAACAATTACAACACAGGTCTGCGCCTTATAACAATTACAACACAATTCTGCGCCATATAACAATTACAACACAGTTCTGCGCCTTATAACAATTACAACACAGGTCTTGCGCCTTATAACAATTACAACACAATTCTGCGCCATATAACAATTACAACACAGTTCTGCGCCTTATAACAATTACAACACAGGTCTGCGCCTTATAACAATTACAACACAATTCTGCGCCATATAACAATTACAACACAGTTCTGCGCCTTATAACAATTACAACACAGGTCTGCGCCTTATAACAATTACAACACAATTCTGCGCCATATAACAAATACAACACAGTTCTGCGCCTTATAACAATTACAGCACAGTTCTGCGCCATATGACAAATACAACACAGTTCTGTGCCATATAACAATTACAACACAGTTCTGCGCCTTATAACAATTACATTACAACACAGTTCTGCGCCTTATAACAATTACAACACAGTTCTGTGCCTTATAACAATTACAACACAATTCTGCGCCATATAACAATTACAACACAGTTCTGCGCCTTATAACAAATACAGCACAGTTCTGCGCCTTATAACAATTACAACACAGGTCTGTGCCATATAACAATTACAACACAGTTCTGTGCCTTATAACAATTACAACACAGTTCTGTGCCTTATAACAATTACAACACAGGTCTGCGCCTTATAACAATTACAACACAGGTCTGCGCCTTATAACAATTACAACACAGGTCTGCGCCTTATAACAATTACAACACAATTCTGCGCCATATAACAATTACAACACAGTTCTGCGCCTTATAACAAATACAGCACAGTTCTGCGCCTTATAACAATTACAACACAGGTCTGTGCCATATAACAATTACAACACAGTTCTGTGCCTTATAACAATTACAACACAGTTCTGTGCCTTATAACAATTACAACACAGGTCTGCGCCTTATACCAATTACAACACAGGTCTGCGCCTTATAACAATTACAACACAGGTCTGCGCCTTATAACAATTACAACACAATTCTGCGCCATATAACAATTACAGCACAGTTCTGCGCCATATGACAAATACAACACAGTTCTGCGCCTTATAACAATTACATTACAACACAGTTCTGCGCCTTATAACAATTACAACACAGTTCTGCGCCTTATAACAATTACAGCACAGTTCTGCGCCATATGACAAATACAACACAGTTCTGCGCCTTATAACAATTACATTACAACACAGTTCTGCGCCTTATAACAATTACAACACAATTCTGCGCCATATAACAATTACAACACAGTTCTGTGCCATATAACAATTACAACACAGTTCTGCGCCATATAACAATTACAGCACAGTTCTGCGCCATATAACAATTACAGCACAGTTCTGTACCTTATAACAATTACAACACAGTTCTGTACCTTATAACAATTACAACACAGTTCTGTGCCTTATAACAATTTAGCCTCACATCATTTCCCAGGGTAATGCAAATAAACAGCTTTGCCCGCTGATATTATAAATACATGGCTTGAAAACACGGAACAAAGAGGGAAGAAAAGGCGATATATTGTACAGTTCCAGTAGTGCATGTACCAGACAATAAGGTAAGGTCATCTGACAGCAGAAACTCCTTCTGCTCGGAGAGTTCATTAGGCTGAAAGAATGTCTCACACAGCAGACCTACCAGTCCCTGCAAAAACAAATTGTATACGTTTGGGCCTGTAGAGGTCGGAGTAGGTTGCAGGGAAAGCAACTGGGGAAATGAGCGTATTATTTGTCAGGGGGGAAGAAACTAATTGATGGAGAGTAACCAAGTA
This sequence comes from Pseudophryne corroboree, assembly GCF_028390025.1. NCBI lineage: Eukaryota > Metazoa > Chordata > Amphibia > Anura > Myobatrachidae > Pseudophryne > Pseudophryne corroboree. The sequence goes on along the minus strand of NC_086452.1, from coordinate 37,292,040 downwards.
GAGGTAATACCAGACCCTCAGTCACAACTGGCTATGAAGCCTGCTACAGTTCCACGAACCTGCAATCCAGCAGCATGTGGGAGAACAGGGGAGGCCAAACCAGGCGAAGGGGCCACCCCCTGCAACCCACTGATAGCACGCTGCATAAAATGCCCCTGAGCATTGGCGTGCATGGCCGTATGACGGCTTATTGTGGGAAGAGGGAGGCCCTGTTTCATGTTAGCAATGCTACTGTGCTGTGTGATCCGTGCGCCCCTAGTTACAGACTGCCTTTGTAGTAGGTGAAAAACGAGCCCAGCAGAGGAAGACTGCACAGCCTGAACCCAAAGCCACAACATCTCAAACAGGAAATTCCCCAACAAGGCTGACTTCTCCCGTGCTGCATGTGTTCAGCCGCTCCAGCAATTACATCAAATGCTCTCGCTGTAATGCTTCACAAGGAAGGAAAATATCCACAGTGATGTATCAGTTCCAAAGCCTTTCTGCAATTGCGGAAGGGCCCTAGTTACGGCACTAATTGGCCCCATTACTGTCCTGTGCCCACCTGTGACCCTGCGGTTAGTAGTTATAATGCAGATACTATACTGGCTGGAATCCTGTTTACTTGTGGAGCAGTGAATGCTTTCTATTTTGCCGTATATATATATATATATATATATATATATATATATATATATATATATGGTAAGTAATAACTGTACTTGGCAAAACTAACTGTTGCTGAACTACATATCCCAGGATGCTCACTTGCATATTATCTGGCAGGTGTCGCAGGCACACAGCTACGTTTCATGCCCCATCGTGGCACACTTCCTGGGCCTTGCCCATCTATCTCCCCAGTGTAACAAGAATATTGTACATGTTCCTTGGAAATATGCAGAGAAAAATGGCAAATGCACAAAATTATATTTTTGTTTTTCATTGCAAATATTTATCCGCATAGTTGTACAAAAGACAAATTAGTGTTCATTCGAAAACCGTGCCTTGTAAGAGATCGCCCCTTTAAAAAAAGAGTTCAGCCGGCATCCCACACGGCCGCTGAACTGGGCAGTCATTACATCCGGCCCATAATGTGATATTGGGGTGTACAGTATTACCCCTTTCACATATCCAATGCAGGATCCCACCCGGGAATTGGAAATGGGTCCTTCCCGGGTGGGATCCGGCATTGGACCTTAATGGCAGGCTTCCCGACCCGGCAATTTTCCGGGTCGGTTGCCATAGCGGCAGGGGGCAGAGCAAGATTTTAAAGCAGCAGCTTTTTAACAAGGCAAACCCTGGCTGGTTCAAGTAATAGCAGTTAAATCGCAGAAATCTCGCCGCTGCCTGCAACTCACATGTTATTACACATACCCCAATATCACACTACAGAAAATCTGATGATCATTTTAGTCAATGTCACTGGTTAAAAAAGAAGTAATGATATTCCCAGGGTGCCCTACGGTCCTGGGGATAGAGGGCCTAATTCAGACCTGATCACAGCAGCAAAATCTTTCTCTAATGGGCAAAACCATGTGCACTGCAGGTGGGGCAGATGTAACATGTGCAGAGAGAGTTAGATTTGGGTGGGGTGTGTTCAAACTGAAATCTAAATTGCAGTGTAAAAATATAGCAGCCAGTATTTACCCTGCACAGAAACAATATAACCCGCCCAAGTCTAACTCTCTCTGCACATGTTACATATACCCCTCCTGCAGTGCACATGGTTTTGCCCATTAGAGAAAGATTTTACTGCTGCGATCAGGTCTGAATTAAGGGCTTAATTCAGACCCAATTGCTGCAACGGCAGCAATTGCAGCCTGAATACCTTTTGGTTGTGAGCACGCGACCGCCCCTGATTGACAGGCAGAGGCAGTCGCAGGGCGGGAGGGGGTGTGCCAATGGCATTAGAACGCTGTTGGGGGGGGGGGTGCGGTCCAGACATCGCAGGCGTGTTCGGACTGTTGCTGGGGCGGGCCGCAGCGGCTGCGACCCAGAACATGGCGGGTAGCCGCCTGCCACCGCACATGCTTTCACACCTGTGCGAGGGGAGGGGGGGGGGGAGGCTGACATGCGGGGCGGACTAGCCCTGTGCTGGGAGAGAGAAAGTATGATAATAGGGGGCATTTACTAACAGTGTAAATGTGCGGTGGTATGATATTATAGCATCACATACTGTATCACAACACTCTGGGGTCAATCCAATTAGCAGCGAAGTGTGCGAAGTGCCATTGCCGCGGCGTGTAAACACAGGCAAAGGCACCCGATCTCGCAGCCTGAATTCTGCCTGAATCCGCTCAAAATTGCTCGCTACCCTATGGGGCAGCAAGTGCTTTTGAATTTGGCCCGCCGTAAAGTGCAGCCTCTCACGCGATATTATGGCGGCTAATTGGATTGACCCTTCTTCCTTTACTAACTGGGAGTCAGCCCCCTAATCCGCCGGTTCCATCCCCAGTCACTGGGCACTGAATGTATTGCATTTCCCTTTTATTGCAGATATCTTTGACGGTCATATAAACAAACAGAACTGCTGTGGTGTATACAGCAACCAATACACAATGAGCTTTCATCAATCTAGTGCACGTCAGTCAGTGTATACAAACGCCTCGCTGGTTGCTATGGGTTACTGCACATTTTGACTTTGTTGTACAAATAAATTCATTTCTAAAAACGATACGACGAGACCTAGAACATAGTAACCAATGCCATTCTTATGTTACTAGTCTGGTTGGTTGCTACTGGTAACGCATACTTAGAAACCGTTACCTCAGACTTGTACACACCACTTATTCCTCATGTACATGCGCTGCACAGTAACGGCGACTGCTGTACATAACGTCATTCCTGTATGTTTCCTATTAGACACCCAGGACTCCAAAGAGAAAAACAAAATGGAGATTCTCTACATCCTGGTCCCAAGTGTCGCTATCCCCTTGGCGATTGCCTTACTGTTTTTCTTCATTTGCATCTGCCGTAATAACCAGAAGACTTCATCCCCGGCAGTGCCGCCACAGCCCAAGCATGTACGAGGGCAGAACGTTGAGATGTCCATGCTGAATGCTTATAAGCCCAAGGTAAGAATACACGGGAGGGATATTGTGGGCAAAGGCGGGGGCAGGGATATGGGTGCAGAGGCTACAAGGCCATGGGGTGAGTGAGTAGGCATCCCATTATAGTGCACGTGTAGATTCCATAGGTGTCTTAGGGGGACATGTACTAAGCAGTGATAAAAGTGGATAAGTGAGCCAGTGGAGAAGTTGCCCATGGCAATTAATCAGCACTGAAGTAACATCTATAATTTGCATGCTATAAATGGTACAGAACTGCTGATTGGTTGATGGGGAAATTTCTCCACTGGCTCACTTCTCCTCTTATCACTGCTTAGTAAATGTCCCCCTTAATGAGAGTGATGAGTAGGCATGCACCTGACAGACTGCGCAGGATTTCCTGTGTAATACTAAGGCAATTAGAGATGCATGTCAGAAAAGATGTACTGGTGCGTTAATCGGCCTTTCTCTAACGTCCTAGTGGATGCTGGGGACTCCGTCAGGACCATGGGGAATAGCGGGCTCCGCAGGAGACAGGGCACATCTAAAAAGCCTTTTAGGTCACATGGTGTGTACTGGCTCCTCCCCCTATGACCCTCCTCCAAGCTTCAGTTAGGTTTCTGTGCCCGTCCGAGTAGGGTGCAACCTGGATGGCTCTCTTATAGAGCTGTTTAGAAAAGTCTTTTTTAGGTTTAAACTAATCAGTGATTCCTGCTGGCGACAGGATCACTGCAACGTGGGACTTAGGGGAGAGACTTGCAACTCACCTGCGTGCAGGAGGATTGAAGTCTTAGGCTACTGGACACTGAGCTCCAGAGGGAGTCGGAACACAGGTCAGCCTGGGGTTCGTCCCGGAGCCGCGCCGCCGATCCCCCTTACAGACGCTGAAGACGGCGGAGACGGAGGTCCGGTGACAGGCGGCAGAAGGCTTCTCAGTCTTCATAGAGGTAGCGCACAGCACTGCAGCTGTGCGCCATTGTTGTCTCACAGGCTCACTGACACGGTCACGGAGGGTGCAGGGCGCTGCTGGGGGCGCCCTGGGCAGCAATATAAATACCTAATTTGGCAAAAGAAATACACCACATATAGCCATTAAGGCTATATGTATGTATTTTAACCCAGGCCAGTATTAAAGAAACCGGGAGGAAAAGCCCGCCGAGAAAGGGGCGGAGCTTATTCTCCTCAGCACACAGGCGCCATTTTCCTGCCCAGCTCCGCTGGTGAGGAAGGCTCCCACTCTCCCCTGCACTGCACTACAGAAACAGGGTTAAAGAGAAGGGGGGCATAAATTGGCGATATATATATATATATTAAGAGCGCATATATAGAAACAACACCTTCTAGGGTTGTTATATACATTATAGCGCTTTTGGTGTGTGCTGGCAAACTCTCCCTCTGTCTCCCCAAAGGGCTAGTGGGTCCTGTCCTCTATCAGAGCATTCCCTGTGTGTGTGCTGTAGGTCGGTACGTGTGTGTCGACATGTATGAGGAAAATGTTGGTGAGGAGACGGAGAAAATTGCCTGTAATGGTGATGTCACTCTCTAGGGAGTCGACACCGGAATGGATGGCTTACTTATGGAATTACGTCATAATGTCAACACGCTGCAAGCCGGTTGACGACATGAGACAGCCGGCGGACAAATTAGTATCGGTCCAGGCGTCTCAGACACCGTCAGGGGCTTGTAAAAACGCCCAATTACCTCAGTCGGTCGACAGACACTGACACGGACACTGACCCCAGTGTCGACGGTGAAGAAACAAACGTATTTTTCCTTTAGGGCCACAAGTTACATGTTAAGGGCAATGAAGGAGGTGTTACATATTTCTGATACCACAAGTACCACAAATAAGGGTATTTTGTAGGGTGGGAATAAACTACTTGTAGTTTTGCCTGAATCAGATAAATTAAATGAAGTGTGTGATGATACGTGGGGTTCCTCCGATAGAAAGTTATGGGCGGTATACCCTTTCCCGCCAAAAGTAAGGGCGAGTTGGAAAACACACCTTAGGGTGGATAAGGCGCTCACACGCTTATAAAAACATGGCGTTACCGTCTCCAGATACGGCCGCCCTCAAGGAGCCAGCTGATAGGAAGCTGGAAAAATATCATAACAGTATATACACACATACTGGTGTTATACTACGACCAGCAATCGCCTCAGCCTGGATGTGCAGCGCTGAGGGGGCTTGGTCGGATTTCCTGACTGAAAATTTTGATACCCTTGACAGGGACAAGATTTTATTGACTATAGAGCATTTTAAGGATGCATTTCTATATATGCGTGATGCGCAGAGGCATATTTGCATTCTGGCATCAAAAGTAAATGTGATGTACATATCTGCCAGACGAAGACACGATAGTGGTCAGGTGAGGCAGATTCCAGACGGCATATGGAAGTATTGCCGTATAAAGGGGCGGTCCATTGGACCTGGTGGCCATGGCAACAGCTGAAAAATCCACCTTTTGTTACCCCGAGTCACATTTCGGCAGAAAAGGACACAGTCTTTTCAGTCTCAGTCCTTTCGTCCCCATACGGGCAGGCGGGCAAAGGCCAGTCATATCTGCCCAGGGGTAGAGGAAAGGGAAGAAGACTGCAGCAAGCAGCCCATTCCCGGGAACAGAAGCCCTTCACAGCTTCTGCCAAGTCCGCAGCATAACGCTGGGGCCGTACAAGCGGACTCAGGTGCGGTAGGGGGTCATCTCAAGAGTTTCAGAATCACTCGCAAGGGAACTCCGGGATCCTACATGTAGTATCCCAGGTGTACATTGGAAATTCGAGACGTCTCCCCCTCACACAATTCACAGGCTGTATTCCCAGCAGGTGATAATCAAAGTACCCCTCTTACAACAAGGAAGGGGGTAGTATTCCACACTATATTGTGGTACTGAAGCCAACCGGCTCGGTGAGATCTGAAATATTTGAACACTTACATACAAGCGTTCAAATCAAGATGGAGTCACTCGGAGCAGTGATAGCGAACCAGGAAGAAGGGGACGATATGGTGTCACTGGATATCAGGGACGCTTACATACAGGTCCAAATTTGCCCTTCTCACCAAGGGTACTTCAGGTTCCTGGTACAGAACTGTCACTATCAGTTCAGACGCTGCCGTTTGGATTGTCCACGGCGCCCCGGGTCTTTACCAAGGTAATGGCCGGAATGATGATTTTTCTTAAAAGAAACATGGACGCTTTCCTGATAAGGGCAAGGTCCAGAGAACAGTTGGAGGTCGGAGTAGCACTATCTTAAGTAGTTCTACGACAGCACGAATGGATTCTAAATATTCCAAAATCGCAGCTTTTTCCGACGACACGTCTACTGTTCCTAGGGATGATTCTGGACACAGTCCAGAAAAACGTGTTTCTCCCAGTGGAGAAAGCCAGGGAGTTATCTGAGCTAATCGGGATCCTCCTAAAACCAGGAAAAGTGTCAGTGCATCATTGCACAAGAGTCCTGGTAAAAAATGGTGGCTTATTACGAAGCAATTCCATTCGGCAGATTTCCCGCAAGAACACTTCAGTGGGATCTGCTGGACAAATGGTCCGGATCGCATCCTCAGATGCATCAGCGGATAACCCTATATCCAAGGACAAGGGTGTCTCTCCTGTGGTGATTACAGAGTGCTCATCGTCTAGAGGGCCGCAGATTCGGCATTCAGGATTGGATGCCGGTGACCACGGAGGCCAGCCTGAGAGGCTGGGGAACAGTCACACAGGGAAAAAAATTTCCAAGGAAGTGTGATTAAGTCTGGAGAATTCTCTCCACATAGATGGAGCTAAGAGCAAAATTATAATGCTCTAAACTTAGCAAGACCTCTGCTTCAAGGTCAGCCGGTATTGATCCAGTGGGATAACATCACGGCAGTCGCCCACGTAAACAGAAAGGGCGGCACAAGAAGCAGGAGGGCAGTGACAAAACTGCAAGGATTTTTCGCTAGGCGGAAAATCATGTGATAGCACTGTCAGCAGTGTTCTTTCCGGGAGTGGACGACTGGGAAGCAGACTTCCTCAGCAGGCATTACCTCCACCCGGGAGAGTGGAAACTTCATAGGGAAGTTTTTCAGCATGATTGTGGACCGTTGGCAAAGACCAAAGGTGGACATGATGGCGTCCCGCCCGAACAAAAAACGGGACAGGTATTCCGCCAGGTCTTGAGACCTTCAGGCGATAGCTGTGGATGTTCTGGTAACACCGTGGGTGTACCAGTCAGTGTATGTGTTCCCTCCTCTGTTTCTCATAACCAAGGTATTGAGAATTATAAGACATAGAGGAGTATGAACTATACTAGTGGCTCCGGATTGGCCAAGAGGGACTTGGTACCCGGAACTTCAAGAGATGCTCACAGAGGACTAAGGGCCTGGGGAGCTAAGAAGGGACTTGCTTCAGCAAGTACCATGTATATTCCAAGACTTACCGCGGCTGCGTGTGACGGCATGGCGGTTGAATGCCGGATCCTGAAGGGAAAAGGCATTCCATAAGAGGTCATACCTACCCTGGTCAAAGCCAGGAAGGAGGTGACCGCACAACGTCATCACCACATGTGGTGAAAATATGTTGCGTGGGTGAGGCCAGGAAGGCTCCACGAAGGAAATTCAACTAGGTCGATTTCTACACTTCCTGAAAACAGGAGTGTTTTGAGCCTCAAATTGGGGTTCATTAAGATTTAAATTTCGGCCCTGTAGATTTTCTTCCAGAAAGAATTGACTTCAGTTCCTGAAGTCCAGATTGTAAAGGGTGTATTGCATATACAGCTCTTTTGTGCCTCTAGGGGCACCGTGAGATCTCAACATAGTGTGGGGATTCCTTATATTCATATTGGTTTGAACCGCTCAAATCTGTGGATTTGAAATATCTCACATGGAAAGTGACCATGCTGTTGACCAATATCTCACATGGAAAGTGACCATGTTGTTAGCCCTGGCCTCGGCCAGGCGATTGTCAGAATGGGCGGCTTTGTCTTACAAAAGCCCATATTAAAAATTTTCCATTTGAACAGGGCAGAACTGGGTCTCGTCTCCAGTTTCTTCCTAAAGGGGTGTCAGCGTTTTCACCTGAAACAACCTATTGTGGTGCCTGCGGCTACTAGGGACTTGGAGGACTCCAAATTATTAGACGTTGTCAGGGCCCTAAAAAAATATATATATATATATATATATAGTTAGGACGGCTGGTGTCAGAAAGTCTGACTTGCTGTTTATATTGTATGCACCCAACAAGCTGGGTGCTCCTGCTTCTAAGCAGTCTATTGCACGCTAGATTTGTAGTACAATTCAGCTTGCACATTCTGTGGCAGGCCTGCCACAGCCGAAATATGTAGATGCCCATTCCACAAGGAAGGTGGCCTCATCCTGGGCGGCTGCCCGAGGAGTCTCGGCATTATAACTTTGCCGAGCAGCTACGTGGTCAGGGGAGAACACGTTTGTAAAATTTTACAAATTTGATACTCTGGCTAAAGAGGACCTGGAGTTCTCTCATTCGGTGCTGCAGAGTCATCCGCACTCTCCCGCCCGTTTGGGAGCTTTGGTATAATCCCCATGGTCCTGACGGAGTCCCCAGCATCCACTAGGACGTTAGAGAAAATAAGATTTTACTTACCGATAAATCTATTTCTCGTAGTCCGTAGTGGATGCTGGGCGCCCATCCCAAGTGCGGATTGTCTGCAATGTTTGTACATAGTTATTGTTACAAAAATCGGGTTATTACTATTGTTGTGAGCCATCTTTTTAGAGGCTACTTCGTTTTGTTATCATACTGTTAACTGGGTTCAGATCACAAGTTGTACGGTGTGATTGGTGTGGCTGGTATGAGTCTTACCCGGGATTCAAGATCCTTCCTTATTGTGTACGCTCGTCCGGGCACAGTACCTAACTGAAGCTTGGAGGAGGGTCATAGGGGGAGGAGCCAGTACACACCATGTGACCTAAAAGGCTTTTTAGATGTGCCCTGTCTCCTGCGGAGCCCGCTATTCCCCATGGTCCTGACGGAGTCCCCAGCATCCACTACGGACTACGAGAAATAGATTTATCGGTAAGTAAAATCTTATTTTCTGTAAGTAGGCCTAAGCTTGTCTTTGTGTCTTAAGTTGTAAGCTCCGTTGGTGCAGGTACATGTATAAATGTTGCATAACTGTGCAGAATAGTGTAACATATGTTGGTGCTATATACACGGTCGAGTCACATTATTATGACCACCTCTTACATGTGACGTTAGCAGCGCGTAGCCCATGAAGTACGTCACGTGACTGCGCTGGCTTGGTGGGTATATAAGGTGTGTGATAGGCCGTCTGCACACATATCACTCGTTGCTGTCATGGGTAAAAGGGGCGATTTATCCAAAAGGGATGATTATCAGCTTTCGGGCCAAGGGTGGCAGTATTACTGACACAGCGCAGTGTGTGAACTGTCCGCGTGCTGCTGCGGTGAAGGTGTATCGTGACTGGACAAATGGCACCATTGCAAATAACCGACGTGGAAACTGCGGAGCGCCATTGATGTGAGAGGTGAACGTCGGCTACTAAGGTGCGTGAGGAACGACCGACGCGCTACAGTGGAGCAGATCACCGTCACAATGAACCTGGGGGCTACCAGACGTGTGTCTAAAAGGACAGTTCAGCCCGTCTAGCTGCTGTCCGCGCTGCACACGCCGGTTACTCTGGCTATTACCTGGGGGTCATAATAATGTGACTCCACCGTGTATATAATATTAGAATCATTTTACATATCAAAAAGATAAAGTGCAACTGTAAATGCTAATGATTACAAATAATAAAATGTATATTTTTGGATTCCTTAGATAGATACCTAATGAACGCATCTCTCTCTGTCTTCCAATAAACTGGAGATACTGATTGCGGACTAGTAATGGCTGGTTCCAATTCCCAGTTATAGTCTGTTTAGTTTGGCTCCATCCATGCAATTGTTTTACGCTATTGTACATGGTTGTAAAACACCTACTCGTCATGCAGACCTGATCACCATGACAGTGCAGTGGCTTGGGAAGTGCGGGCAGAGCCAAATCTTTAGGGGTTAGTTGCACTAATAGGCCTGTATGAAGCCGGGGTGAGGCAGGCAGACCCCGCACACAGGTCAGGCGTAGGTCATTTTGCTTTCATTACTGAGATATAATTTACAATATGGCAGATCTAAACAAGTTTGGCCTAAAGGATTTGTGTAACGCAAACCATCTGGGCTCCAACAACACAGCTAATTTCCTGCCATTGACATACGTTTAACTGGCTCCATATTTCAGGACCATGATTTGATATCCCCAGCAAGTAAGCAGTAACACGGCTATTGACTTACTGGGGTATTGTTACATCATGACGATATTTTAGTAATTGGGGAACAATTGGCCAATTGTGCTCTGATACTTGTGGCCTTCTCAAATTTATAGGTGTGATTGTTTTTTGGGCTTTTTTTTTTAGCCAACCTGTTAGATAAAATAATTGTTGCTTTTAATCAGTGTACGTGATGAAGGCAACCCCCCCCCCCCCCACCTCCAGAATTTGCACTTGATTAATATAGTTTATCATGAGTCCTCGAGAAATAGGCCCCACCCCCTTGTGTCACATGGCTCATGGTGTACGAATTCCGTAATGACCTATACATGTCCGCGCCTGACACCACACCACATTTATTGCACTTGCATTGTGCAAACTGTGATTTTTTTCTCTTGGGCTTACAATTATTTTTTTGAGGAGGTAAATTCTGCACCTCAAGGGCAACGAGTATTTTTATGCAATTCTACAAACTAATTCTGGCACAAGCACCAAGCGGGTATGATCACTGTCTACATTGGTCACTCATATGGTCCCCCTGCAAAGGCAATTGCGATCACTGCTGATGAGGCCAATGGGCTTTATTCAGGTTTGTTAGCAAACCAAAAAAGCACACAACTGGCCAAAACATGCTGCACTGCAGGGGAGGCAGATGTAACATGTGCAGAGACAGTTAGATTTGGGTGGGGTGTGTTCAAACTGAATCGCAGTTTAAAAATAAAGCAGCCAGTATTTACCCTGCACAGAAACAATATAACCCACCCAAATCTAACTCTCTCTGCACATGTTACATCTGCCCCACCTGCACTGAAGTATGCTTTTGGCAATTAGTGTGCTTTCTTGGTTTGCTAATAAACCTGAAAACCCCCCAATGTCATCAACTACTAAAACATATAGGGCGGTATTAAATTCTTTCTGCCTCCTTCCACACCCGTTCTGTTTCTGCTGACGGGTGTAGTGACATAATTTCAGCTTGCTCCCCTCGGGGTAGCGGGGCGCACAACCCTTTATGCAGCTAAACCTGATTACTATGGGCGCTATATACGCAATAACGGGGATCAGTTTAGAAAGAGATTGGGCGTGATATATCATTTGAATACCGCCCTTAAGGGGGGGATACACACGGAGAGGTCCGTGCTTAAATTTTAAGCAATCTGAATTGATTGATTAGAAATTAAGGGGGTAATTTCATGTTGATCGCAGCAGGATTTTTGTTAGCAATTGGGCAAAACCATGTGCACTGCAGGGGCAGCAGATATAACATGTGCAGAGAGAGTAATAGGCCCTACACACTGGCCGATTTTCTGAAAGATATGAACGATCTCGTTCATAAATGAACGAGAACTCGTTCATATCTTTCAGTGTGGAGGCTCCAGCGATGAACGATGCGCGGTCCCGCGCTCGTTCATCGCTGGTCCCCCGTCGGCTGTGCATGCAGGCCAATATGGACGATCTCGTCCATATTTGCCTGCAGTTCTATGGAGCCGCGTGACGGGGGGAGTGAAGAAACTTCACTCCCCCCGTCACTGCCCCCCCGCCGCCGGGTCGCTCGTCGGCCGTATCCGCCGTCGGGCAACTCGGCGGCGGGTCGGCCAGTGAGTAGGGCCCCTTAGATTTGGGTGGGGTGTGTTCAATCTGCAATCTAATTTGCAGTGTAAAAATAAAGCAGCCAGTATTTACCCTGCACAGAAACAAAATAACCCACCCAAATCTAACTCTCTCTACACATGTTATATCTGCCTCCCCTGCAGTGCACATGGTTTTACCCAATTGCTATCAAAAATCCTGCTGCGATCAACTTGGAATTACCCCCCAAGCACGGATCTCTCCGTGTGTAGGGGTCCCGGCGACAGCGATGGGCGGTCACGCACGTCGCTACCGCCGTCTCTAGTTGTGGCATGCATGCAGGCCAAATCTAGTGAGATCGCTCATTTCACCACTGGGTGAAATGAGCGGCCCTCCGTGCCCCCCACCTCGCACAGCACACATCGCGCTGAGCGGGGGGAGAGATGTGTGCTGAGCGGTCTGTGCTAGATCGCTCAGCACACATCTCTCCCCGTGTGTACGGGGGCGTAGACTTCTAGATAAAGATGAACGTAGACAGAGATTTTTACACTTAGCTACAAATAACATAATGGTCATGGATATATTGAATTTAAAAACCCAAACACACATTTTAGGGATGGTAAGAAAGAAAAAAGGGACAAGATGTGTTGGGTCTATTAGAGGGACAACTAGGGGGGGTGGGGGGATGTGTAGTATGTATATAGTATTTTCATAGCTTCCATCATTACTTAATATGTATCGCTGAGACCGGCAGCATCCACAGTAAGAGTATATGAAGGTCTATGTACAGGAACAGCCCGCTGCGAGTCTGATGTAAAGTTGACGTTTGAGGATCAGCCAGTGCAGTGGGATCTGTTTGTTGATATTCCGAATGCGGAATAGTTTCCAGCCTTAATTGCACGCAGTGGCTGATCAAATCCTATTTATAGTCACGCAGGAATGTACCGGAGCTATTTATAGCAACTTGCACTAAATGTGCAATTAACTCTATGTAATCGGATGCTATTATTTTTTATTAAGTATATGTAACAATGCTATAGAACTGTTATGTTATGCTTAAAGTTATAATTTAGCTTCCGTGGTCCATAGCGGTTTAATTTAGCATTTGACGTTCGGCCAGAGGTATCCTGGGAGATGTTAAATAACTTCAGCGCAGAAGACTTGTGCTAGAGCAGTTGGAAAGAGACGTGAGGTGTAGCCTCTTTTCCATCTTCTGCTATGGGTCTTGGCTATGTACTATTACACCGCTAATTGCCAATATAATAAGTGATAAAGTGTTTAATTAGAGTACAGTATATAAGCACACTGTATACTGTTTGGAACCAGCAATATGTGTTGATTTCTCTGTGCTTTTTCTTTACAGACCAAAGCAAAGGAGCTTCCTCTGTCCGCAGTGAGGTTTATGGAAGAATTGGGCGAATGTGTTTTTGGAAAGATATATAAAGGTCATCTGTACCTTCCCGGGATGGATCACGCCCAGCTTGTCGCCATCAAGACACTAAAGGATTACAACAATCCACAGCAGTGGTCAGAGTTTCAGCAGGAGGCTTCTCTCATGTCCGAGCTACATCACCCCAATATTGTATGCCTTCTCGGGGTGGTGACTCAAGAGCAGCCAGTGTGTATGTTGTTTGAATTCATGAATCAAGGAGATCTACACGAGTTCCTCATTATGAGGTCCCCTCATTCGGATGTTGGCTGCAGTAGTGACGAGGACGGCACGGTGAAATCGAGCCTCGATCATGGAGACTTCCTTCATATTGCCGTTCAGATTGCAGCTGGGATGGAGTATTTGTCCAGTCATTTCTTTGTCCATAAAGATCTTGCTGCCCGGAACATCTTGGTCGGAGAACAACTTCATGTCAAAATTTCTGACCTCGGTCTCTCTAGAGAAATATACTCAAGTGACTACTACAGAGTCCAAAACAATTCTCTTCTTCCCATTCGATGGATGCCTCCAGAGGCTATAATGTATGGAAAGTTTTCCTCCGACTCGGACATCTGGTCCTACGGGGTGGTACTGTGGGAAATATTTAGCTTTGGTCTTCAACCGTTTTATGGCTTTAGTAACCAAGAAGTCATAGATATGATCCGGAAGAGGCAGCTGCTGCCGTGCTCTGAGGATTGCCCTCCCAGGATGTACAGCCTGATGACCGAGTGTTGGCAGGAGATACCATCTAGGAGGCCAAGGTTCAAGGATATACACATGAGGCTACGGTCATGGGAAGGACTTTCAAGTCACACAAGCTCAACTACACCGTCGGGGGGTAATGCTACAACCCAGACAACATCTCTGAGTGCTAGCCCTGTTAGCAACTTAAGCAATCAAAGATATCCTAATTTTATCTTCTCAGCGCAAGGCATGCCACAGGCCCAAATAACTGGCTTTATTGGGCCACCATTAGCTCAAAACCAGAGGTTTATACCAATCAATGGATACCCTATCCCACCAGGATACGCTGCTTTTCCTGCTGCTCACTATCAACCCGCAGGGCCACCAAGAGTCATTCAACATTGCCCACCGCCAAAAAGCCGCTCGCCAAGCAGTGCAAGCGGATCGACTAGCACAGGTCACGTGACCAGCCTACCTTCTTCAGGCTCCAACCAAGATGCAAACATCCCTTTACTATCCCATATGTCTATGCAGAGCCATCCAAGTAGTATAGGGGTACAGTCCTTTGGAAGCAAAGGTAGCAAATCCTACAAAATGGACATGAAGCAGTCATCCTTACTAGAAGATTGTGATATCCACGGACATAACGACTCAATGATTTCGGCGGAGTTGTAAAATTCACAATGCATTTGTATATACTATATGGAGGAAATAACATACTGACATTCAAAAACAAAAAAAGTTTTATATAAAATATTTTTTATTGAACTGATGTAATTTTAGATGTTGAACGGACATTTCCTTCAGTATCTTCTGTGAAGTTAGAACATATACCTAACAGGCGGACAGGTGACCAGTTCGGAATGTGGCGATTGTTTGATGTCAATTCCATTTGCCGTAGGCAGACATATTAAGCAATGAAGATCACTACAGGTCTGGGGGGTCGTCCTTATCATGTGGTATACATTTTTTCTAATTAATTTTGGTCAATTTTATAAAAAAAAAAAAGAAAATATATGTGTATCCGTTATTCTACCAAAGATCAATAATATCCTTAGAAATACACAACACCAGAACAACATAAATATCAATATCTGTGAAAGGAACATACAGTAGTATAGATGGGTTGTACGGGATTCTTTCATTTTGATTCTGCATTATACAAGAAGCCTTTATGTCAGGACTTTATAGAACAGCACATTTGAAGTTATTTATGACTAAGGGGTATATTGGAATGTTGCGCACCTCATTAAGTGTCACTTCTTGCCCTCTATGTATAATTTGGTATAGGAAGCTAGGTATATCGTCTCTACCTGGGATTGTAAACTGATTCCAACTAAAAGATGGGTTCTACCAACAAGGTGCCTGATTCCTGTTTGTAAGTAAAGCAAAAAAGCAAGCAACGGGGCAAAACCAAACGCCTCCTTCCTGTCAATCTCCTTGTGATCGGCTGTGCGAATGGATTCTTAGTTAAATCCATCGCTCAGCAACGATCCGCTTTGTACCCATATGACGCTCCTGCGCATTGCGGTGCATGCGCAGTTCTGACCTGATCGCAGTGCTGCAAAAAAAAGCTAGCGAGCGATCAGGTCTGAATGACCCCCTATGTACGGTTTCTCAGTATAGTATGTATTACAGTACCAGTCAAAAGTTTGGACACATTTTCTCCTTCAAATGCAGCAAATGGTCTGGCATTCCCTGTGGTCAACAGTATCTGCGCCCAGTGCCTGCACTATCCCATTAGGGTCAATTATATATATATATATATATATATATATATATATATATATATATATGCATGCTGTATATTTACCACTAGTACAACTTCTGCAAAATGTATTCATTGGGTTAATGATCCATAGGACGCTGCTTTCCCTGTGCATCCCTAAGTACCTCTGGACAACGTGGTGAGTACTCCTGGGGGTACTAGTGCCCCAGCTTGATGACCACTGCCCTATAGGAACCATGTCATATACTGAGTCGGTTATGGGTATCACAACAATCACCGAAAAATAAAGTTTTTAGTCATTAGAACTGCACCACCCCACTGCGTCAGACCCACAGGACCATTAGAGCTGCACCACCCCCACTGCGTCAGACCCACAGGGCCATCAGAGCTGCACCAACCCACCGCGTCACACCCGCAGGGCCATTAGAGCTGCACCACCCCACTGCATCAGACCCACAGGACCATTAGAGCAGCACCACCCCACTGCGTTACACCCACAGGACCATCAGAGCAGCACCACCCCACTGCATTACACCCACAGGGCCATCAGAGCTGCACCAACCCACCGCGTCACACCCACAGGGCCATTAGAGCTGCATCACCCCACTGCATCAGACCCCCAGGGCCATTAGAGCTGCACCACCCCACTGCATCAGACCCACAGGGCCATTAGATCTCTACCACCCCACTGCATCTGACCCACAGGACCATTGCAGTATATTGCATTTTGTTAAAACCGTTCTATAACTGTGAAATTTAGAGGAGTTTCCCACTTTACATAACCCCTCAACTAAATACAGTACACTCCCTTCCCAACATTAGGACTTTGGTGGGGGTTCCATAGAGAATATTCACAATTAATTCTCTTTTGGCACAATCCACTTACCTATAACCAGGACCTCCACAGAATACCCTCCTTTACTCATTAGGACAGGCCTGGCCAACCTGTGGCTCTCCAGATGTTGTGAAACTACACATCCCAGCATGCCCTGCCACAGTTTTAGCATTCCCTAATAGCAAAATTGTGGCAAAGCATGATGGGACTTGTAGTTTTACAACAGCTGGAGAGCCACAGGTTGGCCAGGCCTGAATTAGGAACATCCACATAACAATGTTTTCTAGAGAAAATGCTAATTTACTTTTAAAGTTTGCATTCCGCCGAATCCAACGAACGCATCTATTTCCATGTCTGTGGTTCCTGGCGGGTATTTGTTCAGCTGGCAAATTGGCCGCTTCCACTGTATGTAGGCAACAGGGCTACTTAAGCTTAGTGTACAGCTGCAGATATGACCAGTAGCCTGGGATAACCTTGTTCCGGTATTCTTACATATTGGTGAGCAGTGCATTGTGGAGACCCCGTCCAACATTCAGATCATTCAGCTTTTTCGTTGCTGTGCAACTATATAAGGGCGATATTCTAGAGCACAGGTTCTCAAACTCGGTCCTCAGGACCCCACACGGTGCATGTCTTGCAGGTCTCCTCACAGAATCACAAGTGACATAATTAGCTCCACCTGCAGACCTTTTAAAATGTGTCAGTGATTAATACACCTGTGCATCTGCTGGGTTACCTGCAAAACATGCACTGTGTGGGGTCCTGAGGACCGAGTTTGAGAACCACTGTTCTAGAGTAAAGTCAACAGTCAAGAGGTCAATATGAAAATGGTCAACACAAGTTTTTTGGGTGTCATTTTGTATGTTTAACCCTATGTGAGCACAATTACTGGAAACATATGTCCTTGCCGGCTCGCCATGCTTCGTTCAAGGTTACTATTCCCAATCATAGTCCGCGTGGATAGTAAATCAATCAAAAGCAGGAAAAACATGGGAAAACTCCCAAAATCTTGTGCCGACCATTGTCACTTCGACCTTTTGATCATATTGACCTTTGTACCTGTCGACCTTAAGCACTGTCTACCTTTACCGGTTGAACTTTTGACCATGTCAACCTTTCTACCTTGTCGACCTATAGGACGACCATATGGGGTCGACCTATACAATGCAACACCATAAGACATCTTAATTAAAAGGTTTCAGTTGAATAGGTTCTCAGACATGGTTATTGAAATTTAAAATGTTGGATCACCAAGTACGAACAAAGCCGCAGATAACTGATTTGTTTGTACATATGCTCACTCTTTCAGATTGAGCAGATTTGGATAATTTTGTCCCTGTATAAATCATTACATGAAAAGGTTGCGTGGGTAATTATTAAACTTTAGGATCAGTGGATATCTCCGTAGCCTTCAAACGACCACCGGCTACACCTGGATGATGCCTCCCTCGTGTCTTCTGCTAATTTCTTGTATGAATCATTTTGAACCATTAAAGTTTAGTAAATATAAACTGTTTATTTTGAAACCACTTCAACATTTTTCAAAAAGTTTTTTTTTTTAATTAGTATTATTATATTATGCTATTCACACTGTCAGTCTGTGTATATAAATAAATAGTTTTGTTTTTGTAATTGTGGTTGGAGAAGAAAAAAAAACAGTTGCTTCCTAAATTTACAGTTTTGTATTATGAGTTTTTATGTACAAATCTTTTGCACAAAAGTGTTATGTTTTATACAGCGGAAATGAAAATACATCTCTGCCTTTTATGTGTTTGTGTGTTCTTTGTGTTTATTTGTTTGTATTCTAGACATCCTTAAAATGTACTTATCACCAACTGACGCTAGTGGAGTCCATGGCAGCCAACAGGGGGGGGCTGTGGGGACTTGTGTCCCGGGCCATTAGAGAGGGAGGCCTTCCCCTGGCTCCTACCGCCAATACCTGGAGACAGGGATGGCCTGGGGCCTTAATTTGGCCCTGGCAATCGTGAACGCGCGAGCGTCACAGGGGGCGTGTCGCACGACATATGGAGGCGTGCCGCGATTCATAGGGGCGTGGACTCGTGGCACGCCCCTCATTACCATGGCGACGGTTGCTGGGGGCGGGCGCGCGCCGCAAGTCCGTAGGGCGTTAACTCGCGGCATGCCCCCATTTCCATGGAGACGCTGGAATTAGAGAGCCAGAGGCTGCGCTGTGCGCGGCCTTCCCAGCTCTCTGAGTGACCGATTCGGCCCACCTGCCCATCGGCCCTTCTGGCATGTGCCAGATGGCCAGTCCGGCCATGCCTGGAGAGCTGCACCAGGCTGTGAGATAATAGCGGACTGATGCACACGGAGGACTCCTTAAAACAAGCCTTCCCGCGCATCAGCTCTCTGAACTGTTCCTGTAGGTCCGCCTGTATGTAATACCGCATAGGTGTGGAGCGGTGCCGCAGAATTATTATTTCTTTCTTTTTGAGGGGTGGGGGCTGTCTCTTTTGTCAGTCCCGGGCCCTACACATTCTGATGGCAGCCCTGGTGGAGGCTGCCGTTTTGTGAGCACCTTGTCCCTCAAACCAACCCCAGTAATGCGGTGACTGGTTGCTTGTGAATTGATTGCAGCCTTTTCAGGAATATTGGCTCAGCCCAGTGGTTGCCTTGACTGTGTGTAGGGGATGGATCCACTTTCGGTTGGGAAAAAAACCAAAAGAATGAAAACCCATCAGACCTGCAAGAACAGGGTCGTAACTTGTGACCAGTACCCCCGCCCACCTGCGCTGCCCTGGCGGCCTGTATTTGGCATACATATGTAATTGGGCGGGTGCTGGTCCTGCTATGGCACTGTGCGGGACAGACCAAAAATGTGATCAGAGCTACAATACAATAAGGACAATGTATCAAAGACCGCAGTTGAATTTCCAAGCGAATCTTGGGGTTGGGGGGGGGGGGGGGGGGGTTATTTTGCCTTTAACCCTTAAAACATTAATCTAATTCAGTTTAAAGCAGCAATCCCACTTAAAAGTTGAATTTGTTTTCACTTTAAATATCATGTCATGTCTCCTTTAGCATGCATCTGATTTTATAGTTGTCCTCTTGTAATTCCTTTTCAAAATCTCTCTTTTGTATGGCTGTCTGTCACACATGGATTCACGACATGAGAAAGCACATGGGGGGGAGATAAATAGGGGAGCCTTTCTCTGCACACAGAGCTCAGGGGGGACATTGCAAAGCCTCTCTGCTGACTGCATGTGTCTGTGGTTGCCATGGTAATTCTGGACACTGGGTAGAATTATAAATCTTTAGTAGACTGAAGACACATATAAAGCAAAAATGGTAAATAACAAGTTGCTGTCTATAGGTTGCCACTTATGCTAATACTGTCTTCTTATTCCAGCTGGCCATAATAAATAATACCGGTTATTGGGCATTTTGTTTACGGCATTCTCAATGATTATGTTATTTTGCTCACAGTACATCTCTGCCAGATAAAATACATTTGTGTCTCTGTTGGAAAGCAGCCTATTCATGTTGTGCAATGTGTTGATGTCGGCTCTATGACAGACCATATTTCAGCATATAAAATGTTGATAAGACACGAGAAAGATAAAAAGTGTATTTCCTGCCTGATAAACCTGAGTGTCAATTAGTTGCACATTGAAAGCTCTCTGGGCTAACCCTATAAGGAAACACTGACTTGAGGCTCCGACCTGTGGCATCACTTGAAAAGAAATGGATTCAGTCGAGGTTCAAATTTTTTTTTTTAATCTGCTCAAGAAGTTCTGCAGACCACATCAGAAGGAAGCTTACCGTCGTCTAAACAGATGTATTGATCAAAGCTTGTCAGCAGCTCTCTCCTGTGTTATATTAGATGCTGGTCAACGCGTCACTGGAAACCACTTGCTCTCATCTTGTCTGTACGTTGGGGGTAATTCTGAGTTGATCGCAGCAGGATTTTTGTTAGCAGTTGGGTAAAACCATGCTGCACTGCAGGGGAGGCAGATATAACGTGCAGAGAGAGTTAGATTTGGGTGGGTTATTTTGTTTCTGTGCAGGGTAAATACTGGCTGCTTTATTTTTACACTGCAAATTAGATTGCAGATTGAACACACCCCACCCAAATCTAACTCTCTCTGCACATGTTATATCTGCCTCCCCTGCAGTGCACATGGTTTTGCCCAACTGCTGACAAAATTCCTGCTGCGATCAACTTGGAATTACCCCCGTTATCCGAATAGTTCACAGAGTGGGGTTATTTACTAACAAACGGAAATTTGCAAAAACCCATAGCAACTAATAACACCTTTTATCACTCACAGTCCTTATCTCTGTATTACTTGCTGTATGCAGCACTATAATCATTGATCGAAGCCAATCATTGTCTGGTTGCCGGGGTTACTGTAAATTTGAACCCTGACAATCTTCCATTAATAATCTGTTGTTTACTTTGACATCACTTAAAGACGATATAAAAAAAATGACAATTAACTCCCAACTCATTTTACAACTATGTAGCGTAGTATTATCATAAATAATTAAAACAAAATTAAAAAATCGGGAAAACAAGATTTTAACAACCGTTTTATAAATTGTTCTTATGGTCTAAAATGAAGTGCAAGAGGCAGTTTTTCGCTTCTGCGTACACACTGGAACTGTTAGGAATAGGGCTTCTAGTTTCACATCGTACATAAAAAGTATTAATAAAGTATTTTTCCTATAGGCAGCCCCGGGTAAGAGTTGGTGCTTGTACCACCACTCTCATGATAAATAGACACATCCCTCATATCTGGCATGGGGAAGTAGCATAGGAGCCTGCCACCGGCCATAGTTGGCATTACCATATACATTTTACCAGATCACTGAAGAGGACAGAAACTTTTAAGTTGTAACGCAAATAATATTGTTGTAGAATAACTTATCACTGCTGTAGAGGAAAGACCCTAATGATAAATGGAGCACTGTGGAGATGCGGATCCATTACCTCCTATTAGGCATTGGTGTAGAACCGAGGTGTAAAACATAGGACGTAGGAATATAAGTGTCGAATGTAGGGTTCTACGTGAATAATGTATGAAAGTAGGTGTAGAATGTAGTAACATAAATGTAGTATGTAGGAAGCTAGGTGTAGAATACAGAAATATAGAACGTAGGAATGTAAATGTAGAAATTAGGAAAGTAGGTGATGACTATAGCAACACTGGTGTAGAACC
Source organism: Pseudophryne corroboree (assembly GCF_028390025.1). Taxonomy (NCBI): domain Eukaryota; kingdom Metazoa; phylum Chordata; class Amphibia; order Anura; family Myobatrachidae; genus Pseudophryne; species Pseudophryne corroboree. The sequence goes on along the minus strand of NC_086452.1, from coordinate 37,270,310 downwards.
TAGTTATGTAGGTGTAGATCGTAGTAATGTACTGTATGTGTAGACATAGAACTTAGCAATTTAGATGTAGAACGTAGGAATGTAGGTGTAGAACTTAGGAATGTAGGTGTAGAAATTAGGAACATAGGTGTAGAACGTAGGAATGTAGGTGTAGACGTAGAACTTATACATTTAGGTATAGCCTAGGAACATAGGAGTAGAACATAGTATTGTGGGTGTAGAAGTAGAACATTCCGAGTTGATCACTCGCTAGCTAGTTATGGCAGCCGTGCAAACGCTATGCCGCCGCCCACTGGGAATGTATTTTAGCTTAGCAGAAGTACAAACGGTTGTATCGCAGAGCGCCTGCAAAAAAAATTTGTGTAGTTTCAGAGTAGCTCAAAACCTACCCAGCGCTTACGATCACTTCAGACTATTCAGTTCCGGATTTGACGTCACAGACCCGCCCAGCGTTCGGCCAGCCACGCCTGTGTTTTTCCTGGCACGCCTGCGTTTTTTCCGCACACTCCCTGAAAACGGTCAGTTGCCACCCAGAAACGCCCACTTCATGTCAATCACTCTGCGGCAAGCAGTGCGACTGAAATGCATCGCTAGATCCTGTGCAAAACTACATCGTTCATTGCGCCTGTACGCCGCGTGTGCGTATTGCGCCGCATATGCATGCGCAGAACTGCCGATTTTTAGCCTGATCGCTGCGCAGCGAACAAATTCAGCTAGCGATCAACTCGGAATGACCCCCAGTAGGTGCAAACATATTAATGTAGGTGTACAAGTAGAACGTAGGAACAAAGGTATAAACAAAGTAATGTAGGTGCAAAAGTAGAACATACTGTAGGAACATAGGTGTAAACATGGTGTCAACCGTAGGAATGTAGCTGTAGAAGGTAGGAACAAAGGTGTGGAATATAGTAATGTAGGTGTAGAATGTAGTAAAGTAGGTATAGAAGTAGAACGTATCAATGTAGGTCTACAACGTAGGACTGTAGCTGTAAAACGTAGGAACATAGGTTTAGAACATAGTAATGTAGTTGTAGAAGTAGAATGTAGGAACATTGGTGTAGAACATAGTAATGTAGGCGTAGAACATAGGAACATTGGTGTAGAACATAGTAATGTAGGCATAGAAGTAGAACAAAGGAACATTGGTGTAGAACATAGTAATGTAGGTGTAGAAGTAGAACATAGGAACATTGATGTAGAACATAGTAATGTAGTTGTGGAAGTAGAGCGTAGGAATATTGGTGTAGAACATAGTAATGTAGTTGTAGAACGTAGGAACATTGGTGTAGAAAATAGTAATGTAGTTATAGAAGTAGAACATAGGAATATTGGTATAGAACTTAGCAATGTAGTTGTAGAAGTAGAACGTAGGTGTTATGAACCACAAGCAGTGGTTCATTCCTGTTTGCTTTCTGTTTATGAATTTTATGTTACAGTTCATTTGCAGGCCAGGATTTCTCTTGTACTGGTTTAGAAGACTGTTGTTGGCCGCCGGTGGAGAGTCTGTGTTACTGCAGCCTGTTTCTATGTGTTTAGTCTCACCTGTCAGATATTTGGTCATTATGTGGTGAGTCTCTGTACTGCAGTCTGGCTCTTGTCTGTGTACCTCATCTGCCTGTATTTTGGCCATTACAGTGTGCCTGGCCTCCAGCCATCCTGATTGGGGTGTGTTTCCCTTATTACCCAGCTTGCCCTGCAGTTCAGGGCTGGTGATAGAAGTTTGTCATGATACCTGTATGTTCCCGTGAGAACCTGTCAACTTCCTGTGGAGTTTGTATCCTGCGTCCGGAGTATTCCTGATTGCAGCCAGTCCGTTCCTGTGTCCTGTGTCATGGTTTCTGGAGCCTGGTCCTGGGAATCTGTTCCAGCCTTCTAGTCCAGTGATCCTGAACCTTCAGCCTTGGGGTCCTGTTCCTTCTGCATACACCCTTCGTGGTGTCGGGAGTAGCGGCTTTGCCGCACTGTTGGCTGAAGTCTTATATTCTTTATGTGTTTGCTTTGGTGTTTTCTGCTGAGGTTTCCGCCATTGCTGTCCTAGCCGAAATACAACGGTGTCGTGTTTGGCGTCTGGACAGCGTCGCTTTTGTTATAGTATGTCTTGGCGGCCGCGCCGCACATACATTTGTTGTAGTGTTCAGTAGTTTCCCCTATCTTTGTGTTTCCGTTTTAGTTAGAGGTTCCCCTTGTTCTCTCTCAGTCTCGGTTTACGCCTTGTCTCCAAATAAGACCGGGGGGCATCGGAGTTGGGCAGACCTAATCCGCCCTTCAAACGTGGCTGCCGTGGGCCCAAGCAAACATAGTCTCGCAGGCATAGACTGACCACGTGGGAGAGACAACGGAGTCAGGGTTTCCGTAGGAGTTGCTGCTGAACTCAGTTCCTACTGCAGCATCACGTTCCTGTACTTGGGGCTCATCCACCCTGTCTCTGGAGTACCAAGTACGGTGAACGTAACAGTAGGAATATTGGTATATGTAGAACATAGTAATGTAGTTGTAGAAGTAGAATGTAGGAACATTAGTGTAGAACATAGTAATGTAGGTGTAGAAGTAGAACGTAGTAATGTAGGTGTAAACTAATAATCTAGATAGTAGATACATAGCTTTGAAAACTTTACCAGGAGGCAGCAACACAGGTGTTCAATAACTCTCTGATTTCTCAATCAGAAAAAAGTCCAGCAAAAAGGTGCAGCTTGTGTTTCCAAGGAATGTGGTTTATCTAAAACTGTATGATGACACTAAAAAAAGTCTCATCCTTTGCTTAAAGAATAAGGTAATGCGGATGGTAAGTAGCACTGTACTCTACTGGGCAGAGATGATGGTGTTCCTAGTTCAACTCCCATACAGATCTTCAATGAGGACCTTTCAATTCTGCTCCATGCTTCATGATGACATTGCAAAATGTATAACCGCTAACCTAAAGCAAATACAGAGGCAGACTACCCTCATTTACCTTGGATGTTCCAACAAGATGGATGACAACAGAGAAAAATGTCTGCAAACTTATTCATACCATTACATGGCAGAGTAGACAGGTAGCTGGGAGCTTTAAAGTAGTTGTAGTAAAGGTCCTGACTTAAACCCACTGTGCATTAGTAGCCATTTGTCTCTCATTTGAATCTACATGGAGGTACTTTGGATGTTCTACCAGGCTGCACGATGAAACTGATAAAAAAAAGTTTACTCTTCAACTTAACATTGTAAGCTTGCTCAGTGATCTTGTTATAAGGTGGTCTGGTAGCATAGGTCCTTGATTAAAGCCCAGGGACTTTGCATTTTGCTCGAGGTTGGTTGGATGACATTGATAAAAGTCACCAAATTTACCTAAAAGCATAAGTTACCTCAGTAGACTAGTAACCAGGTAGTCTACCGACAGCAACAGTGAAGTCTATGCTTTGACTCCCCAAGTAGGCCTTATTTTCAGCATATTGGGTTTTCTAATGGGCTATTTTTTTCAGAGCTTGATGACATTGTGAAAGGTCTGCCATGACTCCTCTCCCCTTACATAAAGTAGGACTCAGTTTCTAGCTACTGTATGTTGTCTTTTGGCCAGGATGTGGAAGCCCTGTTTCATTCCCCCATACAGTCTTCCTTTTAGTGTCATGCATATTGCTCCAGGCTGATTTTTTTATGTTTGAAGACATAAAAAAAAATATGACAGGGAGGAGGTCCTGGTTCAAATCTCCAAACTGGCCTATTTTCGAATCCAGGCTTAATGTTGGCACTTTCGAAAAGCGTATGCTGACTCAGATGTCTAAAACCTAAGGTTTTCATGGACAGTAACAGTGAAGACCTTGGTTCAAAACTCCAGCTAAGGTTGACAATATTGATAAAATTATGAACAATTCTGTCATATGTAATCTCATCTAGTAGACTAAGTGATCCAGCACTCGTGTCGGAGGTCCTGATTGAACTCTCCAGGCAGGTTAGTAACTTTCATGTTGCATTAGACTGATTGAGATAATGAGAAAAGCTTCCTTGTATGAGCTGTCTCATTTGGCTAGTGTCCAAATGATTTGCAGGAAACAGTGTTGGAGGTCCTGGCTCAAAACAACAGGCAGGCTACTTTTAAGCATCTTGGATTTGGATGGTTGATGACTTTGAAGAAAGTCACCCTACTCACCAAAAACACAGGCTGGCTCAGTGAACTAGTAACCAGGTGCCCTACTGACAAGCTATGGTGGTTTGACTCCTAAAATAAGCTTCCCTTTTAGTACTTTAGATGCTCCTTCAGACTGGTTGATAAGATTGAGAAATGTCCCACCACAATTATCATGAGCTGGCTCCATCAACTTGAAGCCATCCAAGGTTTTTGATCCATCAGTTCATTAACAGCTGGCATAAAAAAACATAACCAATACACATTTAACCAAAATACTGTATTGTAATATAATGTCTCAAGACTTTTCCGTATATCCCATATGGTATAAATTCGATACTCCGGCTTTTACCTCTACAATTATAAGGAGTTTTACAAACCTTAATAAATAATTTTTGGCATTACATATTTCTGGCTCAATGTATTTCAGCGGTCTTACATTGTTAGAGGATTAAGAGAAATATATAATAGCACTGCTTGTGCCAAGATTCTCATCGCTCCCAGGCTCATGAAACCCAGGCCTGTGTCAGCTTCTATTACCTTCTGTCTGCATTTCTCTTCTCTGTCATCCCTCGGTCAGTGATGGTGCATCTTCTCCTTACATTAGCAGTTATGGGAACGTTCTGCTAGAAGACCAAGGAATGCAAAGAGAATGCCAACACCACTTCATCGCAGCACTTCACCCCAATGAAACCACTGTGATTTCTCCATGAGTTAAGATACATCAGTTTCATATTTAAACACACAAGGCTTTAACCTGTAACACAAATGGAGTTCTTTGTTGCTGTGAAGGGAATGATCTCTCCGCTTTTCTCTAGTTATTACCTGCCCCCATTTCTGGGACTTTTTATGGGGTCTTCTTTTTCTCATTGACTTCTGAACACTTCAGGGAAGCTTCTCAAACTTCACCCTCTTACACCCCTTTTTTAGTTTATTCTATTCTAATACCACCTCTTCACACAGTTCACTCAAACTTACATTTATTTTCCTGCTATGCTCAAATTGGGGCTGTATAAACAAATGTCATTAGATATTTGTAGTGCACTACTGTATATATGCTAAAGAGGAACTGTAAGCATTAGAGGATGGTTAAAAGGGTGGAACATTTACTATACAGTGGCATGTGTAGCTTTGCCAGGTACCATCACATCAAGGACAGGGTTGTTTAGAAGGTTCACTGGGACAACATCTCAGCTCAGCGCTTCTGATGTCTCTGTTCCTCCAGTGGAGATCTCCAGGCCACCTTAATGGCTGCAGTTGCTGCCGGATACGGGAAACAATTGTCCTGGCTCTGTTTCCAGCAGTGATGGCGACCCTAAAGCAAAACATTGGCTACACACAGTTACCCCAAGCTGGCAGACAACCAGAAGAGTACCCTTGCAGCACAAGAGTGTCAGTCTTCTCTAGAATCAGACAAGGAAGGAGGATAATCAATGAAGGGCAGTCATGGTTACCAGGAGTTGAATGTTTCAGCTGTCCACATTGACTAGTTCAGTGGTTTCCAAACTCGGTCCACAAAGACTCCTAACAGTTCAGGTTTTTTAGGTCAACACAATGCACCTGCCGGGTGACCTGGAAAACGTGAACTATTAGGGGTCCTTGAGGATCGAGTGTGGGAACCACTGGACTACTTCATGTTTCACGTCTTCACCTGATTACATGTGCACCTCACCACACCACCAGTAGTAGCTAGTAGCATAGTCCGTCACTAATGACTGCCTTATTACTGGACACCGATAGCACTGCTGCTCTACAGAAACCACCCTACCTTTCTCCACCAACAAATACAAATGTTATTTTTACATTACGTATCAGATTGTCAGTCCATATGGGAAGGTAGGGCCTTCTGTACCTCGGGTTCATGTCATGTAGAATAGTGGTTAGCATTGCCGACTTACAGTGCTGGGATCATGGCTTTGAAGCTCCAAGTTTCCTCCTACATTCTATAGAGATACTGTACTTGTAGGTTAACTGGCTTTTGGCAAAAAATCATCTTACAGATCAATCTTCTTAGGTGCGACGGGGGCGAGTTGCCATTGCAATGGCGAAGAAATTACCCCACTGCCCGAACTCGCTGATTTTTGTGAGTGTGGAGGTACTTTAAGTGCGACTTCTCCTGGCTGTGAAACAGAGTAACTTACAAGGTAAAAATTGACCATGAGGTAATTCTTCTGAGCTGGGATAACATTAATCGCAAGATCTACTTCAACGTGGTCAGCTAATAAAAGCAGCTATGCGTTTTATCAGAGAAGAAATTAAATTTCTAAATTCTTTAATATTCTTTCACTATCCACTGATATCAAGGAGGGAAAATAATGACTGTGTGTCTGTAAAATGAATCAATGATGCTATGCTATTAATCACATGGGATGAATAAAACAAGAAAGACGCGCCAAAAAAACACACGTCAACATCATATTAATAGAAAGTTGTTAATTTATGATAAATATTGTTCATAGTAGATGTATGTGACTGAGCCATGTTTACCTGCAGAACAGTGGGCCTAATTCAGACCTGATCACTAGGCTACGTTTACGTACAGCCTGCGATCAGGTCTAAACTCCGCATGCGTATGCACCGTAATGCGCAGTCGCATTGCATGGGTACAAAGCAGATCGCTGCTCAGCGATGGCTTTGTGCTAAGAAATCCATTCGCACAGGCGATCGCAAGGAGATTGACAGGAAGAGGCCGTTTGTGGGTGGCAACTGACCGTTTTAAGGGAGTGGTTGGAAAAACGCAGGCGTGCCTAAGTGTTCGCAGGGCGGGTGTCTGACGACAATTCCGGTACCGGACAGGCTGAAGTGTTCGCAGCGGCTGAGTAAATCCTGGGCTGCGCAAAGACTGCACAATATCTGTCTACAGCTCTGCTACACGTGCGTTCGCACACTTGCAAAGCTAAAATACACCCCCCTATGGGAGGCGATGATACAAACGCAGGACTGCAAAAAAAAAAAAAAGCCTAGCGAGCGATCAGATCTGAATTAGGCCCAGTATTGGGTAATTTATATGCTAGTTTTACTTCCATTAACTTTTTGGACTAATAATATTGACTCTAATGGTGTCACAGAATATTTAGAGTCAGCTCGTGGTTGGTTCACCTTTCACTGACTGTACAATGAATGGGAACTTTGAAACACATTCTGGCTCCAGATTTCACAGCCAGCCTGTTAAAGGAAATTTGGAAGCTGCGCCGCATTTTTATGCACAGAGCTGAAGGGGAAGAAATATTTCCAGAAAAGGCGGAAATACAGGCCCAAGTGTTGCAGGAGATTTATCCATATTCATAAAAACATTCTAAAAAGTAATGTGCAGGGAAAGCTCGCTGCGTACGGTAAGACATCAGATCATATAGCATTCATTGCCGAGGATCAACATGGTAATAAACTGCGGCATATCGCGTAACACCTCCTAATGAGCACGCTCTAAGAAATATACACACTGCACACATATATGTATGTATAGAGAGAAAGAGAGAGAGAGAGAAACCTTTTCCTACATAAACATTTTGAGTTCCCATAAAAGCTGTATACTATACATAGATACATATACTGAAATATAAAAAAGTTACATAATGCATCAAAAATGAATAATTAATATTGCACAAATTGCGAGATTCAATAAAACCTTTTAAATAGTAAGCCGAGACGGGTGAGATGGAAGTGGACGTTGGGGGTAGACGTATTTACGGGTTTAGTATGAAATACCTTCAATCAAAATCCCGACGGTCAAAAGCCCGACAAGGTCAAAAGCCCGACATTTAAAATGTCAACAAGTCAAAAAGTAGATACGAGTTTTTCATTTTTTTTTTCGTGTTTGGCTATGTCGACATAGGTTGACACGGACACCATATAGGTGTACCGCGTCCCCTCGCATGGCTCGCTGCTCTCGCCATGCTTCGGGCACGTTGCCTCACTGCGCTAAGCACCAGAGCCGGTGCTACCCGCTCAGCAAAGTCCTGCAAAGCAGGGAGGCGTTGGGCTGGAGAGGCGCTCTCCCTGTTCTGCTGCAGTACATGACTGCTGCTGCCGGCTGCCACTACACTTGTCATACTGTATTTGAGGCAGCGGCGCCGGCAGCATAAAGAAAGCACAACTCATCTGCCCACATATGTTTCCGGCTAGGGACTGCGGTTGTGGAACCAGTGGGTGCAGGGAGAGCGTGGAGGACATGCTGGCACTGGCCAGACGGCTGCTCTCTCACAGGGGCCCTCTTTTGACGTGCTGCAGCTGTAGCTGACTGGCTGTGCTCCGTGACAGTGTGCTGTGAGCGACTAAGCCCCCTCCCCCATCCCTCCTCGATGTCAGTCAAACTCAGTCTCGGCCCGAACCGAGGCTCTGCCCCTTCTCCGCCGAGGCTCCGCCCCATCTCGCCTTTGACTTATTCTTATCCTCCTTACCCTGGGGCCCCGCCCCCTTCCCTTCTATACCAGTTAGCTATATCTGCTCACTCTCCTCCCCAAGTCACTTCCTCCTCTCCTCCACCAATGGGCTGTCTCCAGTCTTCTGACTTTGAGCTTCATAGTGTACACTGTGCCTAATTCAGACCTGATCAGAGCCGGCCATAGGCATAGGCAAACTAGGCAAATGCCTAGGGGCACAAGCAGCTTCTGCTGATTAAATTGATATACAGCATGCCTATATTCTGTGTGTGACTGCGGCTCTATCTCCATACGAAATGCATTACTAATGTGCAGCATTATGTGTATAAGGTGTACTACAGTACTTGGTGGCGTGACATGCTGTATAGAAAGGGCACTACTGTGTGGTCTAATGTGAATAAAGAACAATATGGTGTGGCGTAATGTGAATAAGGAGCACTACTGTGAGGAGTAACGTGGTACTACTGTGTTTGATGTAACGTGAATAAGGGACACTATTGCATGATATAATGTGAATAAAGTTGCACTACTGTGTGGCATAATTTCAACTGGGCGTATTATTGTGTGGCCATGCCCCTTCCCAGCAAGAACACGCACCGTTTTGGGCTGCGCACCGAATGTGCACACTGTTCCTATTTAAAATATAGGGGGTAGGAGCACCAAAATGACGACTGCTATGGGTGAGGGGTGATGGTGCTGGGAAAGGGGTTACTGGGTCAGAGGTGGAACTAGTGTGTGTGCAAGGGGGCACCAGTCAAAATCTTGCCTAGGGCATCATATTGTTTAGGTCCGGCTCTGGACCTGATCGTAGATGTGCTAAATTTAGCACATCTACGATCAGTCACACAGACATGCGGGGGGACGCCCAGCACAGGGCTAGTCTGCCCTCATGTCAGGCCCTAACCCCCGCACGGGTACAAAAGCATCGCACAGCTGTACTGTAGGATTAGCTCCCTACCTGTGCAGCTCCTGCGCTCTGGCAGGAGCTACTCGTTGCTGTGAGAGTCACAGCGGCTGCATGTGATGTCACGCAGCCGCCGTGGCCCGCCCCGCCAATGGTCCAGGCCGGCCCACCCCCTCCCACCCAGCGACCACCTCTGCCTGTTAATCAGGCAGAGGCGATCGCAGGGCCAAGACGGCCATCGGCTGTCTGGCATGCCCCGGCGCACTGCGACGGTCCGGCGCATGCGCAGTTCACACCTGATCGGCTGCTGTACAAAAACGCACAGCACCGATCAGGTCTGAATTCGGCCCACTGTGCAGAGACCAGAGCTTTCAAGCTCTTCCAGCTGAGGTAAGTATATGGGGTGGCTTTGGGTGTGGAGGGGAGGGGGGTGTCTATTAATATAACTTTTAGTTGGATTGGGGGGGTTTTATGGGTATTATGATGTTACTGTATTTTAGTGTTGTCAGTGATATGTACTTTGAAGTTTGCGTTTTTATGTTTTAGAGCAGCGTTTTTCCACAGGTGTTCCAGGTGTGCCGCCGTTGCCCACCCGTAATGCCCGCCGCCGCCCACTAGAGAGACCCGCCGCTGCCCGCCGACCAGTGATGCCTGCCCGGCTGCCGCCGCCATTAGAAACCAGCTTGGGTAACATAGTGCTGCACATCCATGACAGCAGGCCCGGTCACACACCGCACGTCGCATTCATGTCTGCCCGCCCACTGCGGCTCTGTACTGCCTGCTCCCAGCGCTCATCACTCCTCCCCACTGAGAGGGAAATATTCCAGGTTACCTTTATATATATATATATATAAAAAAAAAAAACATTCCTAATCTGTGTAATTACAGTGGGTTGGGGGCAGGTAGGCAATGTGTGGAATTACTGAGGGGGCAGGTGTGTATAATTACTATGGGGGGGAGGCGTGTGGGATTACTATGGGGGGCAGGTGTGTGGCATTAGTATTACTATGGGGAGGCAGGTGTGTGGCATTACGGGGCATGTGTGTTTAAGCATACCTCCCAACATGACCATCTCCAGGAGGGACACAATGCTCTGCTCCTGGATTCCCTCTTAATTTACAATTTAGATCACCTGTGGTGAAACACCTTTCTTATCCATTTACCTGTTCAAAACAGGTGCCGGCAATCATACATTGAGAGAAAAGTCCAGAAGCAGAGCATTGTGTCCCTCCTGGAGAGGATCATGTTGGGAGGTATGGTTTAAGTACTATGAGGGAGCAGGTGTGTGGAGTTACTATGGGGGGCAGGTGTGTGGCATTACTATGTGGGGGCATGTGTGTGGCATTACTATGGGGGGGACAGGTGTGTGGCATTACTATGGGGGGGACAGGTGTGTGGCATTATAGGGCATGTGTGTTTAATTACTATGAGGGGTCAGGTGTGTGGAATTACTATGGGGGGCAGGTGTGTGGCATTACGGGGCATGTGTGTTTAATTACTATGAGGGAGCAGGTGTGTGGAGTTACTATGGGGGGCAGGTGTGTGGCATTACTATGTGGGGGCATGTGTGTGGCATTACTATGGGGGGAACAGGTGTGTGGCATCACGGGGCATGTGTGTTTAATTACTATGAGGGGTCAGGTGTGTGGCATTACTATGGGGGGGACAGGTGTGTGGCATTACGGGGCATGTGTGTTTAATTACTATGAGGGAGCAGGTGTGTGGAGTTACTATGGGGGGCAGGTGTGTGGCATTACTATGGGGGGGCAGGTGTGTGGCATTACTATGGGGGGGCAGGTGTGTGGCATTACTATGGGGGGCAGGTGTGTGGCATTACGGGGCATGTGTGTTTAATTACTATGAGGGAGCAGGTGTGTGGAGTTACTATGGGGGACAGGTGTGTGGCATTACTATGGGGGGGCAGGTGTGTGGCATTACTATGGGGGGGCAGGTGTGTGGCATTACTATGGGGGGCAGGTGTGTGGCATTACGGGGCATGTGTGTTTAATTACTATGAGGGAGCAGGTGTGTGGAGTTACTATGGGGGGCAGGTGTGTGGCATTACTATGGGTGGCAGGTGTGTGGCATTACTATGGGGGGGGGGCAGGTGTGTGGCATTAAGGGGCATGTGTGTTTAATTACTATGAGGGAGCAGGTGTGTGGCATTACTATGGGGGGCAGGTGTGTGGCATTACTATGGGGGGCAGGTGTGTGGCATTACTATGGGGGGGCAGGTGTGTTTAATTACTATGAGGGAGCAGGTGTGTGGAATTACTATGGGGGGGCAGGTGTGTGGCATTACAACGGGGGGCATGTATGTATAATTATTATGGGGGGCAGGTGTGTGGAATTATTATGGGGGCCAGGTGTGTGGCATTACAACAGGGGGGGGAGGCATGTATGTATAATTATTATGGGGGGCAGGTGTGTGGCATTACGGGGCATGTGTGTTTAATTACTATGAGGGAGCGGGTGTGTGGAATTACTATGGGGACAGGAGTGTGGCATTACAACGGGGGGGCATGTATGTATAATTATTATGGGGGGCAGGTGTGTGGCATCACTGGGGGGTAATGACTGGAATCACTATGGTATTATTATAAGTCTATTTTATTACAGTGGGGGCCAATGTGTGGTACAGGTTGAGTATCCCTTATCCAAAATGCTTGGGACCAGAAGTATTTTGGATATCGGATTTTTCCGTATTTTGGAATAATTGCATACCATAATGAGATATCATGGCGATGGGACCTAAGTCTAAGCACAGAATGCATTTATGTTTCATATACACCTTATACACACAGCCTGAAGTTCATTTTAGCCAATATGTGCATTAAACAAAGTGTGTGTACATTCACACAATTCATTTATGTTTCTTATACACCTTATACACACAGCCTGAAGGTCATTTAATACAATATTTTTAATAACTTTGTGTATTAAACAAAGTTTGTGTACATTGAGCCATCAGAAAACAAAGGTTTCACTATCTCAGTCTCACTCAAAAAATTCCGTATTTCGGAATATTCCGTATTTCGGAAAATTTGGATATGGGATACTCAACCTGTATTACTGTGTGTGTGTGTGGGGGGGGGGGGGGGGGGGGGCTAATGTGTGATATTACTGTGGGGGCCAAAGTGTGGAATTACTGTGAAGGCCAATGTGTTCAATTACTGTGGGGGCTAATGCATTTGTTTAATTACTGCAGGGGCCAATGTGTGTTTTATCCCTGTGGGGGCCAATGTGTGTGTATTTGTAGGGGGGGGGGGGGGGGGGATACTGATGGTGTGCCCTGTCAATTTTAAAATCCTGGCTGGTGTGCCGCGAATTTAAAAAGGTTGAAAATCACTGTTTTAGAGTGTAGTCAGGGCTGGAGCAACCTACTCAGCAGAGTATAAAAAATATGGACGCGCCAGGCTGGAGAGGCGCTCTACCCACTCTGCTACTCTGCTGTTGCTGCAAGCTGCTGTTGCGCCTGTCTAGCTGTATGACAGAAAGCAGCGCCAGCAGCATGAAGCTCAGCTCTTCCGGTGTCAGCTACCTTTTTCCCTCCTCTCCTCCCCATTACCTGCTCCTGTATGACAACAGTGGCACCGGGAGCGTGAAAGGGCTCTTCCGGCATCAGCTACCTCCCTCCCTCCTCTCTCCTCCTCTCTGCTGCCTGCACCTGTAAGATTGCAGTGGCGCCGGCAGCACGGTTCCGGTATGAATGGTCGACCATGTGAACGGATACCCGGCAGCACGAAGCAGCTCTTCAATCACCAGTCCACCCGTGTGGATCTTCCTTGTGAGTACCACCCTGTTCCCCCATTTCTCCCCTCCTGTGGACATATGTGTAAGGGTAACTACTACTGTGGACATTATGTGTATAAGGAACACGACTGTGGGCATTGTGTGTAAGGAGCACTACTGTGTAGCATAACATTACTAGGGCACTACTGTTATGTACTGAGCACTGTCCCTTTATTACGTATGGGAGGGCGCAAATTTATTATTTGCAGGGAGGCGTCGAACACCCTAGCACTGGTCCTGCTCTGCACACTATTATATTCCCCCTCCAGGTCCACTGGGATGGTAAAGTATGAACAAGTTGGTTTCAATGAAAAACTCATGTCGACTTTTTGACCTGTCAACATTTTAAATGTCGGCATTTTGACCTTGTCTGTATTTTAAATGTTGCTATTCTGACCATGTCGGGATTTTGACCATCAATCAATGGGTGTCGGTATTTTGACAGTCGAGATTTTGATTGTAAGTAAATTGTCCGCATCCCGTATTTACCGGCCTAAGGCCCTCATTCCGAGTTGTTCGCTCGGTAAAAATCTTCGCATCGCAGCGATTTTCCGCTTAATGCACATGCGCAATGTTCGCACTGCGACTGCGCCAAGTAAATTTGCTATGCAGTTAGGAATTTTACTCACGGCTTTTTCATCGTTCTGGCGATCGTAATGTGATTGACAGGAAATGGGTGTTACTGGGCGGAAACAGGCCGTTTTATGGGCGTGTGGGAAAAAACGCTACCGTTTCCGGAAAAAACGCAGGAGTGGCCGGAGAAACGGAGGAGTGTCTGGGCGAACGCTGGGTGTGTTTGTGACGTCAAACCAGGAACGACAAGCACTGAAATGATCGCAGATGCCGAGTAAGTCTGAAGCTACTCAGAAACTGCTACGAGGTGTGTAATCGCAATATTGCGAATACATCGTTCGCAATTTTAAGATGCTAAGATTCACTCCCAGTAGGCGGCGGCTTAGCGTGAGCAAATCTGCTAAAATCCGCTTGCGAGCGAACAACTCGGAATGACCCCCTAGGTTCTTTAGAGTCATTTTATTTTCTGTTGAGGATAATGATCACAGCTGCTGCGGGAACGCTGTACAGTCGGAATTTCGACACTATCCATCACACTGTCTCCCTTGACCTCTTGCAGGTCCATTAGGGACCAATATGAACTTTCAAGAGGTGACAGGTCCAGAGAGGTGCTGGGCCCACCGCCACTTACCCTGGTATGACGGCGGTGACCCCTGATCTTTTCTTTCAGGTGATACTTGAAGTCTTGCCACCTGTTCTTGAGCTGGGCAAAACAGGGCATTCCTTAATAAATGCTCCTAGTATTGTAGCTCATGTGCTATGGGATAAGATATTTAAATGAATTGCAATGGAGGGAGAGGTCTCTTTTAGGGGGGGCCTGGCTGACTGTATCCCCTTCCCAGCATAGGAGGATTCTGCACACCCCAGAAAAACCGCCTGCTTCCTACTGGAGACATGTCATCCTATGTTACCATGGGAACCAAATGCATTTTATGTGGAAAAATGTGTGTACAGCTGCACAGCATTGGGGGTCTGGGAGGTGTGAGGCTGGGAGTGCCTCGGCTGTCCATACTCACCATGGAGCGGCATAATGAGAGTGAGGGTGGGATGTACTAACCTTGCGCAGTACATGGCAGTTAGGAGCTGATTGCCTGGTGCTTTATCACCGTTCACTTTGTCTCTCTCCAAGGCTTAGTACATCGACCCCTTTATTGCAACTGGGTATCGGGGTCCGTGTGAATACTGTGAATGATGGCATAAGCCCTGCTTCCCAAATGTCAGCTGTAGTGGGGTAAAAGATTGAAGTGCCGGAGGGAGCCCGATATACCTGAAATCCTAGGGTCCAGCCATGGGTTAATACGGCCCTGTGCACAGGCTGCGGAAACCCTGCGCTGCTGCCTCACACATCCAGCCCAACAGTCACTCACAGCCAACGGTCACTCACAGCCTGACAGGTGGCTCAGCCTCAGCAGCACAGAGAGTGTAAGCAGCCCCGTTCCTGGCTTTATCCCCACATATCCTGCTGCTCCGCTCATTACAGCAGTGTCACCTGTAAGTTACTGTATGTACAGTGTATATACCTGTCTCTGATGATGTCACATAAACATTAATACGGCATAAACCAGCAATCTCCAGAGACTCATCGCATTGGCACACATAGGGGTACTGTAAGCATATACCTCATCCGTGTTACTGTACCTTAGGGGGTAATAAGACACAGTAGCTGGCTTTCATTTCATTATATATATATATATATATATATATATACAGATGACCAGTCTGTCCATCTTGTATAAATGTGATAAGTGAATAGGGGAACGAGCAGGAGGGGTAATTAATATATGTGGGCGTGAGTGATGTGCTGATATGTAATACACCCTCAGGGGCAGATATACCTAAATACCTAAATGGATTTAGAGGGACATGTACTAAGCAGTGATAAAAGTAGAGAAGTGAGCCAGTGGAGTAGTTGCCCATGGCAACCAATCAGCTGCTCTATATACTTTTATAGTAATTATAAATGTTACGTCAATGCTGATTGGTTGCCATGGACAACTTCTCCACTGGCTCACTTCTCTACTTTTATCACTGCTTAGTACATCTCCCCCTGAGCCCACTTCTGTAATTTTGGTCCACATCGACTTCACATTCCCCAATTTCCCCCGGACGCTCCAGATGCCGGTTTCCAGGGAGACTCGAGAGGACAAAGAGCCAGAGAGCAGTTTACTATTAGACATGCCCCCCACATGATTCGGCCACGCCCCTTCAGGCGGCACGCACTGATCCGCATTGGCTTTACCCCCACTGAAATGCTGAGTACACACTAGACAGATATATTGTTCTCTCAAGCGCCGAACGATATATCTGTATCTTTCCTTCAGTGGAACACGCTCCTCCGCTCCATTAAACTCTCCCCGACCTGGCAAAGCTTCAAACGGCGCTAAAAACCCACCTATTTATCAAAGCGTACCCTCCCGATGCATAACCTAGTCCTGAGGCCGCTGCTCCATCCCCCTGCCTCATGCCTCGAACATCTCTGCTTTGCTTACATCCTGCCATCAGGCTACCTCCCGCTTGCTTGCACCTCATGTCATCTGTCTGTCGCCCCTTCCCACTAGATTGTTAGCTCCTCAGAGCAGGGCCCTCTTTCCTCTTGTTGTCAAAGCCCTCTTCTCCACACATTTCACTCACAGCTCTCTCCTACTCAGCGACCATCTTTTTCACGCTTATGATTACTCCCTCACTACTTACATCTTAGCTGTATTATGTATGAGAATTGTTGTGCTTTATGTTACCTGTACTCTATTTCTGTTATTTATTTACTGTAATGCTAAGTATTGTCTCCCTGTACTGTCCTCTGTACGGCGCTGCGAAACACTTGTGGCGCCTCATAAATAAAATGTAATAATAATAATAAAGTGTACGTCATTCACAGTCATATCGTGCTGGTTCAGCAGCACAGCCGATGGCGATATATCTTGAAGAACTGTCCCCCTCTCTGTGCGCTCGTTAGGCAGTTACGGTAGTGGTGACATCACAGGTTTGACTCTACCAACTCTGAATACAGGTAAAGATCTGCATTTATTTCCAAGCAAGCAGTGCAGATGACTTGTGTGTCTCAGTCAGGCCCTGTGTTCTCATATTCCATGCCAGTAGTACATATAGCAATAACTTACATGAATCAAGGAGAAGAGTATTACGCATCATTAAACAATGGGGTGCCACCTAACTCTACAATAGCTAGCGGGGCGCTATGTTTCGGGTCGCAGCAGCTGCGCGTGACGCCAAACGGTCCGGACACGCCTGCTTTGTCCAGACTGCGCCCCACCAACACGGTGTTGATGCGCATAAAATGCGTCATCAATGCCCCCGTCCACCCTGCAAACGCCTCTGCCTATCAATCAGGCAGAAGCGTTCGCATAAATGAGATGCTGTCGCTCCTGTGCGTGCGCACACTGCACATGGGGGGTCATTCCGAGTTGATCGCTAGCTGCATTCGTTTGCTGTTCAGCGATGAGGAAAAAAAAGGCACTTCTGCGCATGCGTATGCGGCGCGATGTACTATTACAACGACCAATGTAGTTTCACACAAGGTCTAGCGAAGCTTTTCAGTCGCACTGCTGGCCGCAGAGTGATTGACATGAAGTGGGCGTTTCTGGGTGTCAACTGACCGTTTTCAGGGAGTGTTCGGAAAAACGCAGGCGTGCCAGGAAAAACGCAGGCGTGGCTGGCCGAACGCAGGGCGTGTTCGTGACGTCAAAACAGGTACTGAACAGTCTGAAGTGATCGCAAGCGCTGAGTAGGTATTGACCTACTCTAAAACTGCACAAAATTTTTTTGCCGCCGCTCTGCGATCCTTTCGTTCGCACTTCTGCTAAGCTAAAATACACTCCCAGTGGGCGGCGGCATAGCGTTTGCACGGCTGCTAAAAACTGCTAGCGAGCGATCAACTCAAAATGACCACCATGGTCTTCAGTATGTGAAAGCATCCTAGAAGCATTCCATACTGAATTAGGCCCATAGGGTTTACACACTGAGCGATACTACAAATGATATTGCTCAGTGATGTCATGCCGCGACCGGCCCGTACATGCGGTTTTTGCTGTCATAGCCAAAAATTGACCTGCATGCACAGACAACAGAGGGGGTAACGACCCCCATGAACGCGCACCAGGCGTTGTTTGCAGCATACACACTGTGCGATATTTTAGTAAATATCGCTCAGAAGGGGGAAAATGAGCGATATTGACTAATATATCACACAGAGGTCCTAATTCAGACCTGATTGCTCGCTAGGGTTTTTTTGCACTGCTGCGAGCAAATAGTCGCTGCCTATAGTGGAGTGTATTTTTGCTTTGCAAGTGTGCGAAACTGCGAGCACATGTGCACCGTGCGCTACAAATAAGTTTTGTACAGTTTCTCACTTTGCCCAGAACTTACTCAGCCACTGCGATCACTTCTGCCTGTCCGGTCCCGGAACTGACATCAGACACCCGCCCTGCAAACACCTGGACACGCCTGCGTTTTTCCAACCACTCCCAGAAAACGGTCAGTTGCCACCCACAAACGCTTTTTTCCTGTCAAACTTAATGCGATCGGCTGTGCGCATGGATTATTCGTAAAACCCATTGCACAGCAACGATCCACTTTGTACCCGTGTGACGCGCCTGCGCATTGCGGTGCATACGCATGCGCAGTTCTGACCTGATCGCTGCACTGCGAAAAAAACTAGCGTGCGATCAGGTCTGAATGACCCCCAGAGTGTATGCACCTTAAGGTGGAGAAAATCATTAGTTTGAGATTACTACAATAGGAAGAATACTTCAAGTGACATGAGTATATATGGAATGTTCCAGTCTGTCAGCCTTCGGTCCAGGCAGTACGGTCTGGTAGATTGACGTAATTTTTTTGCTCTTTTGCAAAGTGCACGGTTTTTAAAAATTCACATTTTAGGTCATTTAATTTTCTTTTTCAGTTTATACATAGACATTAGCAGTTCCGTAGCCCAGAAAATCGCAATTGCAATTGCATTAGCATTAGCGTACAAATATAAATTAGTCCCTTTGTAAAGATTTGTGGTCATGGCTAGAAAACATTGGGGGTCATTCCGATTTGATTGCTCGTTAGCTACCTTTAGCAGCTGCAAACGCATAGACGCCGCCCACGGGGGAGTGTATTTTCGCTTTGCAAGTGTGCGAACGGCTTTGCAGCTGAGCTCTGCAAAAACAGTTTGTGCAGTTTCTGAGTAGGTCTGTACTTACTCAGCCGCTGCGATCACTTCAGTCTTTTTGGTCCCGGAATTGACGTCAGACACCCGCACTGCAAACGCTTGGACACGCCCGCGTTTTTCCAAACACTCCCAGAAAACGGTCAGTTGTCACCCACGAATGCCTTCTTCCTGTCAATCTACTTGCGATCGGCTGTGCGAATGGATTCTTCGTTAAATCCATCGCTCAGCAACGAAGCGCTTTGTATCCGTATGACATGCCTGCGCATTGCGGTGCATACGAATGCGCAGTTTTGCCAATTTTTAACCTGATCGCACTACAGCGAAAAAACCTAGCGTGCGATCAGGTCGGAATGACCCCCATTCTCCTTTATTCACTTCAGTGTGTAATAATGTATATGGGAGACCATCTGTCTGTTTAGGACTTTTCATCTTGTTTAGGACCCACAATGTCACGGCGTGCCAGGGAAATACAAAATCCGCTGGATATGGACAAAGATACCCCTGACGCAGAAGCCCAGGACCCCTCTCCAAGACGGTAATTGGCGTTCCGCTTAACTACTGTAAATGTATCTGGTAAGATATACTCGAGAGTGTGAACATTTTACCTATTCACATGTAAAGTACCAGCCAATCAGCTCCTAACTGACATGTCATAGACTGTGTTTGAAAAATGACAGTTAGGAGCTGATTGTCTGGTAGTTTATCACTCTCCACTTTATCACTTTTTAAGGCTTAGTACATCTTGCCCTCAGAGTTGTTCAACTGAAAATAAAGGGTGGAATTTAATTGAAAGTAATGGATGGGAAATGCTGTTCCCGGAACGGCACATCGCGCTCATCGTCATCACAAGTATTCCCTCGCATCCCATACGGCACTACCGTAATTGGCGCTTCACATTCGGTTGAACTCGCCCTCTATGCGTACAGTCATCGTGCTTTCCAAACAGGAAGTCAATTGTGAAAATGTCACCTGGAGACCCCTCCAGTTACAGCTTTAAGAAGTATTACTTTTGTCAGTATTAGTCCTTGTGTTACCGCATGTGCTGATGACGATAAAAAGCGTTTAATAAAAAACATAACATGCTCAGTGTTTGTGCACTTTTAATGCACAGATCAGGACATTGGGGGTCATTCTGACCCATTTGCTCGCTGCTTTTTAACGCAGTAGAGCGAACGGGTCGCTACTGTGCATGCGCCGGCGCATGCCAGATGACCGAAGGCCGTAGCTGGGATGCGATCGCCTCTGCCTGATTGACAGGCAGAGGCGATCGCTGGGCCTGAGGGGGCAGAACGGCGGCGTTTGGCCGCCGAACAGGGGGGCGGGCCACAGCGGCTGCGTGACGTCACACGCAGCCGCTGCGGGCCGGGAAGCGATGAGTAGCTCCCGGCCAGCACGCTAAAGCTGCGCTGGCCGGGAGCTACTCTGGCAGTGCAAAGGCATCGCCGCTGTGCGATGCCTTTGCACTTCTGCGGGGGGAGGGGGGCCAGACCGACATGCGGGGCGGACTAGCCCTGTGCTGGGCGTCCCCCCGCATGTCAGGGAAGATGATCGTAGCTGTGCTAAATTTAGCACAGCTACGATCAACTCGGAATGACCCCCATTGAGTGGAATTAAGTCTTTCCAAATTCACGATAAATGCATGTGTGCACTTGGATGGGGATGTAGTGAGCTTATCAATATTCTTCAATGTCGACAAGGATGAGGGGACACCAATATGTCGAACCCGACTTGCCGACATGTAATGTAATGTACAGCATTGTTACCGTGTCAGCGTTACATCTTTAAACATGGCACTTTGCCGTCACATTTAAAGTTCTAAAGCTGACAGGGTGACAGTACTGTACATCGCATTACTACCATGTCAGTAAGCCTGGTTCGACATACCGCTGACGTTCTTGTCCATTCCGAATGTTGATAAGCCATTCCCATCCCCGTTAAAAGCAGGGTCACCTAGACAGTCTCTGACACCCTAGTTTAACACGCCTGAAACCTTTTCATATGTTTTACGCCATATCTTTCTTTGCTTTTCAGTGTCGTCAGGTTTGAGAACTACGAGATTGCTGGTGATGAAAGAGGAGGTAATAATTAGACAGACACTGCTACTCCTTATTAATTATTGTTTAAGTTAATAGAATAGCATCTCATCATTTTAATTGCAATAAGACTATAATTTATTATTCACATACTTGCCACAGGATTGTTCAGTCTAAAGAAGCAAAAAGTGGGCGTCCTAATCCCACATCCAAACACAAGGATGTATTACAGGAAAGAGATTATACTAGCGTTTAGCATAAAGTCGCAGGCATTACTGCAGCAAAAGATGCACTCATGTACGCCACTGCATCTGACTCAGAATCAGCCCCTCAGTTCTGGCACTAGACCCCGTTGGTGCACTTTCTTCTCTGAATAACAAGCCCTGGATCTCTGTCAAATTTAGATTTCAGAATAGAGCACTCATAAATTAGTCCCTTCATTGAGAAATACATACAGTAAGTACTGAGTTAGAATGTATCCTGTCTCCAAAACTAAAGTAAATCTGGAGATTAGATAATATTATATGGTGAAGGTTGGTAGTAGCTGGTCATTATATTTGCAGGCTTATTTAAAGCATGTATCTATCACCAATTTGTCACTCTGCAGCAGTATGTACTCTGATGTGTGAAAACAGATTTAAGTATTCCCGGGCTTTCTCCTTACTGAGAGGACTAGTATGACATCTTTTGTGATGCAATGAAGAGAAATGAGTCCTGTGCAGTGATGTATTTTAATTATAGGCTACAGGACTGCAGCCCCCCCTCCCCCCAAGTAAAATCTACCACCCCCAGTGAGCCAGACGCAGTCCGTGACTGCACTGGCTTCACTCTGACTGGTAGTGACTTCCTGTTGGTCACTACAGGCAGTCCTAATGGGAGGTGTTTCCTCACTCTGGGTCTGCCAGACTGGGCTGCGATTAGTAGAGAGCGTGCTTCCTGTGAGAAGCCACTCCCTGTCTGACCGTCAGCCCTAGTCGGCTTCTATGGGCTGCTGCTGATGCAGTCCATAGAAGCCGGTGTTTTGCGCATACGGAGTCCTGCCATTGCATTTGGGCAAATGCCAGTACCGGCGCCTGTCAGATCCATCGTACAGGTGCCAGGACCTGGGTGCCGGCTGTCTCCTCTCAACCTCCGGAGCAGGCAGCATGGCCAGCTGCCGCTGGTCCTGTGGGTTATGATAAATTATAAGGCAGACTTAAATAAAAGTCTTAGTAGAGCTGGTTGGTGCAAGAAACAATGAAGCAACAGGATGGATAGTATGAGGGGTGTGCAATAAGTTTCCAGATGTGCTGTGCACAGGTAGAGTAGACACAATCTGACTGTCTGGTTGTGAACTGTAATCTCTGAGTAAAGTTCTTGTGAAATGTCAAGGCACAAAACTGTACATAAGCAGCTCTGCACATAGAAGAAGTCAGCATGTTCCATTCCTTCACAAACTCGTTATGGAGCTCAACAGAGGCCACTGGAGACCTATGATCTTCTATCACTACAAGACCGGTCTGAGACAGCAGGAGAGTTTTGACTGACTGCAAACGGCTTTTGGGGAGGAACACTGTCCCAACCCACTGTGTTTGAGTGGATTGCAGAATTTTAGCATGGGAGACGGTCCCTGAAAGACTAGGAGCGCTGCAGCTGACCTGTGTCCACCATCACCGCGGACAACGTTGCTGCTGTGTTGGCCATAGCTGAGGTGGACGTCATGTTGACCATGGCCCAGTTATAGAAGGAAGTAGGCATCTCAACAGGATCCATCGTCTAGATACTCCACGAAAATCTTGGCCTGAGCAAGGTTTCTGTATGCTGGGTGCCACATCAGCTGACTCAAGAGCAGAAGGAGGCTTGGGTGGCTTGGTGCCACAACATGCTGGCTAGGTTTGATGTTGTTCGCTCAAACTCTGTCTGGAAGATCATCAGTGGCGAAGAATCTTGGATCTACAGTTTCAACCCCGAGAACAAACAACAGCCGGCCCAGTTGACCCCAGTTGGAGGTGTGCTGCCACAGAAGTTTCTACATGAGCACAGTGTAGCCAAGCAGATGGTGGCTGTTTTTGTGAACAAGACTGGTCATGTAGCTACAGTGCCACTTATGCAGCAGCACACGTCACTGGGGACTGGTACGCCAACCAATGCCTGCCACAAGTGCTGGAAGCCATTTCCAGGTGCCGTCCAAAAACTTGCACTCATGGTGTCCTGCTCCATCATGAAAATGTACCTGCCCACAAGTCCAAAAAAGTGGTGGATTTTCTGGCCCATGAATGCATCCAGGAGCTTGGTCTAGACCTGGCCCCCTGCAAAAAAGGCATATACAGTTAGACAGGCTGGGTCAGGGCTGGCAGCAAACAAGTACGTAATCCAGAATCAAGCCAATGGCAAATGTTGGCATCAGATGAGGCAAGTCCAACAGCAGATGTATAGCAGAAGTCCAGAATCAGCCGCAAATAAAAGTCAGGAATAAACAATTTGAGCAGCAATGTGAGTCCTATAGACAGGACCAATGAATTGCACAGTGAAACAGCCCAATGAGGCTTCTGCACAGATGGAGGTAATCACCAGGAACAGAGACGCAGTTACCTGCAATGCTGAAAAGAATGGAACAAGACTGTAGCAATTGTGGTGGTGGGCATGAATATTACAGGAACAAGCTCAGCAGTCTATTGTTAGGACTTACTGTCCTAACAATAAATCCCAATTTATAATTAGAAATATAAATTATATTTATGCTTTAGGTAATACATGAGTCTATCTTTTAGGCAGGAATTTTTGTGTTCACCCAGGACGGGCGCATGCGCAAGTCACGTCAATCAGGCAGAGGCATTTGTGTGGCGGGAGGGGGGCGGCAACGCTCCGTTTCCAAGGTGGAGACAGAGTGTTGCAAGGGCGAAAGCAGGGAAACGCCATAGGCAAACACAGGGGGGTTTCCAGTTGTCCAGAAACCCTCCTCCTCTTGGCAGATGGCAAATTATGACAACAACAGCAATGGTATATAATATGGTTACTAGAGCTGCCGCTGCATCATATGACACTGCTGCACATGCCCAGTGGGGATACGGTCCTTAGGTTGACCTTACTTAAGGCGACACTCAATAGGTCGACCACTATTAGTCGACAGGCAGTAGGTCGACACCTGGAACATGTCGACATAAGCATTAGGTCGACATGGCAAAGGTCGACATATGAAAAGGTCAACATGAGTTTTTCACATTTTATTTGAATTTTTTGAACTTTTTCATACTTTACGATCCACGTGGACTACGATTGGGAACGGTAACCTGTACCGAGCGCAGCGGTAGCGGAGTGAGGCACCTTGCCCAAAGCATGGTGAGAGAAGGGAGCCATGCGAGGGGACACGGTGCACTCATTGGGGTTCCCGGTCACTGAACGAACAAAACGACACCAAAGACACTCAAAAAACTCATGTCAACCTTTTTTCATGTCAACCTTTTCCAGGTCGACCTGTCAACCACATCGACCTTTTTAGGGTGTCGACCTACTGCCTGTCGACCAATAGTGGTCAACCTAATGAGTGTCGACCTTAATAGGGTCAATCCAACAAACCCATTCCACCCAGCGGTAGCAGCTTTCGCTATAAAGTTTGCTGTGTGTGTGGTTCTGAGCCGTCATTCAGTGCACTGGGCCTAAGAGTACTTACTAGAAATAAGAGACAGGAGCCTTACCATGAGGTGGGAGAATGTGTGCTTAGAAAGTGCAGCACTGGTTCTATAATGTTTGTGCATTTATTTATTATAGTTTGTATCCTGACCACTTATCTTATTTATATTACTTAAATATGTTTGATACAACCTATACTATAGTTCACCTATAATGTATTCCATTTTCCGCAGAGTGGGATATTTGCAGATTGCATTTGGAAACCCCCCTTTAGAAATCCTGTGTTTACCACTAAAACGGGGGTGGTGGCATCCGAACGGGGGAGTGACGTGGGCGCGATTGGGGCGGCTGCGTGAAGTCACGTTCAGCTGCTCCAATCAAAAAGATGGCGTGGACCTTCTGCCGTCGCAGCTAGGCTGCTGCGACCACACACTAATTGCAGCGGGATCGCAATTAGTGCGTGGTTTCGGGGGGAGGCGGCGATTAGCGTGCTGGGTGGCCTTGCCCTGCGATGGGCGGCCCCCCAGCATGCAAGACTAAGGAATGCAAATTCTGCTAAAAATCAGAATTTGCAGTCATTACTGAATAGGGTCCAATGATTACCCCTTCAAACCTTATTAACACCATCAGTGTGCCATGTATCTGACAATGTGTGTTTTCCCCTCAGAACTGGAGTACATCTGGGGGCGGGGATTACTGCGCCTCGTCCTCACTGTTACATTCCTCTCTCTTCTTGCGATGGTCAGGTGAGTGTCAGTGCCTGCTGTTAGCTAACATATCCATCTTAGGTTAGCTCTCATTGAATTTGAAAGGGATAAACTATATCCATCCAGTACTTTACACGTCTCAAAGTACATGTGGTGTCAGGAAACCCATTTTACACACCTCTCCTCTGCACTTGCTGGCAAATCCTATTCCTACCTACTTCTGAGCTAATGAATAAAGCTGGGTACACGATATATGGACGATATATCGCTCGTGTGTCAGCGAGTGTATACACCAACGTGGTTCACAACATATCACGTCGGCACTGCAGCACAGCCAGCCAAATGCATCCCCATTGGGCCACGTGTTGCCCAGCACTGGTATAGGCTCCTCAAGATGCAATTACCTAGTGGCACAAAGCTTAGCTTTTCACCACTTGATAAATTGAGCCTCTTTGTAAGATACGGTGATTTGCATTGACCAGCAATAATGGAGGAAGCGCAGGATAAATTAGTGATTTATAAGCATTTTTTCCTTTTGTTCAATAGGGCAAAGTGGTGATAACTCCTATCTCCGGTGATAATGCCAAAGAATGTGGTTATCACTGCTGGATTAATAGACCCAGTAGACATTAACATGCATTAGTACAGGGTAGTTGTACCTGAAAACTTTAAAAAAAGAAAGTGGAGATGTTTTCCACGGACACCAATCAGGTTTGAGCTATAGTTTATCTACTACATTATGGAAACTGAGAGTTGGGTTCTGATTGGTCGCTAAGGGCAACACTTCCACTTTTCCCTTTCAGACGTTTTATAAATAAACCCCTCAGTATAGTGCAGGATAAATGCTGGGCTGTATATAGATATTCATAAAGCACAATTTGTACAACTGACCGTTACCTTCATCTCCAAACGTCTGTATATAAAGACATGTCCACCATATATGGATGAAGGTGCTCAGTGTTTCCTCAACATTTAGGATTGGACGAGCCAAACATTTTATGTACGTTTTCAGGTGTATAGTACAATAAAAAAAAAATTGTACCTTTCTAATGTTTATCTTGTCCCATATTTTGCATGTCTATTGTAAGCACAAACTGTACATTTTTTATTTTTATTATTTAAACCATGTTTTTTTGCATTAATGTTTTAATTAAAAAATGAATCAAATGCTTTCTAAGATTAACAATCCAAATTTATCAGGCTTTGATATGATTTATTTACATCTTTGAATAAAACCAATGTTTTACTGCTCATTCTCCGATTACAGTACCTCTGAATATATGTAGATCATCTCCTATATATTTGCCCAACTCTGTGATTCTGTGCCTGGCCGTAACGCTGGGCGGAGTCACAGGCACAGATCTGGGCAGGAGCAGTCCCCTCCCTCTCTCCGCCCAGTCCCCTCCCTCTCTCCGCCCAGTCCCCTCCCCATCTCCGCCCAGTCCCCTGTCTCGTTTCTCCCCGTACACTCTCTGGTGACAGAGCAGCCGCTGACTGTGAGTGGAACTCACACTACCCGCCTCACAGACTAGCGGCTGCCGCTGAGTCAGGGGGACATGCTGAACACTGACAGCCGCACTCGCCCGCGGCAACCACCCGCATCTGCCCCCCACCCGCGGCACTCCCGCCCTCTCCCCCTCCGGCAGCACAAACATCCGCGGCATCAACCTGCGGCACTCCCACCCAGAGGCGTCACTTACTTTTATAACACCCGGTGCGGTCGCGGGTGAAAAGGGAGCGTGGCTTCGCGGAAGGGGCGTGGCTTCGCATCCCGACCCCCGTTTTCGGCACATTGTGGGTCGGGGGATACGGCCTTCACCCGGACACTGCTGGATCTGCAGTGCTGGCTTCTGCGCTGTGACAGGAGCCGGCACTTTGGTGTCACCCCTCAGAGTGTAACACCCGGGTGCGGGCCGCACCCCCTGCACCCACGTTGTGGCGCCACTGCTCCTGCCCCCTCCCCCCACCCGTAGCACAAACACCCGCCGCATCCACCCACCACCCGCAGCACTCCCGTCCCCTCCCCCACCCAGAGCACAAACACCCGCGGAACTCCCGCCCCCTCCCCCACCCGTAGCACCAACACCCGCGGCAACCAACCGCATTCGCCCCCCACCCGCGGCACTCCCACCCTCTCCCCCACCCGCAGCACCAACACTCGCGCCACCTACCCGCGGCACCCACCGTATCCACCCACCACCCGTGGCACTCCACCCCCACCCGCAGCACCAACACCCGCACCACCCGTGGCACTCTGCCCCCTCCCCCACCCATACCACCCCCATACCCACCTCTCCCCCGCTACACCCCTCCACCCCACCCGCACCACCACCACCGCATTTGCCCCTCCTGCACCCGCCCCTCCCCCATCGGCAACACCCCTGCTCCCGCACCCCCTCCCCTACCCGCGCCAACCCTCGGAAACCCCCGCAGCTGCCTCCCACACCCCAACCGCAGCACTACTGCACCCGTCCCTGCCCCCCGTACCTGTCCCCACACCCATGGCACCACACTCCCACCCGCAGCCCCCCCCCTCCCCCACCCACGGCACTCCCACACCAGCTTCTCCCACAACCCCTCCCACACCCATATCACCCCTGCTCCCAACCCTCCACCCATGGCACCCCTCCCCTACGCACAGGACCCCTGCTCCCCCACCCCCATCCCTCCCCTTCCTGCAGCACCACCGCCCCCGTAACCGTGGCACCCTCACACCCACCAAACCGCACCACCCCGCCAAATAGACCCCTCCCCCACCCACAGCACCCCTGCACCCGCCACTCCCCCCCCAACACCCACGCACCTGCCCCTCCACCACCCGCAACACCACCACAGCCGGCCCTCCCCAACTGCGTTAACCCCGCACCAGCCCCTCACCCACCCACAGCGCCCTCTGATCCCCTCCCCCATCCGCCCCATCCCCGCACCCGCCTCTCCCCTGCCCGCGGCGCATCCAGACCCCCACCACACCCCCACAGCCACCACTCCCACACACCCACAGCACCTCCGGCCCCTCCCCCACCCCCATCATCTATAGACACTAGAGATGAGCGGGTTCAGTTCCTCGGAAACCGAACCCGCACGAACTTCATGTTTTTTTACACGGGTCCGAGCGACTCGGATCTTCCCGCCTTGCTCGGTTAACCCGAGCGCGCCCGAACGTCATCATCCCGCTGTCGGATTCTCGCGAGGCTCGGATTCTATCGCGAGACTCGGATTCTATATAAGGAGCCGCGCGTCGCCGCCATTTTCACACGTGCATTGAGATTCATAGGGAGAGGACGTGGCTGGCGTCCTCTCCGTTTATAGAGAAGAGAAGAAGAGAGTGAGACTAGAGTAGAGAGAGACACAGTAGTAATTTGGGGAGCATTAGGAGGAGTATTACTACTTGCTGAAGTGATAGATAGATAGTGTGACTGTATAATGTATATCTGACTTGTGGGGGAGACACTGACAGTGGGGAGCAGTTAGAGTCTGAGAGCAGGACTCAGGAGTACATATAACGTACAGTGCACACTTTTGCTGCCAGAGTGCCACACTGCCATTGTGACCACACTGACCACCAGTATAATATATATTGTGATTGTCTGCTTAGGAGTACTACTTGCAAGTTGCTGATAGTGTGACCAGTGACCTGACCACCAGTTTAATAATCACCACCAGTTTAATATATATATATATATATATATATATATATAATTGTATATAATATATATATAATATTGTATACCACCTACCCGTGTTTTTTTTTTTTCTTTCTTCTTGATACATACTACTATAGTAGCTTACTGTAGCAGTCTGCGGTGCTGCTGAGCTGACAGTGTCCAGCAGGTCCGTCATCAGTCATTACATAATAAATATATATACCTGTCCGGCTGCAGTACTAGTGATATTATATATATATATATATATATATATATATATATATATTAATTTCATCTCATTATCATCCAGTCTATATTAGCAGCAGACACAGTACGGTAGTCCACGGCTGTAGCTACCTCTGTGTCGGCAGTCGCTGGTCCATCCATAATTGTATACCACCTACCCGTGGTTTTTGTTTTTTCTTTCTTCTTTATACATACTACTATAGTAGCTTACTGTAGCAGTCTGCGGTGCTGCTGAGCTGACAGTGTCCAGCAGGTCCGTCATCAGTCATTACATAATAAATATATATACCTGTCCGGCTGCAGTACTAGTGATATTATATATATATATATTGATTTCATCTCATTATCATCCAGTCTATATTAGCAGCAGACACAGTACGGTAGTCCACGGCTGTAGCTACCTCTGTGTCGGCAGTCGCTGGTCCATCCATAATTGTATACCACCTACCCATGGTTTTTTTTTCTTTTTCTTTCTTCTTTATACATACTACTATAGTAGCTTACTGTAGCAGTCTGCGGTGCTGCTGAGCTGACAGTGTCCAGCAGGTCCGTCATCAGTCATTACATAATAAATATATATACCTGTCCGGCTGCAGTACTAGTGATATTATATATATATATATATTGATTTCATCTCATTATCATCCAGTCTATATTAGCAGCAGACACAGTACGGTAGTCCACGGCTGTAGCTACCTCTGTGTCGGCAGTCGCTGGTCCATCCATAATTGTATACCACCTACCCGTGGTTTTTTTTTTTCTTTCTTCTTTATACATACTACTATAGTAGCTTACTGTAGCAGTCTGCGGTGCTGCTGAGCTGACAGTGTCCAGCAGGTCCGTCATCAGTCATTACATAATAAATATATATACCTGTCCGGCTGCAGTACTAGTGATATTATATATATATATATTGATTTCATCTCATTATCATCCAGTCTATATTAGCAGCAGACACAGTACGGTAGTCCACGGCTGTAGCTACCTCTGTGTCGGCAGTCGCTCGTCCATCCATAATTGTATACCACCTACCCGTGGTTTTTTTTTTTTCTTTCTTCTTTATACATACTACTATAGTAGCTTACTGTAGCAGTCTGCGGTGCTGCTGAGCTGACAGTGTCCAGCAGGTCCGTCATCAGTCATTACATAATAAATATATATACCTGTCCGGCTGCAGTACTAGTGATATTATATATATATATATTGATTTCATCTCATTATCATCCAGTCTATATTAGCAGCAGACACAGTACGGTAGTCCACGGCTGTAGCTACCTCTGTGTCGGCAGTCGCTCGTCCATCCATAAGTATACTAGTATCCATCCATCTCCATTGTTTACCTGAGGTGCCTTTTAGTTGTGCCTATTAAAATATGGAGAACAAAAATGTTGAGGTTCCAAAATTAGGGAAAGATCAAGATCCACTTCCACCTCGTGCTGAAGCTGCTGCCACTAGTCATGGCCGAGACGATGAAATGCCAGCAACGTCGTCTGCCAAGGCCGATGCCCAATGTCATAGTACAGAGCATGTAAAATCCAAAACACCAAATATCAGTAAAAAAAGGACTCCAAAATCTAAAATAAAATTGTCGGAGGAGAAGCGTAAACTTGCCAATATGCCATTTACCACACGGAGTGGCAAAGAACGGCTGAGGCCCTGGCCTATGTTCATGGCTAGTGGTTCAGCTTCACATGAGGATGGAAGCACTCAGCCTCTCGCTAGAAAACTGAAAAGACTCAAGCTGGCAAAAGCACCGCAAAGAACTGTGCGTTCTTCGAAATCCCAAATCCACAAGGAGAGTCCAATTGTGTCGGTTGCGATGCCTGACCTTCCCAACACTGGACGTGAAGAGCATGCGCCTTCCACCATTTGCACGCCCCCTGCAAGTGCTGGAAGGAGCACCCGCAGTCCAGTTCCTGATAGTCAGATTGAAGATGTCAGTGTTGAAGTACACCAGGATGAGGAGGATATGGGTGTTGCTGGCGCTGGGGAGGAAATTGACAAGGAGGATTCTGATGGTGAGGTGGTTTGTTTAAGTCAGGCACCCGGGGAGACACATGTTGTCCGTGGGAGGAATAGGGCCGTTGACATGCCTGGTGAAAATACCAAAAAAATCAGCTCTTCGGTGTGGAAGTATTTCACCAGAAATGCGGACAACATTTGTCAAGCCGTGTGTTGCCTTTGTCAAGCTGTAATAAGTAGGGGTAAGGACGTTAACCACCTCGGAACATCCTCCCTTATGCGTCACCTGCAGCGCATTCATAATAAGTCAGTGACAAGTTCAAAAACTTTGGGCGACAGCGGAAGCAGTCCACTGACCAGTAAATCCCTTCCTCTTGTAACCAAGCTCACGCAAACCACCCCACCAACTCCCTCAGTGTCAATTTCCTCCTTCCCCAGGAATGCCAATAGTCCTGCAGGCCATGTCACTGGCAATTCTGACGAGTCCTCTCCTGCCTGGGATTCCTCCGATGCATCCTTGCGTGTAACGCCTACTGCTGCTGGCGCTGCTGTTGTTGCTGCTGGGAGTCGATGGTCATCCCAGAGGGGAAGTCGTAAGCCCACTTTTACTACTTCCACCAAGCAATTGACTGTCCAACAGTCCTTTGCGAGGAAGATGAAATATCACAGCAGTCATCCTGTTGCAAAGCGGATAACTGAGGCCTTGACAACTATGTTGGTGTTAGACGTGCGTCCGGTATCCTCCGTTAGTTCACAGGGAACTAGACAATTTGTTGAGGTAGTGTGCCCCCGTTACCAAATACCATCTAGGTTCCACTTCTCTAGGCAGGCGATACCGAGAATGTACACGGACGTCAGAAAAAGACTCACCAGTGTCCTAAAAAATGCAGTTGTACCCAATGTCCACTTAACCACGGACATGTGGACAAGTGGAGCAGGGCAGGGTCAGAACTATATGACTGTGACAGCCCACTGGGTAGATGTATGGACGCCCGCCGCAAGAACAGCAGCGGCGGCACCAGTAGCAGCATCTCGCAAACGCCAACTCTTTCCTAGGCAGGCTACGCTTTGTATCACCGGTTTCCAGAATACGCACACAGCTGAAAACCTCTTACGGCAACTGAGGAAGATCATCGCGGAATGGCTTACCCCAATTGGACTCTCCTGTGGATTTGTGGCATCGGACAACGCCAGCAATATTGTGTGTGCATTAAATATGGGCAAATTCCAGCACGTCCCATGTTTTGCACATACCTTGAATTTGGTGGTGCAGAATTTTTTAAAAAACGACAGGGGCGTGCAAGAGATGCTGTCGGTGGCCAGAAGAATTGCGGGACACTTTCGGAGGACAGGCACCACGTACAGAAGACTGGAGCACCACCAAAAACGCCTGAACCTGCCCTGCCATCATCTGAAGCAAGAAGTGGTAACGAGGTGGAATTCAACCCTATATATGCTTCAGAGGTTGGAGGAGCAGCAAAAGGCCATTCAAGCCTATACAATTGAGCACGATATAGGAGGTGGAATGTACCTGTCTCAAGCGCAGTGGAGAATGATTTCAACGTTGTGCAAGGTTCTGCAACCTTTTGAACTTGCCACACGTGAAGTCAGTTCAGACACTGCCAGCCTGAGTCAGGTCATTCCCCTCATCAGGCTTTTGCAGAAGAAGCTGGAGGCATTGAAGGAGGAGCTAAAAGGGAGCGATTCCGCTAGGCATGTGGGACTTGTGGATGGAGCCCTTAATTCGCTTAACAAGGATTCACAGGTGGTCAATCTGTTGAAATCAGAGCACTACATTTTGGCCACCGTGCTCGATCCTAGATTTAAAACCTACCTTGGATCTCTCTTTCCGGCAGACACAAGTCTGCTGGGGTTCAAAGACCTGCTGGTGACAAAATTGTCAAGTCAAGCGGAACGCGACCTGTCAACATCTCCTCCTTCACATTCTCCCGCAACTGGGGGTGCGAGGAAAAGGCTCAGAATTCCGAGCCCACCCGCTGGCGGTGATGCAGGGCAGTCTGGAGCGACTGCTGATGCTGACATCTGGTCCGGACTGAAGGACCTGACAACGATTACGGACATGTCGTCTACTGTCACTGCATATGATTCTCTCCCCATTGAAAGAATGGTGGAGGATTATATGAGTGACCGCATCCAAGTAGGCACGTCAGACAGTCCGTACTTATACTGGCAGGAAAAAGAGGCAATTTGGAGGCCCTTGCACAAACTGGCTTTATTCTACCTAAGTTGCCCTCCCACAAGTGTGTACTCCGAAAGAGTGTTTAGTGCCACCGCTCACCTTGTCAGCAATCGGCGTACGAGGTTACTTCCAGAAAATGTGGAGAAGATGATGTTCATTAAAATGAATTATAATCAATTCCTCCGTGGAGACATTGACCAGCAGCAATTGCCTCCACAAAGTAGTACACAGGGAGCTGAGATGGTGGATTCCAGTGGGGACGAATTGATAATCTGTGAGGAGCGGGATGTACACGGTGATATATCGGAGGATGATGATGAGGTGGACATCTTGCCTCTGTAGAGCCAGTTTGTGCAAGGAGAGATTAATTGCTTCTTTTTCGGTGGGGGTCCAAACCAACCCGTCATTTCAGTCACAGTCGTGTGGCAGACCCTGTCACTGAAATGATGGGTTGGTTAAAGTGTGCATGTCCTGTTTATACAACATAAGGGTGGGTGGGAGGGCCCAAGGAAAATTCCATCTTGCACCTCTTTTTTCTTTCATTTTTATTTGCGTCATGTGCTGTTTGGGGAGTGTTTTTTGGAAGGGCCATCCTGCGTGCCACTGCAGTGCCACTCCTAGATGGGCCAGGTGTTTGTGTCGGCCACTAGGGTCGCTTATCTTACTCACACAGCTACCTCATTGCGCCTTTTTTTCTTCTTTGCGTCATGTGCTGTTTGGGGAGTGTTTTTTGGAAGGGCCATCCTGCGTGCCACTGCAGTGCCACTCCTAGATGGGCCAGGTGTTTGTGTCGGCCACTAGGGTCGCTTATCTTACTCACACAGCTACCTCATTGCGCCTCTTTTTTTATTTGCGTCATGTGCTGTTTGGGGAGTGTTTTTTGGAAGGGCCATCCTGCGTGCCACTGCAGTGCCACTCCTAGATGGGCCAGGTGTTTGTGTCGGCCACTAGGGTCGCTTATCTTACTCACACAGCTACATCATTGCGCCTCTTTTTTTCTTCTTTGCGTCATGTGCTGTTTGGGGAGTGTTTTTTGGAAGGGCCATCCTGCGTGACACTGCAGTGCCACTCCTAGATGGGCCAGGTGTTTGTGTCGGCCACTAGGGTCGCTTATCTTACTCACACAGCTACCTCATTGCGCCTCTTTTTTTCTTCTTTGCGTCATGTGCTGTTTGGGGAGTGTTTTTTGGAAGGGCCATCCTGCGTGACACTGCAGTGCCACTCCTAGATGGGCCAGGTGTTTGTGTCGGCCACTAGGGTCGCTTATCTTACTCACACAGCTACCTCATTGCGCCTCTTTTTTTCTTTGCGTCATGTGCTGTTTGGGGAGTGTTTTTTGGAAGGGCCATCCTGCGTGCCACTGCAGTGCCACTCCTAGATGGGCCAGGTGTTTGTGTCGGCCACTAGGGTCGCTTATCTTACTCACACAGCTACCTCATTGCGCCTCTTTTTTTCTTCTTTGCGTCATGTGCTGTTTGGGGAGTGTTTTTTGGAAGGGCCATCCTGCGTGACACTGCAGTGCCACTCCTAGATGGGCCAGGTGTTTGTGTCGGCCACTAGGGTCGCTTATCTTACTCACACAGCTACCTCATTGCGCCTCTTTTTTTCTTCTTTGCGTCATGTGCTGTTTGGGGAGTGTTTTTTGGAAGGGCCATCCTGCGTGACACTGCAGTGCCACTCCTAGATGGGCCAGGTGTTTGTGTCGGCCACTAGGGTCGCTTATCTTACTCACACAGCTACCTCATTGCGCCTCTTTTTTTCTTTGCGTCATGTGCTGTTTGGGGAGTGTTTTTTGGAAGGGCCATCCTGCGTGCCACTGCAGTGCCACTCCTAGATGGGCCAGGTGTTTGTGTCGGCCACTAGGGTCGCTTATCTTACTCACACAGCTACCTCATTGCGCCTCTTTTTTTCTTCTTTGCGTCATGTGCTGTTTGGGGAGTGTTTTTTGGAAGGGCCATCCTGCGTGACACTGCAGTGCCACTCCTAGATGGGCCAGGTGTTTGTGTCGGCCACTAGGGTCGCTTATCTTACTCACACAGCTACCTCATTGCGCCTCTTTTTTTATTCTTTGCGTCATGTGCTGTTTGGGGAGTGTTTTTTGGAAGGGCCATCCTGCGTGACACTGCAGTGCCACTCCTAGATGGGCCAGGTGTTTGTGTCGGCCACTAGGGTCGCTTAGCTTAGTCATCCAGCGACCTCGGTGCAAATTTTAGGACTAAAAATAATATTGTGAGGTGTGAGGTATTCAGAATAGACTGAAAATGAGTGGAAATTATGGTTTTTGAGGTTAATAATACTTTGGGATCAAAATGACCCCCAAATTCTATGATTTAAGCTGTTTTTTAGTGTTTTTTGAAAAAAACACCCGAATCCAAAACACACCCGAATCCGACAAAAAAAAATCGGTGAGGTTTTGCCAAAACGCGGTCGAACCCAAAACACGGCCGCGGAACCGAACCCAAAACCAAAACACAAAACCCGAAAAATTTCAAGTGCACATCTCTAATAGACACCTCCCCCACCCCCAGCACTTCTACAAACCATCACCCAACCTCCCCCTACATCGCCCCTCCCCCACACACAGCACCTCCAGACCCCCTCCTTCATCCACAGCCTCCTGCACCTGCCCCTCCACCACCAGCAGCATCTACAGACCCCATCCACACCCCCTCACGCCCCCCCCCACCCCTGGCACCCCACCCGCAGCATCCTCACACCCGCCTCTTCCCCACCGCCGCACCCCCTCCCCTGCCCCTCCCCTACCCGCCGCAGCTGCACCAACCGCGGTATCCCTGCACCGGCACCCTCCCCCACCCACCGCACCAGCACACCTGGCCCACCACAACCGCCGTAACCCCGCACCCACCCTCAGTCATCCACAGCGCCCACGGACCCTCTCCCCCATCCGTGCCATCCCCGCACCCTCCCCTAGCTACCGCACATCCACATCACCTACCCCATCCAGATCATGTACCCCACCCGCAACACCCCCGCCACTCCCACAACCACAGCACCTACCCGCCCGCATTATCTACAGACACCCTCCACATCTGCGGATCTCCCACACCTGCCCCTCCCCCACCCGCAACACCTCTGGACCACCACCCGAACCACCTCTGGACTCCCTCCCCCATCCACAGCTCCCCCGCATCCACCCCTCCCCCATCCATAACATCTACATCCCCCATCCGTGCCATCCCACACCTCCCCCACCAACAGCACTTCTGAAACCCATCACCTAAGCTCACCCCCCCTGCACCTCCAAACGCACACCCCTACATTGCCCCTCCCACACACACATCACCTCCATACCCCCTCCTTCATCCACAGTCCCCCGCACCCACCCCTCCCCCACCAACAGCAACTACACTCCCCATCCGCGCCCCCTCCCACACCCACCCCTCCACCACACGTAGCACCTCGGACACCATCCACAGCCGCTACAAGTGATTCCCTGAATCGGGCTGATCAGCCGCACGGATGGGAACCTCACTGAACCCACCCCCTTTCCAAACCCCCCAAACTTTTGTGAGTATAGTTGCTACCAATGGACATTGGATTAATTAGGAACACTAATACTGTGGCCATTATGTGTATAAGCAACACTGCTACCTGTGCCCATTGTGTATAAGTGGCGCTGCTACCTGTGCACACTGTGTGTATAAGCGGCTCTGCTACCTGTGGGCACTGTGTGTATAAGCGGCTTTGCTACCTGTGGGTATTGTGTGTATAAGCGGCTTTGCTACCTGTGGATATTGTGTGTACACGTGGCTCTGCTACCTGTGCCCATTGTGTGTATAAGCACCTCTGCTACCTGTGGGCACTGTGTATAAGCGCCTCTGCTACCTGGGGGTATTGTGTGTATAAGCGTCTCTGCTAGCTGTGGGCACTGTGTGTATAAGCGTCTCTGCCCCCTGTGGGTATTGTGTGTATAAGCGGTTCTGCTACCTGTGGGTAATGTGTGTACATGTGGCTCTGCTACCTGTGCCCATTGTGTGTATAAGCCCCTCTGCTACCTGTGGTCACTGTGTGTAAATGCGGCTCTGCTACCTGTGGGTATTGTGTGTATAAGCGCCTCTGCTACCTGTGGGCACTGTGTGTATAAGCGCCTCTGCTACCTGGGGGTATTGTGTGTATAAGCGGCTCTGCTACCTGTGGGCACTGTGTGTATAAGCGCCTCTGCCCCCTGTGGGTATTGTGTGTATAAGCGGTTCTGCTACCTGTGGGTAATGTGTGTATAAGCGGCTCTGCTACCTGTGGGTATTGTGTGTATAAGCGGTTCTGCTACCTGTGGGTATTGTGTGTATAAGCGGCTCTGCTACCTGTGGGCACCGTGTGTATAAGCGCCTCTGCCCCCTGTGGGTATTGTGTGTATAAGCGGCTCTGCTACCTGTGGCCACTGTGTGTATAAGCGGCTCTGCTACCTGTGGGTATTGAGTGTATAAGCGGCTCTGCTACCTGTGGCCATTGTGTGTATAAGCGGCTCTGCTACCTGTGGCCACTGTGTGTATAAGCGGCTCTGCTACCTGTGGGTATTGAGTGTATAAGCGGCTCTGCTACCTGTGGCCATTGTGTGTATAAGCGTCTCTGCTACCTGTGGGCACTGTGTGTATAAGCGGCTCTGCTACCTGTGGGTATTGTGTGTATAAGCGCCTCTGCTACCTGTGGGCACTGTGTGTATAAGCGCCTCTGCTACCTGGGGGTATTGTGTGTATAAGCGGCTCTGCTACCTGTGGGCACTGTGTGTATAAGCGCCTCTGCCCCCTTTGGGTATTGTGTGTATAAGCGGTACTGCTACCTGTGGGTAATGTGTGTATAAGCGGCTCAGCTACCTGTGGGTATTGTGTGTATAAGCGGTTCTGCTACCTGTGGGTATTGTGTGTATAAGCGGCTCTGCTACCTGTGGCCATTGTGTGTATAAGCGGCTCTGCTACCTGTAGCCACTGTGTGTATAAGCGCCTCTGCTACCTGTGGGTATTGTGTGTATAAGCGGCTCTGCTACCTGTGGGTATTGTGTGTATAAGCGGCTCTGCTATCTGTGGCCATTGTGTGTATAAGCGGCTCTGCTACCTGTGGCCACAGCACCTTGGTATCTTATCTACAGTGCATTGCTGTTACTCATCTGGTACTTCATAATGCAGACAACTAGCAGTATATACTACACTATGTTATTCATTGTGCCCTGTGGCCACTCTGCACGCCCTCACAAAGGCCTACGCCCCCTTGACAATCGCACGCCCTCCCCCCTTACAATATTTACCCACTGCCATAAAAAAAAATCAGGTAATACTCCATGTAATAACAATTATAGCACAGCTGAAGCCCGTGCAGGGGATAATGGGACGTAGCCTCTTGCAACGGTATTTTCTCTCTAACCCCTTGCCTCTCTTTATCCTCTCCCTACCACCCTGACTCTCCCTATCCTTTACCGATCGCACAGCGTTTCTGTACATTCCCTTTCTCCCCCCCTACGCCTCTCTATCTTATCTCAACCGGACACCATTTCTGTATGCCCTCTATACTGCCCTGCGTTTCTGATTCTGTTATCTACCGCCCTGCGTATGTTCAAAGCCGTGCAGAGGTCAACGGGGCGTAGCCCCTAACGACGGTGTGAAGAGCGCCCGTAGGGCGCGATGAATCGCCTAGTCTGATTATATGTAGATAGACTAAATATATCAAAACATACAGAGTACACTGTATGTTTTGAATTGAAATAAATCATGAGGTATTTCTTTGTGTATTGCCTCTGTAATGTGTTGAGAATGTTATATTTGGTTTACTTTTCTCTTGTCCTATAGGATAGTTAAGGGAGGAGTTGGTGGAGTCTTGGCTGATGCTCGGCAGATTTACTACCTCTCTGATCTGGTTCACCCTCCCTATATCTATGTTGTGTGTGTGAATTTACTGCATTGGTTCAGCTCACTCAGATGGAGAACACAAGCAACAAGAATGTGGAATAATACCAGGGGGATTCCCATATAATAGGCTTTTCTTTAAGAAGTCATAGTGCTGTGTCTGCAGTCACAGCATAATAAAAAAAGAACATTTTTTTTTTTTTTTTTTTTTAAATAGCCAAGGTGGTTTTAAAAAAAACAAGCAAACAAAACATTTGGTGTAAACCATTTGTATTAAACTAGCTAACTCTGATTGTAGGGATACTTTGAAAGGTTTGTAGTCTAAGAGAATTATGTAGACTTAGAGAGCCCATAAGGACCAGATTAAGAGCAGATGGATCCACTTCATCTCATTAGCGGTTCTGCTCATGTTCTGGAGCGCTGCATTTACAGTGACATTTTTAAAATTCTATTTGCTCCATTTGTTTTGCAATTAACAATACTAAATCTGTTGCCTTGACTATTTATTTATTGGGCATCATAAACAGCAGTGAAGAATTTTCCTTCTTTCTATCACTATTTTCCTTATAAAGCGTTGACGTATCATGCAGCTCTGTGCACTGGGAGAATCATAAAACAACTAAATTACATACAGTGACATGAAACAGAAGATGAAGATGACTCTGGCCAGCTAAGCTTACAATCTGAGATCTGTGGGGAACACTTAAGCTAGTACAATAAAAATTGTAGCTGCTGGTGGGGAAAATGTGCGTGTGTGTGTGTGTGTGTGTGTGTGTGTGTGTGTGTGTGTGCGTGTGCGTGCGTGCGCTATTATTATTATTATTATCCTTTATTTATATGGTGCCACAAGGGATCCGCAGCGCCCATTACACAGTACATAATCACATGAGCAAACAAGAAAACAGCACTTACAGCACAAGACAATATAGGGCAGGTATAGAAAACCCGGGGTTAGGTGCCATCAAAGGGAGTATGGAGTATAAGATAGTGTAAGTAAGAAAAGGAAAGGCACATGAGGAAAGAAGTCCCTGCTCTTGTGAGCTTACAATCTAAAAGGTGAGGGGCTGACAGGCCAGGGTGACACAGAAGGGGTAGACAGTGAGCATAGACAAGAAGGTTAGGATGAGATTTGGCTGGGTTTGGTGAAGAAATGGGTCTTGAGAGCCCGTTTGAAGTTTTGTAGAGAGGTGGAGAGTCTGAGAGGGAGAGGAAGGGAATTCCTGAGAAATGGAGAAGCACGTGCAAAATTTTGTAGGTAGGAGTGGGAGGAGGTGATCAGTTGGAAGGAGAGTCGGCGTGCATTAGCAGAGCGAAGAGGATGGGTAGGAGAGTAAAGAGAGATAAGGTCAGAGATGTAAGAGGGAGATGTAAGAGTGTGTGTGTGTGTGTGTGTGTGTGTGTGTGTGTGTGTGTGTGTGTGTGTGTGTGTGTGTGTGTGTTATCAGTCTATAATAATCGTGCAGCCACTGGCATGTCTGTACAGCTACACCGCTGGAGGAAGGAGACACAAAACCAGAACCAATCACCAGTGCCGTAACTAGGTATTTTGGCGCTGTGTGCAAGAAATGGCATTGGCGCCCCCCCCCCCCCCCCCACGCAAGACAGGAGCAGTGCGCGCCGCAGGCGTGCAAAAAATATATAGGGGCGTGGCTTCAAGGGGAAGGGGCGTGGCCACAAAATAATGCCAATTCATACTACGGTGCATAGTAGTCTCCATTATTCAAATTATGCTGCACAGTAGAGCCACTACACCGGGTAGAGCCCCTTTTTACACATTACGGCAGACAGCGTCCCCTTTTTACACATTACGGCAGACAGCGTCCCCCTTTTTACAGATTACGGCAGACAGCATCCCCCTTATTACACATTACGGCAGACAACGTCCCCCTTATTACACATTACGGCAGACAGCGTTCCCCTTTTTACACATTACGGCAGACAACGTCCCCCTTATTACACATTACGGCAGACAGCGTCCCCCTTATTACACATTACGGCAGACAGCGTCCCCTTTTTGTACACATTATGGCAGACAGCGTCCCCCTTTTTACACATTGCGGCAGCCAGTCCCCCTTTTTACGCAGCCAGTCCCCCTTTTTACACATTGCGGCAGCCAGTCCCCCTTTTTACACATTGCGGCAGCCAGTCCCCCTTTTGACACATTGCGGCAGACAGACACCAGAGAGAGAGAGAGAGAGAGAGAAAAAGAGACAGAAGGGGAGAGAGAAAGAGAGAGAGACAGAAAGAGAGAGAGCTATATACTTACCATCTCTCAGGCTCCTCGTGCTGGCAGAGATCCCGGGCAGCCGCAGTGGAGAATGCTTGGATGAGGGAACCGCATCCCAGCATTCACAGCAGCGCTGGGCAGCCAGTACAGAAGGAGAGGGGAGTGCTGCAGCGGCGCTGCTATCAATGACATAGCGCTGCTGCGGCTCAAGTCCCCCTCCCTCCTCCTCCTTCTCTGCCTCCGGCGCTGCTCTCCCTCCAGCGCGGCGCACGGCACCCAGCAGAGGCGGCATGTAATGAGTCAATTTGACTCATGATAATGCTGATTATCTAACAGGAACAAAAAGCTATACCTTACACACACTTAGAATACACTTTACCATGGAGCCGCTGCGGCCGCTAAACTTAGTACACACGCTAAGTACTTTATATACTGTTTGCGTACGGAGTCCCGTATCACTGTACGGACTTAGCGTACAAACGCCGCGCTGGGGGTACAAAGTACACACAGCGCGCGCACACCCAGAGATACACTTTAAACCTTTACAGTAATGCAATGCAATTCTATTACACTTTAAACCTTATGCAGCAATACAGTGTGATGCTATTACACTTTAAACCTTATGCAGCAATACAGTGTGATGCTATTACACTTTAAACCTTATGCAGCAATACAGTGTGATGCTATTACACTTTAAACCTTAGCAGGGAAAGAAATACACGACACCAGTCTGTAGTTAAACCACTGGGTTCCGACACCACAGCGTAATACATACTTGCCTACTCTCCCGGAATGGCCGGGAGGCTCCCGAAAATCGGGTGACCCTCCCGGCCCCCCGGAAGAGCAGGCAAGTCTCCCGATTTGACGGGGTCCCCCCTGCCCGTCCGCCCACTTTGTGTGTAAAGTGGGCGGTCCGGGCAGACGATGATGCGATTCTTGCTGAATCGCGTCATCGTAGCCACGC
Source organism: Pseudophryne corroboree (assembly GCF_028390025.1). Lineage (NCBI taxonomy): Eukaryota > Metazoa > Chordata > Amphibia > Anura > Myobatrachidae > Pseudophryne > Pseudophryne corroboree. Next base: position 37,227,949 of record NC_086452.1, on the reverse strand, counting down.
CCCCTGCATTGTAATGCCGGTGATCGCGGCATTACAGAGCGGGGGCGTGGCTTAAAGAAGGCATAATCGTAACCACGCCCCCGTCCCGCCCTTGCTCCACCCCCGTACTGCCTCCGGACCACCCCCTCCATTCGTCAAAGTGCTCCAGGCCCGCCTGTTGAGCCGACCTGGCTGCTCTCTCCCGCAGAGAGCAGCCAGAATGTCGGTAAGTATGGCGTAATATTGCTGAAAGGGGGTTTACAATACAAATCATACACTACAATACAAGACAATATAACAGAATAATGGCTACAGTCAATGCTACATACGTGAGTGGATTCGCTTGCGCAACCCGGCCGGTCCCCGGTCATCTGATAGATAACTTTGTGAGTCTTGTGCCAGGCCAGGCTGCAGCAGGCTTTATTTATACAATTCTTCCAAAAGCAATACAATGGATACTGTAATCCCTTTGTCCATTGGACACAGGAATGCACTTTTACAGTACAGGAGAGGTCATAGGTCGATTTGAAAAGGTAGGCGATGTCTTTCCCAACTGCTCTTGTGGGTGGTCTCCTCTGGATTCCCGCCGCATACATAATGTACAGTAAATACAGTTTATATCTATATTCTGCTTCTGCACCTAACTATCCGCAGGAACATGCGATCTTCCGCAAACCAACGCCGGAATGTTACCCTTAAAATACCCTACAGCTGGATACCAAACACCACCTTATAACCTTAGTCTGTCCCCTCCTATCCTGTAAAGGTGAATCCCTTTGTTCTGGAATCATTTAAACTGTTGATACTTGCTGATGTGGTGCAGGGGGACTATGTGTACAATGTGCACTATTTGGATTAAATATGTAATGTTTTGATAGCTCTCCATGCGTTCACAAACTCTACCGTAAATACCCATACCACGCGCAGGACCGCGGGAGCGACCATACGCAAATTGCGAGTATGTGCACGCACGACAGAACAAGTGCACGCGCAGAGGGCATGTGTGTGTAGTTTGTACATGATGTGTGTTCTGCAATATTTTTTGACTTTGACACTCATTACATGCCGCTCGCCGTGCGCCCTCAGTGTAACTGCACTGTGTGCCAGGCACACCTGGCACATAGGTAGTTACGGCGCTGCCAATCACCATACAAACCTTACAACACCCAGCAGATCCAGAACTGTCCTTCATTTCTAAGTGTTCTAACATTCAGCTTCTTCTGATGGAAAGAACTGTGGATTGGCATTTTCATAGAGGCGCTAGGTATAGTCATGGGCCTTATGCTGCAAATATAATCTACCTGTCAGCTCTTTAGGGTTCATATGTGTAAGTATTGGGTTGTTGGTTCCCATAGCAGGAACAGGCTTTAGTGAAAAGATGAACCATACCTTTAAATACATTGCGTAAATTTGAGGATTAAGGGGGGGGATTCAGGCCTGATACACTGGCGTATCTATAATGGGTGCAGTGTGTGCGGTGAACTGGCCCCTGGGTCCAGAGGGGGCCCACACCGCACCCATTTCTTTTATACTTACCTTTCCGGCGTCCATCGGCGACTGTGTGTGGGCCCCCTCCTCTCCCGTAGCCGTCACCGCTGCTGCTAGCACACTGAGCGCTAGAGACTCTGGCGCGGCGGCCATTTTTCGGAGTTCTGCGCATGCGCTCTAGACTCTGGCACTGTGCCAGAGTCTCAGAGCTGAGAGTGTTAGCAGCGGCGGTGACGGCTAGAGGAGAGGAGGGGGCCCACACACGGAGTCTGCACACGGGTCCCCTCCTCTCTAGAAACACTGCTGGCCTGATCGCTGCTTTTTGCACAGCAGGCGATTGACGATTAATATTTTCATCAGCGACCTAACAGTAGGTCTAGAGAGCATGGTGTCAATTTTCGCAGATGATACCAAATTGTGTAAGGTTATAAATATGGAGGGGGATGCTGAGTCTCTTCAGAATGACTTAACTAAACTGGAAACATGGGCAGCAAAATGGAGAATGAGATTCAACACAGACAAGTGTAAGGTAATGCACTGTGGGGGCAAGACCAGAAATTACACCTACATACTAAATGGGGTAATATTAGGGGATTCTGTACCGGAAAAAGACTTAGGGGTTCACATAGATAACAAATTAAGCAGCAGTACCCAAAGTAGGAGTGCAGCATAGAAGGCTAATAAGATATTAGCATACATAAAACGGGGAATTGATGCTAAGGACGAGGGGTGTGTGGTATGGTATGCCAGCAGCCGGGCTCCCGGCGACCAGCATACCGGCGCCGGGAGCCCGACCGCCGACATACCGACAGCGTGGCGAGCGCAAATGAGCCCCTTGCGGGCTCGCCACGCTACGCGCGCCACGCTATTTATTCTCCCTCCAGGGGGGTCGTGGACCCCCACGAGGGAGAATAAGTGTCGGTATGCTGGCTGTCGGGATTCTGGCGCCGGTATACTGTGCGCCGGGATCCCGACAGTCGGCATACTGAAGACCACCCGGACGAGAGTATTATACTCCCATTATATAAATCACTAGTGAGGTCACATCTTGAATACTGTGTGAAATGTTGGGCACCATATTACAAAAAGGATATCATGGAGCTAGAAAAGGTTCAGAGGCGGGCGACCAAACTAATCAAGGGCATGCAGAAGCTGGAATACGAGGAAAGGCTTGCAAGGCTAGGCATGTTTACATTGGAAAAGAGGAGACTAAGAGGGGACATGATCAACATCTACAAATATATAAGGAGTCAATACACAGAGCTCGGGAGGGACCTGTTTTCTATAAGATCAGCACAGAGGACACGTGGTCACTCGCTTAGGTTAGAGGAGAGGAGTTTCCGCACATTGAGGCGAAAAGGTTTTTTCACAGTAAGGACAATACGTGTTTAGAATTCCCTGCCTGAGAGAGTAGTAACTGCGGACTCAGTCAACACCTTTAAGAATGGGTTAGATAAATTCCTATTGGATAAAGATATTCAGGGTTATGGTGCGTAGGCACGCATTATAGTTAATTTAACTAGTCCTAACATAAAAATAACTAGTCCTATAATAAGACTGCATAGGAGACCACAAATAGGTTGAACTCGATGGACAATTGTCTTTTTTCAACCTTAGTTACTATGTTACTAACTGCGCATGCGTATGCACCGCAATGCGCACGCGCATCAGCAAACAACAGGCACTGACGGTCAGCGACAGGATGGTGCGAAAATTGTAATCGCACAGCCATTCGCATGCTGACTGACAGGAAGAGGACGTTTGTGGGTAATAACTGAGTGTTTTCTGTGAGTGTCAGGTAAAACGCAGGCGTTCCCAAGCGTTTTCAGGGCGGGTGTGTGACGTCAGCTCTGGCCCTGATCAGCCCGTTCTGATCGCACTGTAGGAGCAAGTCCTGGGCTGCGCACACACTGCACACACTGGTAACCATTCACTGGTGAGTGAGGTGCGAACGGATTTGCATCTGTCCGCTGACTGAGGGATTTTTGCAGCTCGGCGTACACATGCGTTCGCACACTTGCACGGCGAATATACACTCCCCTTGGGCGACGACTATCTGATTGCAGAACTACAAGTTTAGCAACCCAGTGATCAGGTCTGAATTAGGCCCTAAGATTGTTGTATCCATGGTTTGCCAGGGCAAGAGAAGGCCATCGTCAAAGAGCTAGGGGTCAAATCCAGGGAATGTATTGTAGTTATCTGAAACCCGGGAGCCTAAAAGATGAAAAGGATAGTCATAAGAGAGCCGAGGTAAAACACAGAAGGTTGCCATATAACAGTGATGTCAAGGAGGTTCAGGGACACAGGAGGCTTCTTTTAGAGAACTGGAACTGAAGTCAGAAACCTCAGGTCCTGGCAACTCATTATCAGTAGGTCAGTACTTCAATCTTTGATGATGATAAAATGTAAAGCACAGCGGTGCTACCTGAGACTGTGGCTCATTGTATACTGTAGAGTCTACACTACAAGACCAGAATGTATGTACATTAGTCCAGCAGCACTAGTTTCCTGGTGATGTCGGCCGTACAAGGAATCCTGGGCCTGCAGCAGTGGAGTGACCACTTCATGCCAAGAAAAGAGACAGGACTTTAAACAGTGACCCCTGCATGCTTAAAGTGAGGCTTGGGCTTGTGGTAGAATTCTGACATTGTGTTATACTCTGTGGTGGAAGGCTTTGGGATAACTTTAACACTTTATTTATCACTTTTTTACTTTTTATTTATTAACAGTTTCTTATGTAGCGCAGCAAATTCCGTTGCGCTTTACAATTGGAAATAACAATGATATAACAAAACTGGGTAATAACAAACAGTGATAGCGGTAGGAAGGCCCTGCTCGCAAGCTTACAATCTATAGGGAAATAGGCATGTACTGTATACACAAGGATAGGTGCTATCTATTGCATAGTTGTCCACCAGATTGCAAAGGTTCTTGGTGGGCTGTATGATATGGTCACACAGCAATGATGAACCGGGGTCGGGAGGAAGGGAAAGTGAAGAATGAGAAGACATGTGAGGATATGTGTGGACTGTGCAGAGTGGATGCAATTTGATAGGAAGGTTTATGAAAGTTATGTGGGCGGTTCTGGAATTTGATAGGCTTGCCTGAAGAGGTGAGTTTTCAGGGAATGCTTGAAGGTTTGGAGACTAGAGGAGAGTGTTATTGTGCGTGGTAAGGCATTCCACAGAGTGGGGGCAGCCTGATGAAAGTCCTGCAATCGTGAGTGGGAGCGAGTAATGAGTGTGGATGAGAGACGTAGAAGATCTAGAAGAGGTCGGGTTGGGAGATATTTTGAGATAAGCGAAGTGATGTACGTTGCTGTAGTTAGGTTAATGGCCTTGTGTGTAAGTCAGTGGTACCCAAACTGTGTGCCGTGGCTCCCTGGGGTGCCTCAGAACACTTGCAGGGGTGCCCTGGGTTGGTGGTCCAGGACCAATCAAAATTATTTCTGGTCAATGTAATAGGCAAAACCAGTGCTGGTGGCTGCCAATCATAAAATATGTGGACAAACAGAAGCAAATCTTGTTTCTCCTCACATAATGGAAACTAAAGATGACATATAAACACAATCTTTGAATAAATATTTATTACAAAATTTCTCGCTAAGAATTTTTTGGCCTAGGGGTGCCATGAATAAAATGCTGATACTCTAGGGTGCCATGATTCCAAAACGTTTGGGAACCACTGGTGTAAGTAAAAGTATTTTATATTGAATATGGCAGAATACAGGTAACCAATGGAGGGACTGACAGAGCGGATCTGCAGACGATGAGCGTCTAGCGAGGAAGATTAGCCTCGCCGCTGCATTCACAATGGATTGTAGTGGTGAGAGTCTCGTTTTGGGAAGACCAGTTAGGAGACTATTACAATAATCAATGCGGGAGATAATGAGAGCGTGGATTAGAGTTTTAGCAGTGTCTTGTGTAAGGTATGGTCGTATTTTGGATATGTTTTTCAGATGCATGTAACATGATCTTGAGACAGATTGAATGTGGGGAACAAAGGACAGATCAGAGTCAAGGATGACACCTAGGCAGCGAGCTTGTGGGGTAGGGTAGAAAGTTGAGTTTTCAACAGTGATAGAGATATCAGGTTGGTACCTACTATTGGCCGGTGGAAATATAATTAACTCTGTCTTTGAAATATTAAGTTGGAGGTGGCGAGATGTCATCCAGGATGAGATGACAGAAAGGCATTCAGTGACACGGTCCAGTACAGATAGGGACAAGTCAGGGGAGGATAGGTAGATTTGAGTATCATCTGCGTACAGATAATACTGAAATCCAAAAGAGCTGATTAGTTTACCAAGAGATGAGGTATAGATAGAGAAAAGCAGAGGACCCAAGACTGAGCCTTGTGGTACTCCAACTGAAAGAGGTAGCGAAGAGGAGGTAGATTTAGAGAAGCGAACACTGAAGGAGCGATTAGATAGGTAGGAGAGGAACCAAGAAAGGGCTGTGTCTTTAAGACCTAGGGATTGTAGTGTCTGTATGAGAAGAGAGTGGTCAACAGTGTCAAAGGCAGCAGATAGATTTAGAAGAATAAGTAGGGAGTAATGGCCTTTAGACTTCGTAGTGACCAAATCATTAACCACTTTAGTCAGTGCTGTCTCTGTGGAGTGTTGGGAACGGAAGCCTGACTGAAGTGGGTCCAATAAAGTGTATGAGTTAAGAAAGTGTGTGAGTCGAGTGTAGGCAAGTTTCTCAAGTAGCGTAGAGAGACAAAGGAGCTGAGAGATAGGGCGGTAGTTTGAGAGAGCGTTATGGTCAGAAATTTTGTTTTTTTAAATGGAAGTTTTCAAAGTGTTTAACCTTTTTTTAATATACAGTATACGCCAGAAAAGCAATGAAGTTATCTGTAAGATCATATGTTGATGATTCCCACTCTGTCTTTCAGGAACTTGAAGTTTCTGATCGCTGCAGCGATATTCTGTGGTAAGTCCTCGAGTGTCTTTATTATTATCTACTAGTTGAAAGCCTGTGAAAATGACGGACACCATAAGCAGCATTCCCAGGGTCAGTTTCTTCCAGATAAGGGATTTATTCCAAACATCAATTCAGAACAAGTAATAAAGTATAAAACCCACACATAGAACTCTCCATAATGGTAATCACTGGCGTTTCTATAATGGGTGCAGTGTGTGTGGTGCACACGGGCCCCTAAGTCCAGAGGGGGCCCCCACAGCACACACTGCACCCATTTGTAAAATAATCACCCCTCCGAAGTCCAGCGCCGGCGTCCGCAACGCCGTTAGAACACAATGAAAATGGCTCAGCTGCCATTTTCACGGAGTTCTGCGCATGCGCAGTAGAGAAATCTAAGGGAAAATGGCCGCCGTGCCATTTTCCCAGAGATCTGCGCATGCGCAGTAGAGTCTGAGCCCTCTAGTGCTCAGACTCTATGGCGCTCCGGGCAGAGAGGAGGGGGCCCAACGGAGGAGACTGAACACACGGGCCTCCTCCTCTCTTAAAACGCCCCTGATGGTAATGGATCACTGCCAAACCTCCCCCTTCTGATGTGGTGAGATACATGTTGGCCATAAATGGGGACTCTCTATGAATGTGGCCTTACCTGTGTCCATCTGGTTAAGGCATTCCCAACTCTGCTCATTCCGGGGGAGAAGGAGGAGGTTTTATACATTCTTCTTGCCCTATAGTGGGATAGGGATGGCCATCGATTGTTGCCATCCATGGCACCATCAGTGATATCCATCAATGGCACTTGAACCATCTATGGCGAACCATCGATGGTATGCACCACTCAATAAAGGAGCTGGCCAGGCCGCAGGCCAATCAAAAAACGGGTGCGGGGCTTAGTGGGTGTCGGGGGCAGAGCTATGCTCCGTGTTCCAGCACCTTGCAAAAAAAATATATACATTTAGGCTGTGACATCGATGGAGAGAAACCATCTGGTTATCTCCCATCGATGGCAAAAAAGTTATACTTCGGCCATAAACCATCGATGAGTTGGAATCATCGATGGTCGATGGCCATCCCTATAGTGCGATCTTTGTATTTAAATGAATTTCTAAAAAAGAGAAGCTTCAGAGATTAAGTAGAAAAGAACCGAAGCATAGAACGCCACTTTCCATAATTAACCATGTGGCCAGACTATAATCAAAGCGTTTTCTCTATCACTGTGATGTTGGTAGGTGTTCCAGCTGGGATGCGGGACACCCTTCAGAATGTCGATGCTGGAATCTCGACAGGGTCATGAGACCAAAGCCGGAATCCCAACAGTCGGCATTACGACCATAAGTATAGCGGGTGGGTTTGGCTTAGGGCCGGAGGAGGAGGAGGGGGTAGGTTTGGGCGCCACCTGGGAGGTTAGGGTTAGGCTATGGGAAGGAAGGGTTAGGGGGTAGAGGATAACATACTTACCTTGCCCCGTCAGGATTTCAACGATTGGGATGCCGATGTTGATATTGTGACCACTGCCGACGGCATCACATCCACCGGTCAAACATACTGAACCCTTCCAGTCTATACATGCAGTAAAACATGTTTAAAGCTTTAGGAGAACAGAGGCACAACGTGGGGTTATCCAAGCACTTGTGCATATTCAGGGAGACCTCTGTCCCGGCCGGACTGACTGCCACTTGCAGCTGATGGTTGGAGCAGTTATAATAGGGAAAAAGATTCTGCATGCTATCCATCTGCCTGCACCTGCAGCCCCGTACCAGTGTGATACTGCATTACTCAGCTCCTAGAGTGGCAGACTGCTCTCCATAGCTGACAGTCAGAGCCTTACAATAGGGCATCAGACGTACAGGGGCAAATCCAATTGGGCGCAAAATAATAGGAACACCCTGCAGCACGTGGTTTCTCCTATTTAATTGAAGGGGAGAAAATTATTAGTTTGGAATCAATATCCTTTACTTGGAAGAATTCGGTGAGGCTACAGATGCTCATTTGTCTGCTGAGTGAATACACACGGGGGGGTAATTCAGACCTAATCGCTAGGCTGCGTTTTCGCTCAGCGGGCGATCAGGTCTGAACCGCGCATGCGTATGCACCGCAATTCGCAGGCGCAACGGTCCGCAGCGACGGGGAGCGCCGGGCAGCGACGGGATGGTGCGAATAATCCGAACGCACCGACGATCGCAAGAAGATTGACAGGAAGAGGGTGTTTTTGTGGGTGGCAACTGACCGTTTCTAGGGAGTGTCCGGAAAAACGGAGGAGGACTCAGCGTTTTGTGGCAGGATTCGTGACGTCAGCTCCGGCCCCGATCATCGCAGCGGCTGAGTAAGTCCTGGGCTGCGCAGAGACTGCACAAAGTGATGTTTGTGCAGCTCTCCTGCACATGCGATCGCACACCTGCACAGCAATTACACATTCCCTCTGTAGGCGGTGACTACCTGATCGCAGGGATGCAAAAAAAACGCACCCTAGCGATCAGGTCTGAATTACCCCCATAGTGTGGAAGTGCAACCAATGAGAAAGATAAAGCACCTTTTGAGGAACGTCTATACCTGTTCCCAGGTGAACGTGTTTCTATGAGGGGAAGTTTTCCTGATATACAGGGCGGGATGTACTAAAGGAAAGATGCGGTAAACCCCGCGAAAACGGGGGTTTTACCGCATTTTCAAATGTACTAAGACCCTACCGCCGCGTTTTCGCCGTCCAGGGTATCACCATCTCTGGATGGCGATACCCTATAGAAGCCTATGGGCTTCGTATCACCGACCGCCGCAATCCACCGCCTCCGCCGCCCCCGCCACAGACGCCGACCCTACTCCCCCCAACCCCCAGCATACCTTCCCCCAGGCAGCCCTGGTACCGGAAGGTAGTTTCCTCCTCCCCCTAGCAACGCAGCCGGAGGTCCTTCCAACTGCAGGGGGGAGGAGGAGGCGACGGGGGCAGCCTGCTGCTGCTTCCTGGCGTGTAGGCAGTGTGGAGACCCCTGGGAGGTGACGGAGACCACCCGCAGACCACCTCACAGGTATCGCAGGGGGCCTCCGTCACCGCATTGCGATATTGATCGCATATGTTAGTACATATGCGATCAACATCGCTGCGATAAGCGGCGAGGGGCGTCGATGTATCTTAATACATCCCGCCCACAATGTCCAAAATACAGCCAGCAGGATTCAGGGTGGCCATACCATTAAACTATACCGTTATGCGAATGTATCCCACCTACAGTATATTAGGTGAGTCCGTGGAGGAAATATTCACTCATCTGTTTAGAGTGTATACTGAATTAACAGACCCTTCTGTTCTTTTCTTGTTCCCTGAGAATCCTGGACGTCACACAGAAAAGGCATCAGGATAGACAGCGGGACAGCACTTATGGTCCTCAAGGCACGCCAACGGTCCGTGTTCTAGGTATTTCCATGGCTCACCACAGATGGGTGAATCAAATTATCTGAGGTGCTAATTAATTACACACAATGCAATATTTCTACAGATATGGACTATATAGCATATTGCACCGTGTGTAAACGCCTTGCGATGCCGATGCGCCGTCCTGTTGGATCAGCATCGCAAGGAAAAATAGTGTGTGCAGGCAGGGTCGATATTGACTACAGTATATCGGAGGTTCATGCCTCCGCACACAATATAGTCAATATCGACTGTCGCACCATGTGTATGCGGCATAAGTCACCTGTGGCCAAGCATGGATAAACTTAAATCCTGGACCGTTGGGGTACCTTGAACAGGGGCAAACGCAGGATTTTTAGGTGGGGGAGGGGGGTTCCATTATATATATATATATATATACTAGGTGCTTCATCGCGCCCTACGGGCGCTCTTCACACCGTCGCAAGGGGCTACCCTTGCATGCCTTCCTGGGGTTCAATATTTGTATTATATGGAGTATTACCTGCATTCCTTTGTTAGTGGTTAAATATTGCACAATGAAAGGGCATGCGATGGTGAAGGAGGCGCAGCCCCTTGCGACGGCGTGAACAGCACTTGCAGGGCACGATGTACAGAATGTAGCGGGTGCGGGGGGGGGGACTGCGGATGGTGTCTGTAGATGCTGCGGGTGGAGGGGGGGCGGAAGTGAGGGTTGGGTCCGGATGGGGAAGGGTCGGGAGGTGCTACGGGTGGGGAAGGGGCAGAAGAGTGGGGGATGCAGATGGGGGAGGGGTCCGGAGGCACTGCAGGTGGGGGAGGGGCAGGGGTGCCACGGATGGGAGAGGGGCAGGTGTGGGGATGTTGTGGATGGGTGAAGGGTTCCGGAGGTGCTGTGGGATGGGAAGGGGCGGGAGTGCCGGGGGTGGGGTAGGGGTCCGTAGGCGCCATGGGTAGGGGAGGGGCAGGTACGGGTGGTGCGGCGGATGGGGAAGGAGGTCCGGAGGTGCTGCAGGTGGTGGAGGGGCAGGTGCGGGGGTGCCATTGGTGGGGGAGGGGTGGGTGAGTGGGGGACCGCGGATGCTGCGGGTGGAGGGGGGCAGGTGTGGGGGGAGACATATAAGGGGGGTGGATGGTGGAGGGGACCTGGAGGTGCTGTGGGTGGTGAAGGGGCGGAGGAGTGGGAGCCGCGGGTGGTGTAGGGGGTCTGGAGGCACAGCGTGTGGGGGAGGGGTGGAGTGCCGCATGTGGTGGAGGGGAAGGTGCGGAGGTGTGGTGCATTGGGGAGAGGTCTGGAGGCGCTGCGGGTACTGTACCTGCCAAAAAGGTAGTTGGAGGGTATGCAGTAACAGGGCCAGGACAGGGGTGACAGGGTCAGAACAGGGTTGACGGGGCCAGGACAGGGGTGACGGGGCCAGGACAGGGGTGACGGGGCCAGGACAGAAATGACAGGGACAGGATAGGGGTGACAGGGCCAGGGTAGGGACGGCAGGACCAGGACAGGGGTGACAGGGCAAGCACAGGGGTAACAGGGCCAGGATAGGGGTGGCAGGGCAAGGCCAGGGGTGACAGGGACATGACAGAACACAGGGCACGGGAGAGATTGGTATTAGGGACAAAACAGTGGTGACAGACAGATGTGTCTTACCGGAGTCACTGCTGCTGGCTGCTGCTGTTCCACTCCAACCTGTTGGGATCTGCTGCTGGTGGAAACTTGGCATGGCTGACTCTCTCAGGCTGGAGTCCTGCTTCCTCTGCCTGTCCGCATCCCTCACCCCCTCCTTAGTCACACACCGCAGACCTCGCGCAGCTGCCGGGCACTGTGGTAAGGGGAGACTGGGAGTGACTGGTTAGCCCCCAGGAGACGCTGCGGCTGGAGGGAGGAGGGGGTCATAGCATGCACGCGGCACGGACCTCGCGGCTGCTGGGCACTGTGGTAAGGGGAGACTGGGAGTGACTGGTTAGCTCCCAGGAGATGCTGCGGCTGGAGGGAGGAGGGGGTCGGAGCCTGCAAGCAGCTCGGACTTCTGCAGCGCTACCCGCCGGCTAAAGTGTGTGAAGGAGCTGGGCGCACTCCACTGCGTGTGGCAGCGCTGCAGCTAGCGGTGGGGTTGCCGGGGCTGGAGATAACAGAGGCAGTACGGAACCTGCACAGCGGCTGGTGCCCCACAAAACTGCAGCTAAGAAGTGTGGAGTGTGCCAGAAAGTGATGCTCCTCCGCGTCAGAGAGACCCTGCTGAGTATGCTGATGTGGGGGGTCAAGCACACAGTGAGCCGGAGCCCGTCTGTCTGTACGGCATACCCCCTCACACACCCCCATACATCCCAAATGTCCCGATTTTCGCGGGACAGTCCCATTTTTTTTGGTCTGTCCCGCTGTCCCACCCGTGGATCGCAGTGCCCCCGGGGGGGGGGGGGGGGGGGGGGGGGCAGTTGGAAAGCTCCTGTACTCGCTGTTCTGCTTAGCAGAGCAGCGGTGAATAGTGGAGACAGAGAGAGAGGGGGCATCAGGGGTTCCAGCAGCAGAGCCGGATTAAGGGGGGGGGGCAGGGGGTACATACCGTTGGCCCCACAGTTTTAGGGCCCCCCCCCCCCCCCCGGCTCGAGTAGTTCTGACCCCAGCTCAGAAGCTCCCCCGTCCTGCCAGCAACAACGGCAGCATTGTGCTACAGTCAGCACACGCTGCTGCGTATTGGCAGGTCTGTGGTGTTGCAGGGAGGCAGCAGTCTCCCTGCTTTCTTCTGCCTGTGCGGGTGTGTAGGGGGGAGCGACCACCTCCTCTGGATTTAGCCCTAGCTAAGGGGCCAAAATTCCATGAAAAAAAAAAATCCAGGAATTTGCATAAGGGGGCGTGGCCTCGAGTCCCGCGATTAGGTCACGCCCCCACCCCCACACCAGGCACAGCAATGAGATAGGGCTCCCCTGTCTCAAGTGCCCTGGCCACCCTGACTCATAATCAGCCCCTGGGGGCATGCCAGCAGCTCACAGAGCGCTGGGCAAGCCCCCTCACTGACGAAAACGGGGGCCCTCCCGTGAAGCCACGCCCCCTTTTCGCCGAGTGTGTGTCCCTCCTTCTGCCTGAAGAAAGCTCCTGAAGAAAGCTGGGAGGTATGCACCCCTGCCTGTGCCATGCCCATACTATCTGCTTCTAGTCTCCTGTAGATTTGGCCAGATCTGTGACTCATTTGACTAACTCCGCCCAGTGTTGTGACTCCGCCCAGCGTTAGCAAATGAATCACAAAGTCACAGATCTGGGCTATTATATAGGAGATATATATATATATATAGCAAGGACAGAAGCTCCATTACTGTTGTATACCTTATATCGGGTGGTCTTCAGTATGCCGACTGACGGGATCCCGGCGCACAGTATACCAGCGTCGGAATCCCGACAGCCGGCATACCGACACTTATTCTCCCTCGTGGGGGTCCACGATCCCCCCTGGAGGGAGAATAAAATAGCGTGGCGCGCGTAGCGTGCCACCGTGCCCGTAGCGTGGCGAGCGCAGCGAGCCCGCAAGGGGCTCATTTGCGCTCGCCACAGTGTCGGTAAGCCGGCGGTCGGGCTCCCGGCGCCGGTATGCTGGTCGCCGGAAGCCCGACCGCCGGCATACCATACTGAACCCCTTATATCAACCTGCAGTATCTCCTCATTTATTCCTGCTCCCAACAGTTTCTCCCCAGTGCTCACTCCCTCCACAGCCTCTCCCCACCAGTGTCCCCGCTAGTCTTCCCTGATCCCCCACAGTCTCTATCCAGTATCCGCCTCCCTTCCCGCAGCCTCCCCCCAGTGTCTCCGCTCCCTCCGCAGCCTCTCCCAGTGCCTGCTCCGCCTGCAGCATCTTCACAGCAGTCTCCATCTATGGGAAAATAAAATGGCCCGTCAGGGGTTTCCAGACACTCGGATGCCACCCCTGCGTGTGCCAATGTTGAGAACTGCGTTTGATAACTTCCACCCTAGGAGAATCTGGCATAAAAAAGAAATTGCCTCTTTAAATGTCATGGGACACTGGCGCAACTTATGTGAAAGTCTGAATAATGCCTGCGCGTGTGGACGTTTGCACATGAGAGTCCCATTTCAGGCACATAATGGGGGTAATTCCAAGTTGATCGCAGCAGGAATTTAGTTAGCAATTGGGCAAAACCATGGCCCTCATTCCGAGTTGTTCGCTCGCAAGCTGCTTTTAGCAGCATTGCACACGCTAAGCCGCCGCCTACTGGGAGTGAATCTTAGCTTCTCAAAATTGTGAACGAAAGATTCGCAATATTGCGAAAAGACTTCTCTGTGCAGTTTCTGAGTAACTCGAGACTTACTCTGCCAGTGCGATCAGTTCAGTCAGTTTCGTTCCTGGTTTGACGTCACAAACACACCCAGCGTTCGCCCAGACACTCCTCCGTTTCTCCAGCCACTCCCGCGTTTTTCCCAGAAACGGTAGCGTTTTCTCACACACTCCCATAAAACGGACAGTTTCCGCCCAGAAACACCCACTTCCTGTCAATCACATTACGATCACCAGAACGAAGAAAAAACCTCGTAATGCCGTGAGTAAAATTCCTAACTGCATAGCAAATTTACTTGGCGCAGTCGCAGTGCGAACATTGCGCATGCGCAATAAGCGGAAAATCGCTGCGATGCGAAGAAAATTACCGAGCGAACAACTCGGAATGACCACCCATGTGCACTGCAGGGGAGGCAGATATAACGTGCAGAGAGAGTTAGATTTGGGTAGGTTATTTTATTTCTGTGCAGGGTAAATACTGGCTGCTTTATTTTTACACTGCAAATTAGATTGCAGATTGAACACACCACACCCAAATCTAACTCTCTCTGCACATGTTACATCTGCCTCCCCTGCAGTGCACATGGTTTTGCCCAATTGCTAACTAAATTCCTGCTGCGATCAACTTGGAATTACCCCCAATATTCTTCTCATTGTATACTTTGAGTGCCACAAAATAATGCCATGGGGGGTCATTCCGAGTTGTTCGCTCGCAAGCTGCTTTTAGCAGCTTTGCACGCGCTAAGCCGCCGCCTACTGGGAGTGAATCTTAGCTTCTTAAAATTGCGAACGAAAGATTCGCAATGTTGCGATAAGACATCTCTGTGCAGTTTCTGAGTAGCTCCAGACTTACTCGGCATCTGCGATCAGTTCAGTGCTTGTCGTTCCTGGTTTGACGTCACAAACACACCCAGCGTTCGCCCAGACACTCCTCCGTTTCTCCAGCCACTCCCGCGTTTTTCCCAGAAACGGTAGCGTTTTTTCCCACACGCCCATAAAACGGCCAGTTTCCGCCCAGAAACACCCACTTCCTGTCAATCACACTACGATCGCCAGAACGAAGAAAAAGCCGTGAGTAAAATTCCTAACTTCATAGCAAATTTACTTGGCGCAGTCGCAGTGCGAACATTGCGCATGCGCACTAAGCGGAAAATCGCTGCGATGCGATGAAATTTACCGAGCGAACAACTCGGAATGACCCCCCATGAACTACTTGTTGATTTTGTAATTTGATCTCAATTGTTCATTTGCAGCGTGAGTCTTATACATCGTCTCCTTATTTTAGGGCTCCTGGTACTTGGTGTGAGTCATTACAGTGCCTGCTCAGATTCTCGTAAACTTTTTACGGTAATGGATTGGTTGTTAGGTCTCCAATGTTCTATTTCATTTCTGCAAAGCTTAGCAGGTTGTAGTAAATATAAAAAACAAACCAATTGCTGTCCTAAAAGATGAATTAGGGAGATTATTTAGAGTTAATAAATGGTATAATTAGTAAAATGCTACCTGAAACCGGTAACATCTGTTATAGCCGCTATTCACATAGGTGGTCATTCCGAGCGGATAGCTCGCTAGCTGTTTTTAGCAGCCTCGCAAACGCTATGCCGCCGCCCACTGGGAGTGTATTTTAGCTTAGCAGAAGTGCGAACGAAAGGATCGCAGAGCGGCTACAAAGTTTTTTTGTGCAGTTTTCGAGTAGCTCCAGACCTACTCAGCGCTTGCGATCACTTCAGACTATTCAGTTCCTGTTTTGACGTCACAAACACGCCCTGCGTTCGCCCAGCCACGCCTGCGTTTTTTCTGGCATGCCTGCGTTTTTTCGAACACTCCCTGAAAACGGTCAGTTGACACCCAGAAACGCCCTCTTCATGCCAATCACTCTGCGGCCAGCAGTGCGACTGAATCGCTTCGCTAGACCCTGTGTGAAACTACATCGTTTGTTGTAATAGTGTGTCGCGCGTGCGCATTGCGCCGCATACGCATGCGCAGAAGTGCCGGGTTTTTTGCCTCATCGCTGCACAGCGAACAAATGCAGCTAGCGATCAACTTGGAATGACCACCATAGTTAACAGCGAATACATACGTTTCCCCGGCTGACTGGATGTCGGCTGTCATGATCCGACAGCGGAATCCCATTAGTTAGTGGTGCAATTTATCATTAAAGTGATGCCGGCATCCGATGGGCTGTCCCAGCGATGCCTTGCCCCATTAAAACCGCTTTGGGCGGTGTTTGTACAGTCCAGGTTGCCGGGGAGAGATTATTATTTATTACCAGTTATTTATAGAGCGCACACATATTCCGCAGCGTTGTACAGAGAATATTCGACTGTTCACATCAGTCCCTGCTGTGTCCATATTCCCCACCACACACATACACGCAGGTTATTTTATTGTTGGGAGCCAACTAAACTATCAGGATATTTTGTGGGAGGAATCCGGAGTACCTGGAGGAAAGTTCTATTTAAGATGGGATGTTGCCTATAGCAACCAATCAGATTCCAGGTATTATCTTCTAGAAGGTGCTAGAAACATGAGAAGAAGAATCTGATAGGTTGCTATGGGCAACATCCCATCTTAAATAGAACTCCCATCTTAGTAAATTTACCCCCAACCTGGATACAGAATGAATATGCAAACCCAGTTTGGGCCATCATATGAATAGGACCTTAGACCTCAATGCTGTGAGGCAGTAATGCT
The DNA here is from genome assembly GCF_028390025.1 of Pseudophryne corroboree. Taxonomy (NCBI): domain Eukaryota; kingdom Metazoa; phylum Chordata; class Amphibia; order Anura; family Myobatrachidae; genus Pseudophryne; species Pseudophryne corroboree. The sequence continues at coordinate 37,211,207 of NC_086452.1, read as the reverse complement.
AACCATTACACAAACCGTTGACCGAGTCATGTGGCGTGTCATGTCCCCACACCGCCTCCTATATTAAGCCACGCCACCTGCCAGTACTTTCACTTATAGGCTAATTCCACCTGAATTCATTTTAAACTGAATGTTTAAAAATGGCATAGATAGAGTGTCACTTATCTGGGTCCTAGTGTTGATCCAATCCAGCGACTTACTCGCTTCCTGTCACTCTCTGGTCATTGCCCCATTAATGTAAACAACTCTTTACCATATATTTTACTTACAGAGGCAATTACACAACATTGGGGGTCATTCCGAGTTGATCGCTCGCTAGCTGTTTTTAGCAGCCGTGCAAACGCTAAGCCGCCGCCCACTGGGAGTGTATCTTAGCTTAGCAGAAGTGCGAACGAAAGGATCGCAGAGCGGCTACAAAAAAAAATTGTGCAGTTTCAGAGTAGCTCCAGACCTACTCCTAGCTTGCGATCACTTCAGACTGTTCATTTCCTGATTTGACGTCACAAACACGCCCTGCGTTCGGCCAGCCACACCTGCGTTTTTCCTGGCACGCCTGCGTTTTTTCGAACACTCCCTGAAAACGGTCAGTTGACACCCAGAAACGCCCACTTCATGTCAATCACTCTGCGGCCACCAGTGCGACTGAAAAACTTCGCTAGACCTTGTGTGAAACTACATCGGCCATTTTGAAAGTACGTCGCGCGTGCGCACTGCGCAGCATGCGCAAAAGTGCCTTTTTTTTTTTGCTTCCTCGCTGCGCAGCGAACATTTTTAGCTAGCGATCAACTCGGAATGACCCCCACTGAACAGGAGAATATGCGTGTGGAGGAAAAACTGTAACTGTAGAGAAAGATACACGATTACGTGTTTCCGTGTTGTTGTTGTCACTGACGTTAACGTTGCTTTAACTCATATTTTACTTTTAGGAGCAATTAGAGAGCAACAAGCAGCAGAAGGTGCGCCTGGAAAATAGACTCCAGTTCCTGCAGGTGAATTATAGACTCTTGCATTCTACACTGAGGCTTGTGGGAATTGCACACTGAGATTACATCACAGTGGGCGGATCAGTATGATATCCCGACGGTCAGCAAGCCAACGCCGGAATCCCGACAGCTGGAATACCAGCGGCGAGCACACCGTGTCCCCTTGCGGGACCTTCGGGCGCCACACTAATCCATTTCCTCTCTGGTGGTGGCGTGGATTCTGGGTCCCGGTTGGGATTTCGACTGCCGACATTTCACCGGGTGTCGGTATTCTGGCATCGGTATCCTGACCGCCGGCAAATTGACCGCATACCACAGTGTACATCATGCTACGCTAGTTGGCTTAGCATTAATTGTGTGATTGCACTCTGCCCAGCACAGTCTGACGGAACATCACAGATAATTGAATCTGCCACTATGAGTAATTCCCCCTGCTGGAACCCTTGGTGAGTTACTGTATGTATGGAGAATCTATACATAGTACATACCCTCCAACATTTTACACTCAAAAACCGGTACAAATTAGGAAAAGGGGTGTGGCCACAGTTAAAGGGTGTGTGACCACGCCCCCCTTTCCTATACTTTCAATGGAAATTTAGTGAGTAAATAATCGGTACAAAGCCCTTTTTGGCTGGTACAGACCATAAAAAAAAATGGTACTGTACCGCCCAAAAAGGTACAGCTGGAGGGTATGCATAATAAGGATGCACGCCTAAACAGATAACACACATCACGGCTCCCTAGGGCTGGTGGCAGAGAGCCACACATCGTGGCTATTGCATGACAGTGGAGGACATATCATCCCCCCCCCCCCCCCCCCCCCACTAGACCACCAGGGTTACTTCTGCCAACAGGGCTCTGTTATTAATAATGAATATTATTTACCCCGGGGTTAACGGCAGAGGGGGCAGTTAGGCTCTCCCCATTAGCCCCACAACTGTACTCAACTCCGCCTCTCTCTCCTCGCTCACTGAGACTTAAAATCCATTCTGCTAATCTAATACACATTATTAATAATAATAATAATAATATACTGTACCCTGGTTATTTTGTCAAGGATGGTCACGGCTTCAAGCGTCCTGATGAGGGTAACAATTCCACCCAGAACTGGAGTTTCAGAAGCTAAACAGAATGTTACTTACTTGCCTTCCAGCGTTCTACCCAACTGACCATACCGGACATGGGGGTAAATTTACTAAGGTGGGAGTTTTTTAGAACTAGTGATGTTGCCCATAGCAACCAATCAGATTCTACTTTACATTTATCAAGCTGCTTCTAGAAGATAATAGATAGAATCTGATTGATTGCTATAGGCAACATCACCAGTTCTGAAAAACTCCCACCTTAGTAAATATTCCCCTTGGTGGGAAACCTCCAGCGGGCTGGGCTGTGTTTTCTAGCATTGCGTTACACTGGAGAAATTAATACTGATGTTTATACGCAGCTCATAAGGTCCTAGTGACTTCTGTTTGAGGGGAAACGTGTGCTTTCATTGGCTGAACTCAATCGTGACACTGTGGGCAGGATGTACTAAACATCGCTTCCACGGTGCGGTACATCCCGCCACTTACCGCCTCTATACTAATCGTATATGTTCTTACATATGCAATTAGTACCGCAAAGGACAGCTCTCCCGATAAGAGAGGCAGCCACAGGGGGTGCTGGGAGGGATCCAATTGGATCCCTTTCTGGGCAAAATGTGGATAAATGCCCATAGTCTTCGCATTCCGGTGCTTAGTACACATGGAACTGCAGCCAAAGTCAGAAGTTTTGGGGTTTTGGACGCATTTTACCTTTAGTACATCCCGCCCTGTAACTTTAGAGAAAGATACATGATTACGTGTTTCTATGTTGCTATTCCCATTGGTGTAACACCTCTATAATATACACTTTACTTTTAGGAGATATTAGAGAACACTGAGCAGGAGAAGATGTGTCTGGAAATGAAACTCCGCTCCCTGCAGGTGAATGATAGACACTACACATTAGGCAATTTCACTGAAAGATATGAACGATCTCGTTCATTAATGAACGACATTTCGTTCATATCTTTCAGTGTGTAGGCACCAACGATGAACAATGCGCGGCCCCGCGCTCGTTCATCGTTGGTGCCGGGTCGCTTATACGTGCCGGCCAATATGGACAATCTCGTCCATATTAGCATGCATTGCTATGGGGCTGGGTGACTTCACTCCCACCGTCACTCCCCCCCCCCTTTCCCGCCGCCGGGTTGCCCGTTGGCCGTATCGGCCGTCGGGCGCCACGGCAGCATATCGCTGAATGTGTAGGGCCCATAACGCTAAGGTATACCTCCCAACTTTATAGCCGGAGAAAGAGGGACTTTGGTGCGGCGTAGCCACGCCCGCCGGGAAAAGGGGGCATGGCCTCCGGAAAGGGGGCATAACTTTGCTGGAGTGTCGCGATCGCGAGCCACACCCCCATTTTTCTCACTGAGGGGGCGTGCCCAGTGCTCTCCCTCTGTCTCCCGGTAAATAGATGCTGTGCGCATGCGCTCAGCGTCTATTCACCGAGCAGCGAGTGATAGAGCCTCCCAACTGCACCCCCACCACTGCGGGACACTGTGGCCCGCGGGTGTGACAGCGGGACATTCCCAAAAAAACGGGACTGTCCCGCGACAATCGAGACAGTTGGGAGGTATGACTAAGGCCTGTGTGAGTTGCCAACTAAAGTTACCTCAGGTGTCTCCAGTGGGTCTAAGGGTCTCGGTGGTTCCTTGTACAGCGCAGTCCGACACAGTGTAAGAGTGATTCCGGGTTCAGTATGAGTTACTGATGGACAGGATGCTGGCGGTCAGTATACCCAGTGGCGTCACAAGGTGGGTGCGGGGGGTGCGGCCCGCACCCGGGTGTGACACCAGAATGTGGGCTCCTCCGCAGTGACAGGGGCCGGGTGCTGCAGTGTGAAAGTCTGCTACAGTACCCGGCTCCTGCCATAGAAGAGGAACCGACAGCACTGGGAGTCTCCGGGGGCAGCCCAGTACAGCCCAGCATCTCCGGAGATGAGGGCACGCCCCTTTATTTATGGCCACGTCCCCTTTTTGCCGTGAGCGCCACCCCTGCGCGCTGGGATATCAAGGGTGAACACCGGGTATCACCACACCTGGTGACGCCTCTGAGTATACCAACAGCGGCATCCCTTTCATCAGAATCCTGACAGCCCCCCCTTTGGCCCCCTAACACTCACCTTACCCCTACCCTAATCCTCCCTTGTGGGTGCCTAACCCTACCCGCTTGGTGCCTAACCCTCCCTTTCCCACTGCCTAACCCTAACCTCCCTTCCCTACTGCCTTAACCTAACCCTCCCTTCCCCACTGCTTAACCCTAACCCTCCCTTCCCCACTGCCTAACCCTAACCCTCCCTTCCCCACTGCCTAACCCTAACCCTCCCTTCCCCACTGCCTAACCCTAACCCTACCTTCCCCACTGCCTAACCCTAACCCTCCCTTCCCCACTGCTTAACCCTAACCCTCCCTTCCCCACTGCCTAACCCTAACCCTCCCTTCCCCACTGCCTAACCCTAACCCTCCCTTCCCCACTGCGTAACCCTAACCCTCCCTTCCCCACTGCCTAACCCTAACCCTCCCTTCCCCACTGCTTAACCCTAACCCTCCCTTCCCCACTGCCTAACCCTAACCCTCCCTTCCCCACTGCTTAACCCTAACCCTCCCTTCCCCACTGCCTAACCCTAACCCTCCCTTCCCCACTGCCTAACCCTAACCCTCCCTTCCCCACTGCCTAACCCTCCCTTCCCCACTGCCTAACCCTAACCCTCCCTTATTAATTTATTTATTTATTAACAGTTTCTTATATAGCGCAGCATATTCCGTTGCGCTTTACAATTAGAACATCTCTTCCCCACTGCTTAACCCTAACCCTCCCTTCCCCACTGCTTAACCCTAACCATCCCTTCCCCACTGCCTAACCCTAACCCTCCCTTCCCCACTGCCTAACCCTAACCCTCCCTTCCCCACTGCCTTACCCTAACCCTCCCTTCCCCACTGCTAACCCTAACCCTCCCCCACTGCCTAACCCTAACCCTCCCTTCCCCACTGCTGAACCCTAACCCTCCCTTCCCCACTGCCTAACCCTAACCCTCCCTTCCCCACTGCTTAACCCTAACCCTCCCTTCACCACTGCCTAACCCTAACCCTCCCCACTGCTTAACCCTAACCCTCCCTTCCCCACTGCCTAAGCCTAACCCTCCCTTCTCCACTGCCTAAACCTAACCCTCCCTGTTTGTTGCCTAACCCTAACCTCCCCTTCTATGGGGTAAATTTACTAAGATTCGTATTTTCCCGTTTGAGGTCAAAGTTCAATCACGAATGACATCGAAAGTGTAAATATGCAACTTTTTGAATTGATTACGACTAATTTACTAAGCTGCCGTATTCTGCATTTTCGGTTTTTCCGATGTCAATGTCATTCGTTTTTTTAGGCAGTGTATTACGTGAGTGACTTGTAAAACACTGCCGACTTTAATACAATGAATCTCGGCCGGATCTGAGAGATCCGTGCAGGGCTTTATTGTCACTTTGTAAAAAAAAAAAAAAATGTTTAAACTTAAAAAAAAAATTGCGTGGGGTCCCCCCTCCTAAGCCAAACCAGCCTCGGGCTCTTTGAGCCGGCCCTGGTTGCAAAAATATGGGGAAAAAATTGACAGGGGTTCCCCCATATTTAAGCAACCAGCACCGGGCTCTGCGCCTGGTCCTGGTTCCAAAAATACGGGGGACAAAAAGCGTAGGGGTCCCCCGTATTTTTGAAACCAGCACCGGGCTCCACTAGCTGGACAGATAATGCCACAGCCGGGGGTCACTTTTATACAGTGCCTTGCGGCCGTGGCATCAAATATCCAACTAGTCACCCCTGGCCGGGGTACCCTGGGGGAGTGGGGACCCCTTCAATCAAGGGGTCCCCCCCCCCAGCCACCCAAGGGCCAGGGGTGAAGCCCGAGGCTGTCCCCCCCATCCAATGGGCTGCGGATGGGGGGCTGATAGCCTTTGTGAAAAGTGTTTGATATTGTTTTTAGTAGCAGTACTACAAGGCCCAGCAAGCCTCCCCCGCAAGCTGGTACTTGGAGAACCACAAGTACCAGCATGCGGCGGAAAAACGGGCCCGCTGGTACCTGTAGTACTACTACTAAAAAAATACCCCAATAAAGACATCACACACACACCTTGAAAGTATAACTTTAATACATACATGCACACCAACATACATACATACTTACCTATGTTCCCACGCAGGTCGGTCCTCTTCTCCAGTAGAATCCATGGTGTACCTGTCGAAAAAATTATACTCACATAATCCATGGTTGAAGGCTCCTCTGCTTGTAATCCTTTTGTAATCCACGTACTTGAAAAAATAAAAAAACGGATACCCGACCACGAACTGAAAGGGGACCCATGTTTTCACATGGGACCCCTTTCCCCGAATGCCAGAAACCCCCTCTGACTGATGTCTAAGTAAGTTTCTTCAGCCAATCAGGGAGCGCCACGTTGTGGCACCCTCCTGATCGGCTGTGTGCTCCTGTACTGTCTGACAGGCGGCACACGGCAGTGTTACAATGTAGCGCCTATGCGCTCCATTGTAACCAATGGTGGGAACTTTCAGGTCAGCGGTGAGGTCACTTTCGGTCAACCGCAGACCTGAAAGTTCCCACCATTGGTTACAATGGAGCGCATAGGCGCTACATTGTAACACTGCCGTGTGCCGCCTGTCATACAGTACAGGAGCACACAGCCGATCAGGAGGGTGCCACAACGTGGCGCTCCCTGATTGGCTGAAGAAACCCACTTAGACATCAGTCAGAGGGGGTTTCTGGCATTCGGGGAAAGGGGTCCCATGTGAAAACATGGGTCCCCTTTCAGTTCGTGGTCAGGTATCCGTTTTTTTATTTTTTCAAGTACGTGGATTACAAAAGGATTACAAGCAGAGGAGCATTCAACCATGGATTATGTGAGTATAATTTTTTCTACAGGTACACCATGGATTCTACTGGAGAAGAGGACCGACCTGCGTGGGAACATAGGTAAGTATGTATGTTGGTGTGCATGTGTGATAACCCACTAGTATTAGGTATGCAAGATCTGCAGTCACTGTGTATAGTACATCACCCTTACCTTGCCCCGGCTGGTCATGGGTTCAGGCACAGTTACCAGAGGGTCCCCTGAAGAATCAGGTCTTTAACTACAAGTACATTGTGGGTGTGGACTACAGGTGTCGGTGCAGCGCATAAAGAATTGGGCGCCAGCCCATCTCAGATAAACAGCATAAAGTTTATTCAAACATCAAACAGGGAGATTGCAGGGATAACCTGTGAACACTCCTCCAGCACAAAGCATAAATTACAGTGGATCACACATCAGGGCACCTCCTCCAGCGCATCGCTTAGTCGCAGCGGCATATACATGGCAAACAGCATTACGTACCAGGGCATTCTGTGACCAGTAGTGCTACACATTAGGTGACCGTCTCTCTCTCTCTCTTACTGAGGATTCTTTTCCTTGGGGGCGCTTACTCACGCCGCGTGGCTTTCCGCCCACTTCACCCAGATACCTCTCGAGATACTTTTCCATGGGGGCGCTTACTCACGCCGCGTGGCTTCCGACCACTTCACCCAGATACCTCTTGAGACTCACACCATTAGCACACTTTTCTCCTGGCATCACCCTTTCACTGGATTCTGCATACTGCTGCTCTCACACTGCGATGTCTCCCTCTGTCATCAAGTGCTTTGCTGTGGCTGGCATCACTCCCCACCTAAACATGTGGGGAGCCCTCACTGGGGCTACATCTTTCTGGCTAAATCCACCTCACTTCTGCTCACTCTCCTCACTGACTGTCCTCCCCAGGCTGCTGCAGGACAACCTTTTTATAACCCTGCATTCCCAGGTACACATTCTATCTGGGATTTCCCGCTCTGTGTTTCCCGCTCTCAGTTTCCCGCTCTGAGTCTGCAAATGAGTGAGTCATGCCCTTTGCATTTTGCAGACTAATCTGTATAGCTATGAGCTGTGCTGTTAACTCCTTCTGTGCTGCAAGCCGTAGGCTGCTGGCACAGTGCTATGCAACTCCAGCAAACATTTTACTTTTATTAAAGTCATGCTGGCACCTGTAGTGCCACAGTTGATTTGGGCTGCAGTTTCCGGGTATCACACATGTATGTATTAAAGTTATACTTTCAAGGTGTGTGTGTGATGTCTTTATTGGGGTATTTTTTTAGTAGTAGTACTACAGGTACCAGCGGGCCTGTTTTTCCGCCGCATGCTGGTACTTGTGGTTCTCCAAGTACCAGCTTGCGGGGGAGGCTTGCTGGGCCTTGTAGTACTGCTACTAAAAACAATATCAAACACTTTTCACAAAGGCTATCAGCCCCCCATCCGCAGCCCATTGGATGGGGGGACAGCCTCAGGCTTCACCCCTGGCCCTTGGGTGGCTGGGGGGGGACCCCTTGATTGAAGGGGTCCCCACTCCCCCAGGGTACCCCGGCCAGGGGTGACTAGTTGGATATTTGATGCCACGGCCGCAAGGCACTGTATAAAAGTGACCCCCGGCTGTGGCATTATCTGTCCAGCTAGTGGAGCCCGGTGCTGGTTTCAAAAATACGGGGGACCCCTACGCTTTTTGTCCCCCGTATTTTTGGAACCAGGACCAGGCGCAGAGCCCGGTGCTGGTTGCTTAAATATGGGGGAACCCCTGTCAATGTTTTTCCCATATTTTTGCAACCAGGGCCGGCTCAAAGAGCCCGAGGCTGCTTTGGTTTAGGAGGGGGGACCACACGCAATTTTTTTTTTGAAAAATTATAACATTTCCCACCCCTTCCCACTGATAAACATGCACGGATCTCATGGATCCGTGCATGCCTATACAAACACGGGATAAAAAAGCAGGTCTGTTTTTTTTTAGCACTTTTTCACGATTTGTATTTTAGCACGGCAGTGTTTGGCTATTGTCGGCAGTGTTTTGCACTTTTTAGTAAATGACCGATTTCTACCAAATTGCAGGCGTATTTGACCGATGGTGTATTGATTCGTGATTTTTTCCTAGGACTTCCAAAATATTACGAATGCCCTCATCACTGCCGTGATTTTTGCTTAGTAAATTACCGAGATGACACTTTGAAGAAAAAACGGCATCTCGGTCAAAATCGGGACCTTAGTAAATATACCCCTATGTGCCTAACCCTAACCCTCCCTCCTCGGTCCCTAACCCTAACCTTCCCGTGCCTGCACCCAAAGCCTAACCCCCTTTCCCCCTTTTGCTGCCTAAACATATCGATGGCCAGGATCCCGTTCGTCCCCTTGATTCCTTCTGGAATCCTTAGAGAGTTAAATATTTTTGCCAGCTCATTATATTGATGCCTGAAACACATATAGAAATCCAGTCACCTAAATGTCATTGTATCCCTTAAAATAAAATAACCCTTCCCAGCAGCTAGAGACCAGGCAGTCATCCGTGGCTGCTATTGGGCCAGCACCGAGGACACTGGAGGTAGCTTACAAAGCACAGCGCACACAGCACAGCATTGGGGGTTACAGTTTGTCTGTCACTCTAGAAGGTCCGCCCAGCACGCATCAAGGGGCACTGCAATCCCACACTCTGCTGAAGCGCCTCCGCAAATTACACACAGGTGCGTACTTGCAGCTCAGAATGCTGCCGGGAAATCACATTTGCACACTGAGGGTAAGTGTAATGCCGCATGTGTGTGCTGATGTATATGCATTAGGAGCCGCTCAGGATTAGGCGTATTATGTGCAAGTTTGCTACAAGCAGCAGGAAGAGACATTGGATGTTCTTGTACAAGTGTCAGTGTGTACTGTATGTGTTACTGACATACACGTTTCCTGTTTTATATGTCCGCTTGCCAGCTAAAGCTTAACAAGCTGAAAGAGGTTCTGGGCCAGGAGCCGCCAGCACCAACATTTGAGGTATGAGAAATAGGATTAGTCTCAGATGTACAATTCATAAGCAACTACTAGGATAGGGGATGTAATTAGTAATATTCACATGTGAGATGTGTAATCTGCTTGTGTTTGCGATAGACGACTCTTAAGGTGTGTACACACGGTAAGATATTTTCTTCCGATTCTGACTATATAGTCAGAATCGGAAGAAAATATAGTGCAGATCGCAAGGTGACAGTCACCTTGCGATCCCGATCCGATGCCGATGCGCGGCCCCGCGCGGTCGGCATCGGAAGAAAAAATAGGCTGTGCAGGCAAGTCAATCCTGACTATCTCTATAGAAGAGATAGTCAGGATTGAAATCGCACATAGCCAGCATCGCAAGCACAGTTATTATGTGCTTGCGATACTGGCTAAGTGCCGACCCGGCCCCCTGTCGCACGGTGAGAATCGGATAAGTCCGAATCTCACCGTGTGTATGCACCCTTACAGTAAATCAATTTAGTCTGCAGAGCTGTAGCTAGACATTTTAGTGCCCTGTGCCAGAAAGAGAATCGGTGCGCCCAAAAAATATGGGGTAGATTCTCCCATTACGTCAGGTAGAGACCCTTACATACATTACGCCAGGTAGAGCCCCTTACACACATTATGCCATGGTAGAGCCCCTTATACACATTACGCCATGTAGGGACAAGTTACTCCAGGTAGATCCCCTTATACATATTACGCTAGGTAGAGCCCCATTACACACATTACGTCAGGTAGATGATCCCCTTACACACGTTACTCCAGGTAGATCCCCTTGCACACGTTATGCCTGGTAGAGCCCCTTATACAGGTTACGCCAGGTAGATTTCCTTATACACGTCACGCCAGGTAGACTTCCTTATACACGTTATGGCAGGTAGATCCCTTTGTATACATTATGCCAGGTAGAGCCCTTCTAGAGCCCCTTACACACATTATGCCAGGAAGAGCACTTTACAAACATTACAACAGGTAGATTCCCTTATACACATTACATCAGGTAGAGCAGCTTACATCCCCCCTCCCACCTTTAGGGTGTAGTGTAGTGTAGTGTAGTGCAGTATAGTGTAGTGTAGTGTGTAGGCACTTACATTATTTCTCCTTTCTACCTGCGCTGCTGCCGGCTCCTGACCCGGAACTCACTGCCTCTGTACACTGCAGGAGAGAAGTGGCCCATTGTATCCTATGGGCTACATTTTGCGGGATGTAGTACCGGCAGGGTTCCCCAGTAACTCTCCGCCAGAAATATGCAGTGTACATGGCGGTGACGATTGCCGCGCATGAGCAGAGGCCCGGACACCACACTTGGCACATCCCAGGTATGGGCTCCCTTCGGAGCCCCTGTCCCTGCCCGGGCCGGGTGATAAATGCACCCAATATGATCGCATTATGCAATGCGATCTGTGCCCAGGATTGCATTGCAGATGCGATCATTGGTAAATGGGCACCTTAGACAGATACTGTAGCTTCCAGTGTTCTCCACAGAAATTTCCCAAAGCTGGGCGTCACCATGAGGCATCGGGGAAGGGTGGACGGGACACACACTGAGGAGGAGACCAAAGACCATGGAGGCACGAGTGGACATAGCCCCATTACAGGAGGCAAGCAGCCAGCAGCCCACTGCGCACCCTCCCCTTCTCCCACCCGGCATCCTTCTCACTGCCCTGTGGGCTACAGGCAGGAGAGGGGGAGCTTGAAGACCCGCAATGTCTGCAGCATGTCTCCAGTGCAGGGTAGGCTGGGACAAGGTGGAGGCGGGGCAGCTGGGATCCTCTGGCTAGAGCAGCCCCACTCAGTGAGCTCCTCCACTGCCCACAGCACCCCCTGCAGCCCGGCACCAGCACATTGCAAGCCAGACTGACGCCAGGTGGTGTAAACAAAAAATGCCACGTGAAGCGTGGCTACATAGATAATGTTATTTATATATTTATATATATATATATATATATATATATATAATTTTATATTACAGCCATTCTTCATTGAACATTTGTTTTTATTTTAAACTAAATCTATTTAATCTTTAATTCTAGGATGACACTAAGTGCGTCAGTATCCAGACCGGTTATTAGTTACATTGTTTTTGAACGTTAGAGTTGGAGAAAATAAACTTCTTTTTTTTAAATGACAATATGTGTATGTTACTCTACTTCTTCTTTTATTATGTCGCTTCTTAACATAAGTGAGATCTGGGGAATTTAGAGTTCAAGTCAACACCTTGAGCTCTTTGTCCTGTTCCTCAGTCACGCCATTGCTGAGCAATGTGGCCGGGCGTATTATCCCGCTGACAGAGGTCACCACTATCAGGTAACACCGCTGGCATGAAGGGGTACACTTGGTCTGCGTATGCTGTAGGTGTAAAAGGGACATCCACATGGATGGCAGAACCCAATGTTTCCAGCAGAACATTACATAGAGCACCGAACTGCCTCCGCCAGCTTGCCTTTTTCCCATAGTGCATCCTGGTGCCATCTCCTATCCAGGTACACGACGCACACACACCCGGCCGTCCACGCCTGATTCATCAGACCAGGCCACCTCCTTCCATTGCTCCATGGTCCAGTTCTGACACTCACGTGCCCTTTGCCCTTTCTAGTTGTTTTGGAGGCGAACATTGCTTAGCATAGGCACTGTTATGTACCGTAGCTGCCCTGCGTATACTGGCAGTAGAGGTTTTCCTATCACTTTGCTGGCCCAGTCTGAAGAGAATATACACCCAGTAGTGGATCTTGCTACGGGCACACAGGATTTTTGCCCGGTGCGCCGCCTTTCCGGAGGGCGCCGGCGCCATCCGGAGGGCGTCGCACCATGGCAAGATCCGCTACTGTTTGGCAGTGCCCCCCGCTGTGAAGGGAACTAGACGCTACCCGTCTAGTTTCCCTTCGTGGAGAGGACCTTTGCTGTGCGGTGCGCGATGACATCATCGCGCACCGCACAGCATTGTGGGACTGGCACAGACGCTAGGGGTCATAATTGACCTCTAGTGTCTATCTATGCTGTGCTATGGGAGAGACGTCATGACGTCTCTCCCATAGATCCGAGGAGCGGCTCCGGCGGAGGTCTGCAGCGGTCGGGAATCAGGAGCGGGGATAGTAAGTATTAATTTTTTTATTTTTTTTAATGTAAGCAGCGCTACTCTACAGGGGGCACAAATGGAGGCACAACTCTACAGGGGGCACAACTCTACAGGGGGCATAACTGACCACACGCCTGTATGAAGCCACGCCCCTATTTTCACCCAGGGCGCCACAAGGGCTAGAACCGGCCCTGTATACGCCCACGTGACTCCACTAGACAGCTCATGCTTGTGCAGACTTTCCAGAAGTAACTTATTAAAAATAATAAAAAAAATGTTAAAAAGTAAAATTGGACAGCTAGTGATCACAGAAAACGACTTTGGTCCTGATTCCGATTTGTACTCATCTGAAGACTTGAGTCGTACTGCGCAAGTGCCAGGTTACCCCTGCAATGCGGCTCGCTGTGAGGATTTAATCGCAGAGAGATTGACGGGAAGGGACCGGTTTTTTTTTGGGGTGGGGGTGTAGCAGCAAAAACGCATACCACGTCCTTTTTGGGGGCATATGTCTGCATCCAGCTGCAATCATGTATGCAGAGAAATATGCCATCAGCGTCGATACTGCCATGGCCTGTCTGTACACCCATAGACTCACTCATTTCTGCGCCGATGCTGCGTACAATATGTGTGCGCGGTTGCTGAGGACTTTGCGATAGTTCCAGTGCGCGTCTCTATTCTTTTCTGGGCGGCTGCTTCACCTGCGTTGGTTTGCATGTCCGAAGGCGTAAAAATTGCACCTGCTTAGGCTTTTGCATACAATTCGGAATGAGGACCTTTGTTTGCAGAATAAAGCACGTTCCTTTATTTTGGTTAGTTGTCACCGTCCTGAGACAGAACAAGCATTTTGTTGATACATGTATCATTACGACGCTTGTTAATTAGGATTACCAATGCACGGGGAGCTAATCTCTGACAAAAACCGCCAAATCTTATTGCAGAAGGGGGCTGCCGCCAGCTAAATATGACTTTGAGTTTGTTAACTTTTCTCACAAGCATCTAATTTAGGGGGTCATTCCGAGATGATCGTAGCTGTGTTAAATTTAGCACAGCTACGATCATTTACACTGACATGCGGGGGGACGCCCAGCACAGGGCTAGTCCGCCCCGCATGTCAGTGCCCCCCCCCTTGCAGAAGTGCAAAGGCATCGCACAGCGGCGATGCCTTTGCACTTCAAGAGTAGCTCCCGACCAGCGCAGCTTTAGCATGGTGGCCGGGAGCTACTCATCGGTTCCCGGCCCGCAGCGGCTGCATGTGACGTCCCGCAGCCGCTGCGGCCCGCCCCCCGTTTGGTCTGGCCATGCCTGCGTTGGCTGGACCGCGCCCATGAAACGGCGGCCAAACGCTGCCGTTCCGCCCCCCCCCCCCCCCACCCGCCCAGTGACCGCCTCTGCCTGTTAATAAGGCAGAGGTGATCGTAGCAGGCTGACAGCCTTCGGGCGCTGGCGCATGTGTAGTTCTGACCCGATCACACCACTGCGATAAACTGCAGCGTGCGATCGGGTCAGAATGACCCACTTGGTGCCTATGAAGAAGGTAGAGCCACGTAGGCAAACTGCTGATATAAAGTACAGTATGCAGGTTAGATATCCATGTGTTAATCTAATGTAATTCACTATAAGCCTCTTCTAAATGTTTTATGGTAAATGCACCGAATAAACGTCTCCCAGTAAACTCTTTCCATGTTTTACACAACTATTTTATTGACTGTGTTAATATTCAATGTGTTACAATGAGGAGATTGTTTTAACAGCACATTCCTTAATATTTAAATAATTCTCAGTTCAGGCCAGGTTCCATTCCCCGATGGACCATTCCGTATTAAACTCCATTTCTGTATCGCTCAGCATCAATATTCCTGCCATTAGACTGTTATTAAAAACAGGACAAACTTATATTGCGCACTCACATCAAGCAGCGCCAGACGTCAGGCGAGGGGAGTCTCACGCCTTTCACAAAACACAATCTGAAATGATCAAAAGCATCTGTGTCTTCACCGGACAGCGCAACTGGAATTATGTCCAGTGCCAAAAATGTCATTTACAGTATAGAGGATCTGTACGCGGGATTAGTCTAGGCAGAAGGTAACAGACTGAATGCGATCTGGAACTTACCGCCCAGGATCGCATTACAATGGGGCTAATTCAGACCTGATCGCTCCTGTCTGAACTGCGCAGTGCCTGATTGACAGGCAGAGTCAGTCGCTGGGCAGGGGAGGGGGTAGACCGGTGGCGTTGAACCGCCATTTTGGGGAGGGGGAGCGGTCCAACAATGCAGGCGTGCTCGGACCATGCGGGGGGGGGGGGGGGGGGGGCAGGCCGCGGTGGCTGTGTGACGTGACAAACAGCCACTGCGACCCGGAGAGCGACGGGTAGTTCCCTGCCAGTGCGCAGGAGCTGTGCTGGTAGGGAGCTACTCTTCAGGTTCAAAAGCATCGCCCTGCAGTGGGGCCCAACGGTGGTTTCCCCTGAACCCCTGTGGGCCAGTCCAACCCTTGCCATCACCTGTAATGAAACACCTTTCTTATCAATTAACTAGCTCACCACAGGTGATGGCAATCATACATTACCAGGAAAGTCCAGGAACAGAGCATTTTCTCCTTCATGGAGAGGGTCAGGTAGGCAAGTATGTCTTACATTCAGGTGTTACGTAATCATACCTCCCAACATGACCCTCTCCAGGAGGGATACAATGCTCTGCTTCTGGACTTTTCTCTTAACTTGTGATTGCCAGCACCTGTGTTGAACAGGTTAATGGATAAGAAAGGTGTTTCAGCACAGGTGATGGCAATCATAAATTAAGAGAAAAGTCCAGAAGCAGAGCATTGTGTCCCTCCTGGAGAGGGTCATGTTGGGAGGTATGGCTAATATTTGCGGCTAACCCCCGAAAACTAATAACAGCATATACAGTATTTTCTGATAATGGCACATACACAAATGTAATTTATTGGGAGCAAGTTTACCTATAGATACCCCCATTTTCTCCTGTGGCACTGCAGGAACCAGCATGCCCTCCTAATGCTGGTCCCATCCGTGCCTCTCAGAACAGCAACAAGAAGTTTGGTAACTGCTCTTTTCCAATTAGTATTGACATGCCGGTGCATTAAAGGGGGGGTTATTCTGATCAAGAAGCACTAGTACCCCCAGCACACTGGTTGACATCAGCAACAGGATTTGATAACTACATGGTGGTAGCAATTTCAGAGATCTTAGTTGCATACATTTGCAAAGGTCTGTGGTGTAACTACCACCCCCGCAGCATTGCTACAGACCAGCCGGAAATACACGCTGATGAAGGTGCGGGATCCGGTCTGAAGGTCGACACTGTCTAGGTAGACAATGTTTAGGTCGACCACTATAGGTCGACAGTCACTAGGTTGACATGGATGGACTGTCGACAGGGTTTATATGTCGACATGTGCTAGGTCGACAGGTCTAATTTTGATGAACCACACCCAAAGGTGCATAGGGGGGCTCATTTATCAACAAGTGATAAAACTGAATGATAAAACTCGTTGCGGATGATAAATGGTGCTCCAGCCAATCCGCTCCCAACTGTCATGTGCTCAGCTCATAACTATCATGTGTTTGAAAAATGACAGTTGGGAGCGGATTGGCTGGAGCACTATTTATCATACGCAACGTTGACAAACGGGCCCCTTAGTCATAAACGCTGCTGTTGCGTAGCAAGGCGCATAGCCAGATATATACTATTCTGCATATGGGCGGGAATATAGCGAGTAATTTACGCTCATGTTATCCCTGCATCAGCCGCTGCGTATTCTGAGTACAGGAATTGTCGGCACATGGAGTATACGAGTTACACATTACACTGTATGTATTGTATATACCTTTAATAATCTGTGCTTAGGTGTTGTTTCCAGTTATATTACAATAAATCAGAATAAAATGTGTGTATGACTGTCAGTGTAAATGTGTATGGTTCCGGCCTGCAGGGAGCAGTAGGTTAAATCCTAAGCTCTCCGTTCCAACCCCTGTAGGACGTTACCCTGGGTGCTATGGAAACGCACACAATGGAACCTCAACAAACATGAATGAGCGAGGTGTGTGCAATTCAGCAGGGTGCAGGGAGCTGTATAGCTAGTCCCATACGTATAGTAACACTGGGACCAGAGCAGCTTTGTGGTAACTTTACAGCCCAGTAATGAAACACGGATACAATGGCATCATGATAAAAGCTGAATGAGCCCCCTTACCTATCCCCATCTTTTGTATTGTAAGTGATGATGACTGCAAGAAAACTCATACCTGCTGAAATTAGATCAACTTCTGAAGAAAGTCATCAGCCCAGACCTATGTAAGTATGAGACGGTGTCTAAGATCCTCTTTATTTTAATAGAAACTGCCTGTCACAATGAATTTAAAGGACTCATTTATCAAGAAGTGATAAAACTGGTTGTGAATAATAAAACTTGATGCGTTTGATAAATGGTGCTCCAGCCAATCAGCTCCTGTCATGTGTTCAGCTCCTACCTGTCACGTGTTTGAAAAGTGACAGTTGGAAGCAGATTGCTGGAGCACTATTTATCATACGCAATGAGTTTTATCATCCACAACGAGTTTTATCACTCATTGATAAATGGGTCACTAAGGGGCCTATTTATTAACATTATTTTTTAGTAAAATAATGTGAAAAAACGTGTTAACATTATTTTAGTATCACGGAAATGTATTAAAGGGCATTTGGAGCCGTTTTCATGAAAAACTACTCCAAACACTTTAACTGTCATTTTTTTTTTTTTAGTAAGCCACATCGCATTCCCCATACTTATAATGGGAAATGCGATGTGGCCAAATTTACAAAACAAAAAATGTTAAAAAGCACCGCAGTGTGCCCTGTGATAATCTCGCCAGTTCAGGCTGGTGAGATCACAGGGCAGCACTGCGATGTGCACCCTTTTGCCCAGCTTTCTCTGCCCCAGGCAGAGAAAGCTGAGCAGGGACCCGGCAGTGTGATCAGCTATGTGTGTCCGATGGACGCACAAGCTGATCACTTGTAAAAAAAAAAAGAAAAAAAGTAAAAAAAAGACAACCCAAAACATATTTACCCCTTAGTATGAAAATCAGAGCAACTTGAAACGCGCCAACAAGTCATTGATGTGAGCTTTAGTAATTAAAAATGTTAATCTTTGTCTTTTAGTGTCCTTATACAGTATTGAAATATTATTGGTTGTGTAGGAATCAATAGTACAAGCAAAGCTGCATATACAGGGCCTGACTGCGAGTCCGATGAGTGTATGCATGCAGCAAATGTGCAGATGCGACTTTACACTTATATATGTATATCTGTCCTATTCTGGGTCAGGCTGAAGGTGTCCAGATCTATCTTTCCATGATAGAAGGCGTTTTGGGGTGGGAACTGGGCCATGATAATGCGATCACATGTAACCGCCCTGACTTGATAGGAGGACTGCGGCGCTACTTGTACTGCCGCAGTTCTTGTTATATAACTTTCCTAATGCTTTGCATGGGGAACCTTCGCCAGAGGTAGCCTGCAATGGCCAACGCTGGTGTCACACAGCGATCGTCACCACCGTAAGGGAAGGCTTGATATGTGGGGAGAAACCCTATATCTGGAGAAAGGGTCTGTTTTCACCGGAGATAGGACTTTTCTCCCTATAATAATTAGGTCCATTAGAATGATGACAGCTGCTCTCATGAAGTGATAGGAGACAGCAGCACAAACAGCATATGGCGGTATAGTCTGTGTATTACAGAGAGACAGGAAATAATTAGTGGTTCAATACGAGAGCTCCAGCCGAGGATGGGAATTTGAGAAGCTCCACAGTTATGAAACTGATGTGACGATTTGCCTCTGTCTGTATAAAACCTTGTGCCGACAGGCTATATATTTCACCGATGGATTGTTTTTCCGTACCGTCGTGACATATGGTGGAGAGTTCTCAATGTTTAGGATTGTTATTTATATCTGCCAACATAACACTAGATATAGAGGGTATACTTGATTTTAAGTTGCTAGATATTAGTTTATCACGTTCTCTGTGCCTAATGTTGGAAGACTATTCATGAAGCAGTGAAAAGTGTGGAGAAGTGAGCTAGTGGAGAAGTTGCCAATGCAGTAGCGGATCTTGCTAGGGGCACACAGGATTTTTGCCCGGGGCACCGCCACCATCCGGAGGGCGCCGCCGCCATGGTAATATCCGCTACTGGTGGTGCTCCCCGGTGCTGTGCTGTCACTGCTGTGCGGTGTGTGATGATGTAATCGCGCACCGCACAGCATTGTGGGATCGGCACATAGACACTAGGGGTCATAATTGACCTCTAGTGTATATGCTGTGCTATGGGTGAGACGTCATGACGTCTCTCCCATAGATCAGAGGAGCGGCGCCGGTGGCTGGAGACGGAGGTCAGCAGCGGTCGGGAATCAGGGGCGGGGATGGTGAGTATTAATTAATAAATTTTTTATTTTTTGTAAGCGTCACAAACTAGGGGGCACAGTACTGGGGCAGAGTACTGGGGGCACAAACGGGGGCACAGTACTGGGGGCACAAACAGGGGCACAGTACTCGGGGCACAAACGGGG
This sequence comes from Pseudophryne corroboree, assembly GCF_028390025.1. Lineage (NCBI taxonomy): Eukaryota > Metazoa > Chordata > Amphibia > Anura > Myobatrachidae > Pseudophryne > Pseudophryne corroboree. The sequence goes on along the minus strand of NC_086452.1, from coordinate 37,191,636 downwards.
GCACAACTCTACAGGGGGCATACCTGACCACGCCCTTTATGAAGTCACGCCCCAATTTTCGCCCGTGGCGCCGCAAGTGCTAGAACCGGCCCTGTGCCCATGTCAAACAATCAGCTGCTACTTATAATTCAAAGAGTGCATTTTATAAATGTTACCTCAACACTGATTGGTTGCCATAGGCAACTTCTCCACTGGGCACTTCTCCACACTTTCACTGCTTCATGAATAGACCCTTAAGGCCCAGATTTATCAAGGCCTGGGGAGTGATAAATTGCACCAACCAATCAGCTCCTAACTGTCATTTGTCAAACCAGCCTGTAACATGACAGTTAGGAGCTGGTTGGTTGGTTGGTACTTTATCACAGTGCAATGTATTACTCTCCAAGACTTGATAATAAGCTTGCAGACTATCCTAACTGTCTAAATACAGAGGTTAGAGCAGGGATGGGCAATTATTTCAGCTGAGGGGCCACTTGACATTTCCTGTCAGTATCCGAGGGCCACATACAAAATAGCAGCTCCCCCCACTTGCCAAAAATATAGGGACGTGGCTTCATGTGGAAGGGGTGTGGGCAAAAAATAATACAGATTCATATTAGGCTGCACAATAGTCTCCATTATTCAAATTGCGCCACACAGCGCCACTTACACACATTACACCAGGTAGAGCCCCTTTTACACACATTACGCCAGGTAGAGAACCTTTTTTGCACATTAACATTTTATTTAGGATAATTATTGTGCAGCAAGCAAATTATCCAGTGTCTTATGGCCCCTGGGAAAAGGTGTGACACGGTGACAGAACACGGTGGGGGTGACACGGTGACAGAACACGGTGGGGGTGACATGGTGACAGAACACGGTGGTGTGACACAGTGACAGAACACGGTGGGGGTGACACGGTGACAGAACATGGGGGGTGTGACACGGTGACAGAACACGGGGAGGGGGGGTGACAGTGACAGAACACGGGTGGGTGACACGGTGACAGAACACGGGGAGGGGGGGTGACAGTGACAGAACACGGGTGTGTGACACAGTGACAGAAAACGGTGGGGGTGACACAGTGACAGAACATGGGGAGGGGGGGTGACAGTGACAGAACACGGATGTGTAACACGGTGACAGAACACGGGGAGGTGACACAGTGACAGAACACGGGGGGGTGTGACACAGTGACAGAACACGGGGAGGTGACACAGTGACAGAACACGGGGGGGTGTGACACAGTGACAGAACACGGGGAGGTGACACTGTGACAGAACACGGGGAGGTGACACAGTGACAGAACACGGGGGGGTGACATAGTGACAGAACACGGGGAGGTGACACAGTGACAGAACACGGAGGGGTGTGACACAGTGACAGAACACGGGGGGGGGGGGTGACAGTGACAGAACACGGGGAGGTGACACAGTGACAGAACACGGGGGGGGTGACACAGTGACAGAACACGGGGGGGGTGACAGTGACAGAACACGGGGAGGTGACACAGTGACAGAACACGGGGAGGTGACACAGTGACAGAACACGGGGGGTGTGACATAGTGACAGAACACGGGGGGTGTGACATAGTGACAGAACACGGGGGGGTGACATAGTGACAGAACACGGGGGGGGTGACATAGTGACAGAACACGGGGGGGGGGGGTGACAGTGACAGAACACGGGGGGGGGGGGTGACACAGTGACAGAACACGGGGGGGTGACATGGTGACAGAACACGGGGGGGTGGCATAGTGACAGAACACAGGGGGGTGACATAGTGACAGAACACGGGGGGGGTGACATAGTGACAGAACACGGGGGGGGTGACAGTGACAGAACACGGGGGGGGGTGACACAGTGACAGAACACGGGGGGGGGGGGTGACAGTGACAGAACACGGGGAGGTGACATAGTGACAGAACACGGGGGGGGTGACATAGTGACAGAACACGGGGGGTGTGACATAGTGACAGAACACGGGGGGGTGACATAGTGACAGAACACGGGGGGGTGACATAGTGACAGAACACGGGGGGGGGTGACAGTGACAGAACACGGGGAGGTGACACAGTGACAGAACACGGGGGGGTGTGACACAGTGACAGAACACGGGGGGGTGACAGTGACAGAACACGGGGAGATGACACAGTGACAGAACACGGGGAGGTGACACAGTGACAGAACACGGGGGGTGTGACATAGTGACAGAACACGGGGGGTGTGACATAGTGACAGAACACGGGGGGGGGTGACAGTGACAGAACACGGGGGGGGTGACACAGTGACAGAACACGGGGGGGTGACATGGTGACAGAACACGGGGGGGTGGCATAGTGACAGAACACAGGGGGGTGACATAGTGACAGAACACGGGGGGGTGACATAGTGACAGAACACAGGGTGGGGGGGGTGACAGTGACAGAACACGGGGGGGGGGGGTGACACAGTGACAGAACACGGGGGGGGTGACATGGTGACAGAACACGGGGGGGTGACATAGTGACAGAACACGGGGGTGACACAGTGACAGAACACAGGGGGGGTGACATAGTGACAGAACACGGGGGGGGGGGGGTGACATAGTGACAGAACACGGGGGGGGGGGGTGACAGTGATAGAACACGGGGGGGTGACACAGTGACAGAACATGGGGGGGGGGGGTGACATGGTGACAGAACACGGGAGGGGTTGGTACAGCGAGAGCTAAAGATCTCTCCCCCAAACCTAAAACAGTCTGACGCCACTGCCCACACACACACACACACACACACACACTTTCTTTCACTTTTCCCAATAACTTACTGATCTGGCTGGCAGTGGCAGGAAGAATGGATCTGTAGCAGTCTGGCTCTTGTCCCGTGTAGCCCCGCCCCCTAAGGGCCCGTGTAGCCCCGCCCCCTCATCGGCGCGTAGCCCCGCCCCCTTTTCGGCTGAACACAGCCGTTGTCACTGGGGACTCTGGAGGAGGCTGCTACAACGCAGCAGCAGGAGCAGCAGGGGAGAGAGGCGCTGCTGGCAGCTAGGAGGTACTGCAGTGCAGAGCAATGACAAGCAGCTCAGTCGGTCGGGTCGCTTGTCATTGCTCGCTGGTGGGTGGCAGTGCGGACAGGATCGGTTTGCGGGCCACATCTGGCCCGCGGGCCGTATTTTGCCCACCCCTAGGCTAGAGCAATCAAAAACAAGATAAAGACTGGCTCACTTACTAACCTGAAACTATAGAACAATAGAGAAGAAGGGCTATATTTAGTAAAGGTCGATTTTGTGTTTTCCACCGACTTTTGGTCAACTTCTTTGATTTTGCATGTTGGAGATTTACCAAAGGTAAAATGAGGACAAAATCGACCAAACAAAATAGATTTTTATAAATATGGTATTTTTTCCCCTGAACACAGTCGATTTTGCCCGATTTTAAATGTAATTTTGGTTGATTTTTAGAAAATATACCCCAAAGAAACTAGCACTTTTAGAATAGGAGAGTGATGTCATCAGGGAGTCAGACAAGAATAGGAGAGTGATGTCATCACGGAGTCAGACAAGAATAGGAGAGTGATGTCATCAGGGAGTCAGATAAGAATAGGAGAGTGATGTCATCAGGAAGTCAGACAAGAATAGGAGAGTGATGTCATCAGGGAGTCAGACAAGAATAGGAGAGTGATGTCATCAGGGAGTCAGATAAGAATAGGAGAGTGATGTCATCAGGGAGTCAGATAAGAATAGGAGAGTGATGTCATCAGGGTGTCAGATAAGAATAGGAGAGTGATGTCATCAGGGAGTCAGATAAGAATAGGAGAGTGATGTCATCAGGGAGTCAGACAAGAATAGGAGAGTGATGTCATCAGGGAGTCAGATAAGAATAGAAGAGTGATGTCATCAGGGAGTCAGATAAGAATAGGAGAGTGATGTCATCAGGGAGTCAGATAAGAATAGGAGAGTGATGTCATCAGGAAGTCAGACAAGAATAGGAGAGTGATGTCATCAGGGAGTCAGACAAGAATAGGAGAGTGATGTCATCAGGGATTCAGATAAGAATAGGAGAGTGATGTCATCAGGGAGTCAGATAAGAATAGGAGAGCGATGTCATCAGATAGACAAGGCAGAATTGGGAGAGTGACTTCATCAGGGCCACAGGGAAAGTAGGAGATTTAAATAATCAGGGAGCAGAGACAGAATGGGGAAGAAAGTGATATAATCATGTAGACAAGGCAGAATGGGGGGGGGGTGTAATCAGGGAGACATGGTGTAATGGGGGAGTGATGTGATCAGGGAGACAAGTTTGAATGGCGTGAGTGATGTTTTCAGAGACAAGGCAGAATGGGAGGGAGTGATGTAATCAGGGAGACAGGGTGTAATAGGGGAGTGATGTAATCAGGGAGACAGGGTGGAATGGCGGTAGTGATGTTTTCAGAGACAGGGCAGAATTCAGTGGGAGAGCAATGTCATCAGGCAGATGGGGCAGAATAGGGGAGAGTGTATCATCTGGAAGCAGGGACAGATTGGTGGAGAGAGTGATGTAATTAGGGAGACAGGGCAGAATGGGGGGGGGTGATGTAATCAGGGAAACAGGACAGAATAGGGGGGAGTGTGATGTAAGTGATGTATCCAGGGAGACAGGGCAGAAGGGGGGGGGGGGGGGAGTGATGTATCCAGGGAGACAGGGCAGAATACGGGGGAGTGTATCATCTGGAAGCAGGGACAGATTGGTGGAGAGAGTGATGTAATCAGGGAGGCAGGGCAGAATGGGGGGTTGGAGTGATGTATCAAGGGAGACAGGGCTAAAGGGGGGGGGGGGGGGGCGGGAGTGATGTATCCAGGGAGACAGGGCAGAATGGGGGGGGGAGTGATGTATCCAGGGAGACAGGACAGAATGGGGGTGGGGGGGGGGGGAGAGAAGTGATGTATCCAGGGAGACTGGGCAGAATAGGGGGGAGTGTGATGTTATCAGGGAGACAGGGCAGAATAGAGAGGGAGTGATCTTATCAAGGAGACAGGGCAGAATGGAGGGGGGGGGGGAGGAGTGATGTATCCAGGGAGACAGGGCAGAATTGGGGGGGGGGGGGGGGGGAGTGATGTGTTATCAGGGAGACAGGGCAGAATAAGGGGGAGAGTGATCTAAACATGGAGTCAGGGCAGAATGGGGGGATGTGATGTAAACAGGGAGACAGGGCAGAATGGTGGGGGGGGGGGAGTGATGTAAACAGGGAGACAGGGCAGGATAGGGGGGGGGATAGTGATGTAAACATGGAGACAGGGCAGAATATAGGGGAGAGTGATGTAAACAGGGAGACAGGGCACAATGGGGGGATGGGAGAGATGTCATCAGGCAGATATGTTGGCAGGGAGACAGGGCAGAATAGAGGGGGAGTGATGTTATCAGGGAGACAGGGCAGAATAGAGGGGGAGTGATGTTATCAGGGAGACAGGGCAGAATGGAGGGGGAGTGATGTTATCAGGGAGACAGGGCAGAATAGAGGGGGAGTGATGTAAACATGGAGACAGGGCAGAATGGGGGGAGGGGAGTGATGTATCCAGGGAGACAGGGCAGAAGGGGGGGGGGGGGGGGTGATGCATCCAGGGAGACAGGGCAGAGTACGGGGGTGTGTATCATCTGGAAGCAGGGACAGATTGGTGGAGAGAGTGATGTAATCAGGGAGGCAGGGCAGAATGGGGGGGGGGGTGATGTATCCAGGGAGACAGGGCAGAAGGGGGGGGGGGGGGGGGGCGGGAGTGATGCATCCAGGGAGACAGGGCAGAATGGGGGGGGGGGGGGGAGTGATGCATCCAGGGAGACAGGGCAGAATGGGGGGGGGGGGGTGATGTATCCAGGGAGACAGGGCAGAATAGGGGGGAGTGTGCTGTAACTTATCAGGGAGACAGGGCAGAATGGGGGGGGGTTAGTGTTGTATCCAGGGAGACAGGGCAGAATAGAGGGGGAGTGATGTTATTAGGGAGACAGGGCAGAATGGAGGGGGAGTGATCTTATCAAGGAGACAGGGCAGAATGGGGAGGGGGGGGAGTGATGTATCCAGGGAGACAGGGCAGAATGGGGGGGGGGGGGAGTGATGTTATCAGGGAGACAGGGCAGAATGGGGGGGGGAGAGTGATGTAAACATGGAGACAGGGCAGAATGGGGGATGTGATGTAAACAGGGAGACAGGGCAGAATATAGGGGAGAGTGATGTAGACAGGGAGACAGGGCACAATGGGGGGATGGGAGAGATGTCATCAGGCAGATATGTTAGCAGGGAGACAGGGCAGAATAGAGGGGGAGTGATGCATACTTGCCTACTCTCCCGGAATGGCCGGGAGGCTCCCGAAAATCGGGTGACCCTCCCGGCCCCACGGAAGAGCAGACAAGTCTCCCGGTTTTTAACTTGCCCCCTGCCCAGCCGCCCACTTTGAGAGTAAAGTGGGCGGTCCGGACAGTAGATGACGCGATTCTTGTTGAATCGCGTCATCATAGTCACGCCCCCTGCTATAAAATGCCGGTTATAGCGGCATTACCGAGCGGGGGGGCGTGGCTCAATGGTGTAACCCCGCCCTCTGTCCGCCTCTGTCCCTCCTCCGTAACGCCCCGTTCCGCCTCCTCCGCCCCCTCCACTCGTCATTTTCCTCCATTGAGCCGTCCTGGCAGCTCTCTCCCGGAGAGAGCTGCGAAAAAGTAGGTAAGTATGGAGTGATGTTATCAGGGAGACAGGGCAGAATAGGGGGGGGGGGGGGGGGAGTGATGTAAACATGGAGACAGGGCAGAATATAGGGGAGAGTGATGTAAACAGGGAGACAGGGCACAATGGGGGGATGGGAGAGATGTCATCAGGCAGATATGTTAGCAGGGAGACAGGGCAGAATAGAGGGGGAGTGATGTTATCAGGGAGACAGGGCAGAATAGAGGGGGAGTGATGTTATCAGGGAGACAGGGCAGAATGGAGGGGGAGTGATGTTATCAGGGAGACAGGGCAGAATAGAGGGGGAGTGATGTTAATAGGGAGACAGGGCAGAATGGGGGGGATGTGATGTAAACAGGGAGACAGGGCAGAATGGGGGGGGGGGGGGGTGATGTATCCAGGGAGACAGGGCAGAATGGTGGGGGGGAGTGATGCTATCAGGGAGACAGGGCAGAATAGGGGAGACAGTGATGTAAACATGGAGACAGGGCAGAATGGGGGGGGGGGGGAGTGATGTAAACAGGGAGACAGGGCAGAATATAGGGGAGAGTGATGTAAACAGGGAGACAGGGCAGAATGGGGGGATGGGAGAGATGTCATCAGGCAGATATGTTAGCAGGGAGACAGGACAGATTGGGGGGGAGAGAGATATAACCAGGGAGACAGGGCAGAATGGGGGGAGTGATGTAATCAGGGAGACAGGGCAGAATGGGGGGAGTGATGTAATCAGGGAGACAGGGCAGAATGGGGGGAGTGATGTAATCAGGGAGACAGGGCAGAATGGGGGGAGTGATGTAATCAGGGAGAAAGGGCAGAATATAGGGGAGAGTAATGTAATCAGGGAGAAAGGGCAGAATATAGGGGAGAGTGATGTAATCAGGGAGAAAGGGCAGTATTGTGAGGCAGGGGAGACTGTGATGGAGAAGAATAGGAGAGACGTCCTCAGGAGTTGATGTAATATTTATTAGTTCTGAAGTAAGAGTGGAAACAACAAAGGCTGTATCACACTGGCGAGTCTATAGTGGGTGCAAGGTGTGCAGCGTACCAGTGACGTGCGGTGGGGTGAGTCATACGAACGTTTGCACCAAAATTTTTACTGTATAAAGTATATTAAAAATACAAAGAATATGTTAGAAATATTTTCTTTGTATTATTCTAATAATTGTTATAGTCAAAACTCTGGAGTAGAAAGTCTACGGCAGGTGAGGCAGTGCCTCAAAAGATGGCGATACCCTTGGGGACAAAAACCCGGCGGACGGGTTTTAGTACATATGAAAAAGGGGTTTTACCGCATTTTCCCTTTGCTACATCCCGTCCCGAGTGATTATATGGCTGCAGCCAGGCTAATTTGTTTTATAAAATGTTCTTTCTATTATCCTGATTGCTCTGTGCAGTAGAGTAAATCTGCCTCTGGTTTAGGACTTGTAGTCCAGACTGTTACCATATGTGAGGGCAGCGGTGCGTGATAAGTGACTAATACAATGTACAAGCATGAAAGCATCAACATCTTCTGCACTCTCAGCTGTGCTGTGACTGTCACGCTGCACTCTAATACATGTACAGTCAGAAGCTGCTCTCTCATAGACAGGCCCCCAGCTGCACTGTGACTGTCACGCTGCGCTCTAATACATGTACAGTCAGAAATTGCTCTCTCACACACACGCCCCCAGCTGCACTGTGACTGTCACGCTGCGCTCTAATACATGTACAGTCAGAAATTGCTCTCTCACACACACGCCCCCAGCTGTACTGTGACTGTCACGCTGCGCTCTAATACATGTACAGTCAGAAATTGCTCTCTCACACACACGCCCCCAGCTGTACTGTGACTGTCAGGCTGCACTCTAATACATGTACAGTCAGAAATTGCTCTCTCACACACACGCCCCCAGCTGTACTGTGACCATAGGCGTGCGCAGACACTGACAGGCGGGTGCTGCTCCGGACTTCCCCCCCTCCACGGCATTTTAGTGTTCTCTCACCTCCCCTGTCCTGGATATAGACTGCTTACCTGGGCGGCCCCAGGCCCCAGTGGTCGACCTAGACATTGTCGACCTAGTTACTGTCGACTTTCAATCCGGATCCCGTTAAGAAAGAGTGCATTTAGTTAGGGGTTTATAGTACAATTACCCTGTGATATACATCCAGTTCTTACTGTGTACTGTTATATCTATTGTTATATAGCTGTGTAAGCTAGTCCAGTGCAGTATTATTGTTAGTAATAACCTCTGCATTGTACAAACTGTGACTTTCTGTGTGTGCATTTGATAGCTGAGTGGTGTCCATTTCGTGTGTTTCACTCAACCTGCTATCCCTATATTCCATAACCTGAGGGGGCTTGGTGCGTCAGGTGTTATCTAATAATAAGAATTTACTTACCGATAATTCTATTTCTCATAGTCCGTAGTGGATGCTGGGGACTCCGAAAGGACCATGGGGAATAGCGGCTCCGCAGGAGACTGGGCACAAAAGTAAAAGCTTTAGAACTACCTGGTGTGCACTGGCTCCTCCCCCTATGACCCTCCTCCAAGCCTCAGTTAGGATACTGTGCCCGGACGAGCGTACACAATAAGGAAGGATTTTGAATCCCGGGTAAGACTCATACCAGCCACACCAATCACACCGTACAACTTGTGATTTGAACCCAGTTAACAGCATGATAACAGAGGAGCCTCTGAAAAGATGGCTCACAACAATAATAACCCGATTTTTGTAACAATAACTATGTACGAGTATTGCAGACAATCCGCACTTGGGATGGGCGCCCAGCATCCACTACGGACTATGAGAAATAGAATTATCGGTAAGTAAATTCTTATTTTCTCTAACGTCCTAGTGGATGCTGGGGACTCCGAAAGGACCATGGGGATTATACCAAAGCTCCCAAACGGGCGGGAGAGTGCGGATGACTCTGCAGCACCGAATGAGAGAACTCCAGGTCCTCCTCAGCCAGGGTATCAAATTTGTAGAATTTAGCAAACGTGTTTGCCCCTGACCAAGTAGCTGCTCGGCAAAGTTGTAAAGCCGAGACCCCTCGGGCAGCCGCCCAAGATGAGCCCACTTTCCTTGTGGAATGGGCTTTTACAGATTTTGGCTGTGGCAGGCCTGCCACAGAATGTGCAAGCTGAATTGTACTACAAATCCAACGAGCAATAGTCTGCTTAGAAGCAGGAGCACCCAGCTTGTTGGGTGCATACAGGATAAACAGCGAGTCAGATTTTCTGACTCCAGCCGTCCTGGAAACATATATTTTCAGGGCCCTGACTACGTCCAGTAACTTGGAATCCTCCAAGTCCCTAGTAGCCGCAGGCACCACAATAGGCTGGTTTAAGTGAAATGCTGAAACCACCTTAGGGAGAAATTGAGGACGAGTCCTCAATTCTGCCCTGTCCGTATGAAAAATTAGGTAAGGGCTTTTATAGGATAAAGCCGCCAATTCTGAAACACGCCTGGCTGAAGCCAGGGCTAACAGCATTACCACTTTCCATGTGAGATATTTTAAGTCCACAGTGGTGAGTGGTTCAAACCAATGTGATTTTAGGAACCCCAAAACTACATTGAGATCCCAAGGTGCCACTGGAGGCACAAAAGGAGGCTGTATATGCAGTACTCCCTTGACAAACGTCTGAACTTCAGGAGCTGAAGCTAGTTCTTTTTGGAAGAATATTGACAGGGCCGAAATTTGAACCTTAATGGACCCTAATTTTAGGCCCATAGACAGTCCTGTTTGCAGGAAATGCAGGAAACGACCCAGTTGAAATTCCTCTGTAGGGGCCTTCCTGGCCTCACACCACGCAACATATTTACGCCAAATACGGTGATAATGTTGCACAGTTACATCCTTCCTGGCTTTTGATCAGGGTAGGGATGACTTCATCCGGAATGCCTTTTTCCTTCAGGATCCGGCGTTCAACCGCCATGCCGTCAAACGCAGCCGCGGTAAGTCTTGGAACAGACATGGTCCCTGCTGGAGCAGGTCCTTTCTTAGAGGTAGAGGCCACGGGTCTTCCGTGAGCATCTCTTGAAGTTCCGGGTACCAAGTCCTTCTTGGCCAATCCGGAGCTACGAGTATAGTCCTTACTCCTCTCCTTCTTATGATTCTCAGTACCTTGGGTATGAGAGGCAGAGGAGGGAACACATACACTGACTGGTACACCCACGGTGTTACCAGAGCGTCCACAGCTATTGCCTGAGGGTCCCTTGAACTGGCGCAATATCTGTCCAGTTTTTTGTTGAGGCGGGACGCCATCATGTCCACCTTTGGTTTTTCCCAACGGTTCACAATCATGTGGAAGACTTCTGGGTGAAGTCCCCACTCCCCCGGGTGGAGGTCGTGTCTGCTGAGGAAGTCTGCTTCCCAGTTGTCCACTCCCGGAATGAACACTGCTGACAGTGCTATCACATGATTTTCCGCCCAGCGAAGAATCCTTGCAACTTCCGTCATTGCCCTCCTGCTTCTTGTGCCGCCCTGTCTGTTTACGTGGGCGACTGCCGTGATGTTGTCCGACTGGATCAACACTGGCTGACCCTGAAGCAGAGGCCTTGCCTGACTTAGGGCATTGTAAATGGCCCTTAGTTCCAGGATATTTATGTGAAGTGACGTTTCCATGCTTGACCACAAGCCCTGGAAATTTCTTCCCTGTGTGACTGCTCCCCAGCCTCTCAGGCTGGCATCCGTGGTCACCAGGACCCAGTCCTGAATGCCGAATCTGCGGCCCTCTAGAAGATGAGCACTCTGTAACCACCACAGGAGAGACACCCTTGTCCTTGGAGACAGGGTTATCCGCTGATGCATTTGAAGATGCGATCCGGACCATTTGTCCAGCAGATCCCACTGAAAAGTTCTCGCGTGGAATCTGCCAAATGGAATCGCTTCGTAAGAAGCCACCATTTTTCCCAGGACCCTTGTGCATTGATGCACTGACACTTGGCCTGGTTTTAGGAGGTTCCTGACTAGGTCGGATAACTCCCTGGCTTTCTCCTCCGGGAGAAACACCTTTTTCTGTACTGTGTCCAGAATCATCCCTAGGAACAGCAGACGTGTCGTCGGAATCAGCTGCGATTTTGGAATATTTAGAATCCATCCGTGCTGTCGTAGTACTACTTGAGATAGTGCTACTCCGACCTCTAACTGTTCTCTGGACCTTGCCCTTATCAGGAGATCGTCCAAGTAAGGGATAATTAAGACGCCTTTTCTTCGAAGAAGAATCATCATTTCGGCCATTACCTTGGTAAAGACCCGGGGTGCCGTGGACAATCCAAACGGCAGCGTCTGAAACTGATAGTGACAGTTCTGTACCACAAACCTGAGGTACCCTTGGTGAGAAGGGCAAATTGGGACATGGAGGTAAGCATTCTTGATGTCCAGAGACACCATATAGTCCCCTTCTTCCAGGTTCGCTATGTAAGTGTTCAAGGATTTCAGATTTAAAATGGGTCTCACCGAGCCGTCCGGCTTCGGTACCACAAACAGCGTGGAATAATACCCCTTTCCCTGTTGTAGGAGGGGTACCTTGATTATCACCTGCTGGGAATACAGCTTGTGAATGGCTTCCAATACCGCCTCCCTGTCGGGGGGAGACGTTGGTAAAGCAGACTTCAGGAACCGGCGAGGGGGAGACGTCTCGAATTCCAATTTGTACCCCTGAGATACTGCCTGCAGGATCCAGGGGTCCACTTGCGAGTGAGCCCACTGCGCGCTGAAATTCTTGAGACGGGCCCCCACCGTGCCTGAGTCCGCTTGTAAGGCCCCAGCGTCATGCTGAGGACTTGGCAGAAGCGGGGGAGGGCTTCTGTTCGTGGGAAGAGGCTGTCTGCTGCAGTCTTTTTCCCCTTCCTCTGCCCCGGGGCAGATATGAGTGGCCTTTTGCCCGCTTGCCCTTATGGGGACGAAAGGACTGAGCCTGAAAAGACGGTATCTTTTTCTGCTGAGAGGTGACCTGGGGTAAAAAGGTGGATTTCCCAGCCGTTGCCGTGGCCACCAGGTCCGATAGACCGACCCCAAATAATTCCTCCCCTTTATACGGCAATACTTCCATATGCCGTTTGGAATCCGCATCACCTGACCACTGTCGCGTCCATAACCCTCTTCTGGCAGAAATGGACATCGCACTTACTCTTGATGCCAGAGTGCAAATATCCCTCTGTGCATCACGCATATATAGAAATGCATCCTTTAAATGCTCTATAGTCAATAATATATTGTCCCTGTCCAGGGTATCAATATTTTCAGTCAGGGAATCCGACCAAGCCACCCCAGCACTGCACATCCAGGCTGAGGCGATTGCTGGTCGCAGTATAATACCAGTATGTGTGTATATACTTTTTAGGATATTTTCCAGCTTCCTATCAGCTGGTTCCTTGAGGGCAGCCGTATCAGGAGACGGTAACGCCACTTGTTTTGATAAGCGTGTAAGCGCCTTATCTACCCTAGGGGGTGTTTCCCAACGTGCCCTAACCTCTGGCGGGAAAGGGTATAATGCCAATAATTTTTTAGAAATTAGCAGTTTTTTATCGGGGGAAACCCACGCTTCATCACACACCTCATTTAATTCATCTGATTCAGGAAAAACTACGGGTAGTTTTTTCACACCCCACATAATACCCTTTTTTGTGGTACTTGTAGTATCAGAAATGTTCAAAACCTCCTTCATTGCCGTGATCATGTAACGTGTGGCCCTACTGGAAAATACGTTTGTTTCCTCACCGTCGACACTGGAGTCAGTGTCCGTGTCAGTGTCTGTATCGACCTGAGGTAACGGGCGTTTTATAGCCCCTGACGGTGTTTGAGACGCCTGTACAGGTATTAACTGATTTGCCGGCTGTCTCATGTCGTCAACAGTCTTTTGTAAAGTGCTGACACTATCACGTAATTCTTTCCATAAGACCATCCAGTCAGGTGTCGACTCCCTAGGGGGTGACATCACTAACACAGGCAATTGCTCCGCCTCCACACCATTTTCCTCCTCATACATGTCGACACAACGTACCGACACACAGCACACACACAGGGAATGCTCTGATAGAGGACAGGACCCCACTAGCCCTTTGGGGAGACAGAGGGAGAGTTTGCCTGCACACACCAGAGCGCTATATATATATAGGGATAACCTTATATAAGTGTTTTTCCCTGATATAGCTGCTGTATATATTTATCTGCCAAATTAGTGCCCCCCCCTCTCTTGTTTTACCCTGTTTCTGTAGTGCAGGACTGCAGGGGAGAGTCAGGGAGCCTTCCTCCAACGGAGCTGTGAGGAAAAAATGGCGCCAGTGTGCTGAGGAGATAGGCTCCGCCCCCTTCTCGGCGGCCTTTCTCCCGCTTTTTTATGGAAAAATTGGCAGGGGTTAAATGCATCCATATAGCCCAGGAGCTATATGTGATGTATTTTTTGCCAAAAAAGGTATTTTTATTGCGTCTCAGGGCGCCCCCCCCAGCGCCCTGCACCCTCAGTGACCGGAGTGTGAAGTGTGCTGAGAGCAATGGCGCACAGCTGCGGTGCTGTGCGCTACCTTATTGAAGACAGGACGTCTTCTGCCGCCGATTTTCCAGACCTCTTCATTCTTCTGGCTCTGTAAGGGGGCCGGCGGCGCGGCTCTGGGACCCATCCATGGCTGGGCCTGTGATCGTCCCTCTGGAGCTAATGTCCAGTAGCCTAAGAAGCCCAATCCACTCTGCACGCAGGTGAGTTCGCTTCTTCTCCCCTTAGTCCCTCGGTGCAGTGAGCCTGTTGCCAGCAGGTCTCACTGAAAATAAAAAACCTACTTTAAACTTTTACTCTAAGCAGCTCAGGAGAGCCCCTTAGTATGCACCCTTCTCGTTCGGGCACAAAAATCTAACTGAGGCTTGGAGGAGGGTCATAGGGGGAGGAGCCAGTGCACACCAGGTAGTTCTAAAGCTTTTACTTTTGTGCCCAGTCTCCTGCGGAGCCGCTATTCCCCATGGTCCTTTCGGAGTCCCCAGCATCCACTAGGACGTTAGAGAAATAGGATTTTCACAAAGATATACTGTATTACGTATTTTTCTCTGTGATTTAGTCACCATATCTCTCCTTTATCTCTGTTAGTGCTGACTACACTGCGCAGGGGTTTGGGTTCAGAGGTATAGTGCTGCTGATAATTGTACTGTGTTAACCTCATACTGCAAGTTATATCATGTCTGCTTCTGAGGGTAACGGTTCTGGGGCTGAACACACTGCCGGTGTTGCTGACGCCACGGGGCCATATGAGGAGAATATAGCAGCTGTGGGCTCTGGTTCTGGGGGCTCCTTGCCCCCCAGTGGGACTGTGGCAACGGAGGCAAATACTGACCCACCGTGGGACGCTTTTTCCGCGCTTCTGCATAAGCTAGTTCATAACTTACTCCCCCTATGGGACCCCCAATGCCGGTACAGCCGTATGTGGTCCCTGCAGCTAACCCGCCGTGGGCGGACGATTTATCTGCTCAATTAAAGAAGTTGAACCAGTCCTTGACTACTAAACAGTCTGACCAACGCTCGCCTAAGTCCAAGAGGTCCTCTAAGCGAGCGCTTGTCTCCTCACAATCCTAAGCGAGCGCTTGTCTCCTCACAATCCACTGCTGTCACTGACACCTCGTCTGATGAAGACGGCACATATACTGACCCCTCAGGTTCTGACTCAGATACGGCTGATGGGGAGGGTAGTTCACATGTGGATGTTCCTGATCTTTTGGAGGCTATTAAGTTAATTCTGCAGATTACGGATGATCCCGAGCCATCCGTCCCTCCTAAGAAACCAGATAGGTTCAAGCGTCAGAAGGTGGTTAAGCAAGTTTTACCTCACTCTAGTGGATATACGTCAGGAACCCTGGGTAAACCCGGGTACGAAGTTTGTGCCTCAAAAGAAGATGCTGGCTCGCTATCCCCTCGCTCCAGAGCTGTCTAAAAATTGGGAAAAGCCTCCTCCAGTAGACTCACATGTGGCTAGGATGGTGGTTTCCTCAGCTCTACCTGTCACTACCGTCACATCTCTAAAAGAGCCTACGGATAAACGTGTGGAGGATTGTCTGAAAGCGATTTACACCCTCACGGGTGCTGCACAAAGGCCCACTATTGCAGCTACATGGGCTGCAGAGGCTATTGAAGCATGGGCCTTGGAGTTAGAAGCTGAAATCTCTTTTGACCATGCTAGACAATGCTTGTCATATATTGTCACAGCTTCTCGATATATTAAAAAGGCGGCCTCCTGATGCCAGTATCCTAGCAGCCAAGGCCTCTACTACGTCAGTCCTGGCTCGCCGGATATTGTGGCTGAGATCCTGGTCTGTGGATCTGGACTCTAGAAAAACCCTGGAGGTACTCCCTTTCAAAGGAGATATTCTGTTTGGGGAGGACCTAAATAAGATTGTGGCTGACTTGGCTACTGCCAAAACTTCCTGTCTGCCTAATACCGCTCCTTCTGTGTGTGGTTTCAGAGAAAAATTGCGACTTTACCTGATGTTCATACTTTCACTCGGGGTGTGTTGCGTATCCAACCTCCCTATGTCCCGCCTGTGGCTCCTTGGGACTTGTCGGTGGTTTTGGAGGCGTTGCAGGAGCCTCCATTAGAACCTCTTGGTTCAGCTGACCTTAAGTGGCTTTCCCTTAAGGTGGTGTTCTTGCTGGCTATTGCCTCTGCTAGAAGAGTGTCGGATCTGGGTGCCTTGTCTTGTAGTTCCCCATATCTGATTTTTCACCGTGACCGGGCGGTTCTTAGGACTCGTCCCGGATATTTACCTAAGGTGGTTTCTTCGTTCCACCTTAATCAGGAGATTGTGTTTCCGGCCTTTGTCTCTCCTGATTTGTCTCCCAAAGAGCGGTCTTTGGATGTGGTACGGGCTCTCCGTATCTATGTGAAGAGAACTGCTTCTATTCGAAAATCTGATTCTCTCTTTGCTTTGTTTGGATTTCACAAACGGGGCTGGCCTGCTCACAAGCAAACTCTGGCCAGATGGATTAGAATGGTGATTGCACATGCTTATGTGAGGGCTAGTCTGTCGGCTCCTGCTCACATTACGGCCCATTCTACTCGGTCTGTTGGACCTTCTTGGGCGGCCCAACGTGGTGCGACCCTTGATCAATTGTGCAAGGCGGCTACGTGGTCCTCAGGGAACACGTTCATAAGGTTCTATGCCTTCGATACTGCCGCTTCCCAGGATGCTTCCTTTGGACGCCGGGTTCTTGTGCCCGCTACAGTGCATCCCCTCCCATAAGGAACTGCTTTAGGACATCCCCATTGTCCAATCCTCGTGGAGCCCAGTGTACCCCGCAGCAGAAAACTAGTTTTATGGTAAGAACTTACCTTTGTTAAAACTCTTTCTGCGAGGTACACTGGGCTCCACAATGTGCCCACCCTGACGCACTTAGCTTCTTCGGGTTGGTATGGCATTAGCCGCTGACACTTCTCCTGTCGTGAGAGTGTGGTGTATGTGGCTACTAACCGTTGTCGTCTCTTTTCCTGCTACTGCATTGGACTGGTTAACTAAAAACTGAGCTCCTGTGCTGGGAGGCGGGGTGATATAGGAGGCGGTGCTGTGCATTCTGGGAACAGTCAAAGCTTTGAGCCTGTTGGTGCCTCGGATCAAGATCCTACTCTACACCCCATTGTCCAATTCTTGTGGAGCCCAGTTTACCTCGCAGAAAGAGTTTTAACAAAGATAAGTTCTTACCATAAAACTCGTTTTTGTGCTGTACCCCACTGTGTATCCATAGCATACATGTATTGTGACTACTGTGTATCCATAACATACAAGTTCTGTGACTCTGCAGGCCGTACCCTACTGTGTATCCATAACATACAAGTACTGTGAATACTGTGTATCCATAACATACAAGTACTGTAACTCCGCAGGCCGTATCCTACTGTGTATCCATAACATACAAGTACTGTGGCTACTGTGTATCCATAACATACAAGTACTGTGTCTCCGCAGGCCGTACCCTGCTGTATATCCATAACATACAAGTGCTGTGACTACTGTGTATCCATAACATACAAGTACTGTGTCTCCGCAGGCCATACCCTGCTGTGTATCCATAACATACAAGTACTGTGACTACTGTGTATGCATAACATACAAGTACTGTAACTCTGCAGGCCGTATCCCACTGTGTATCCATAACATACAAGTACAGTGACTTTGCAGGCCGCAACCCGCTGCGTTCACATAAGCGGTGACTCTGCAGTGTCATTTGCGAACACAGTTTTAAAAAAAGTTAAAACAAATTTTAAAGAAGTAAAAATAAGAATTTACTCACCGGTAATTCTATTTCTCGTAGTCCGTAGTGGATGCTGGGGACTCCGTAAGGACCATGAGGAATAGCGGGCTCCGCAGGAGACTGGGCACTCTAAAGAAAGATTCAGTACTATCTGGTGTGCACTGGCTCCTCCCTCTATGCCCCTCCTCCAGACCTTAGTTAAGGAAACTGTGCCCGGAAGAGCTGACATTACAAGGAAAGGATTTTGGAATCCAGGGTAAGATTCATACCAGCCACACCAATCACACCGTATAACTTGTGATAAACTTACCCAGTTAACAGTATGAACAAACAACAGAGCATCAACCAATGGATGCCAACATAACATAAACCTATATCAAGCAATAACCATATACACGTATTGCAGAAAGTCCGCACTAGGGACGGGCGCCCAGCATCCACTACGGACTACGAGAAATAGAATTACCGGTGAGTAAATTCTTATTTTCTCTAACGTCCTAGTGGATGCTGGGGACTCCGTAAGGACCATGGGGATTATACCAAAGCTCCCAAACGGGCGGGAGAGTGCGGATGACTCTGCAGCACCGAATGGGCAAACACCAGGTCTTCCTCAGCCAGGGTATCAAACTTGTAGAACTTTGCAAATGTGTTTGAACCCGACCAAGTAGCAGCTCGGCAAAGCTGTAATGCCGAGACCCCTCGGGCAGCCGCCCAAGAAGAGCCCACCTTCCTTGTGGAATGGGCTTTTACTGATTTTGGATGCGGCAATCCAGCCGCAGAATGAGCCTGCTGAATCGTGTTACAGATCCAGCGAGCAATGGTTTGCTTTGAAGCAGGAGCACCCAGCTTGTTGGATGCATACAGAATAAACAGCGAGTCAGTCTTCCTGACTCCAGCTGTCCTGGCAACATAGATCTTCAAAGCCCTGACTACATCAAGCAACTTGGAATCCTCCAAGTCACGAGTAGCCGCAGGCACCACAATAGGTTGGTTCAGATGAAAAGCTGACACCACCTTTGGCAGAAACTGCGGACGAGTTCGCAATTCTGCCCTGTCCATATGGAAAACCAGATAGGGGCTTTTACATGACAAAGCCGCTAATTCTGACACACGCCTAGCCGAGGCTAAAGCCGAGGCTAGGGCCAACAGCATGACCACTTTCCACGTGAGATACTTTAGTTCCACCGTCTTAAGTGGCTCAAACCAGTGGGATTTCAGGAAACTCAACACCACGTTAAGATCCCAAGGTGCCATTGGTGGCACAAAAGGAGGCTGAATGTGCAGCACTCCCTTAACAAAAGTCTGAACCTCAGGCAGTGAAGCCAGTTCTTTTTGAAAGAAAATGGATAGGGCCGAAATCTGGACCTTTTATAGACCCTAATTTCAGGCCCAAAGTCACACCCGACTGTAGGAAGTGCAGGAATCGACCCAGTTGGAATTCCTCTGTAGGGGCCTTCCTGGCCTCACACCAAGCAACATATTTTCGCCATATACGGTGATAATGTTTTGCTGTCACGTCCTTCCTAGCCTTTATCAGCGTAGGAATGACTGCTTCCGGAATGCCCTTTTCTGCTAGGATCCAGTGTTCAACCGCCATGCCGTCAAACGCAGCCGCAGTAAGTCTTGGAACAGACAGGGCCCTTGTTGTAACAGGTCCTGTCTGAGAGGCAGAGGCCACGGGTCCTCTGTGAGCATTTCTTGCAATTCCGGGTACCAAGTCCTTCTTGGCCAATCCGGAACAATGAGTATTGTTCTCACTCCTCTTTTTCTTACAATTCTCAGCACCTTTGGTATGAGAGGAAGAGGAGGAAACACATAGACCGACTGGAACACCCACGGTGTTACTAGTGCGTCCACAGCTATCGCCTGAGGGTCCCTTGACCTGGCGCAATATCTTTTTAGCTTTTTGTTGAGACGGGACGCCATCATGTCTACCTGTGGCAGTTCCCATCGATTTGCAATCTGCGTGAAGACTTCCTGATGAAGTCCCCACTCTCCCGGGTGGAGGTCGTGTCTGCTGAGGAAGTCTGCTTCCCAGTTGTCCACTCCCGGAATGAACACTGCTGACAGTGCTAGTACGTGATTCTCCGCCCACCGAAGAATCCTGGTGGCTTCTGCCATTGCCACCCTGCTTCTTGTGCCGCCCTGGCGGTTCACATGGGCCACCGCCGTGATGTTGTCTGACTGAATCAGCGCTGGTTGGTTTCGAAGCAGAGGCTCCGCTTGACTCAGGGCGTTGTATATGGCCCTTAGCTCCAGGATATTGATGTGCAGACAAGTCTCCTGACTTGACCACAACCCTTGGAAGTTTCTTCCTTGAGTGACTGCCCTCCACCCTCGGAGGCTTGCATCCGTGGTCACCAGGACCCAGTCCTGTATGCCGAATCTGCGGCCCTCGAGGAGGTGAGCACCTTGTAGCCACCACAGAAGAGACACCCTGGCCCTGGGGGACAGGGTGATCATCCGATGCATCTGAAGATGCGATCCGGACCACTTGTCCAGCAGATCCCACTGAAAGATCCTCGCATGGAACCTGCCAAAGGGAATGGCTTCGTAAGACGCCACCATCTTTCCCAGGACTCGTGTGCAGTGATGCACCGACACCTGTTTTGGCTTCAGGAGGTTTCTGACTCACGAGCTCCTGAGCCTTCTCCTCCGGGAGAAACACCTTCTTCTGGTCTGTGTCCAGAATCATGCCCAGGAAGGGCAGACGCGTCGCAGGAATCAGCTGCGACTTTGGAATGTTCAGAATCCAGCCGTGCTGACGCAACACTTCCTGAGAGTGTGCTACACTGATCAGCAACTGCTCCCTGGACCTCGCCTTTATGAGGATATCGTCCAAGTATGGGATAATTGTAACCCCTTGCTTCCAAAGGAGCACCATCATCTCCGCCATCACTTTGGTAAAAACTCTCGGTGCCGTGGACAGGCCGAACGGCAACGTCTGGAATTGGTAATGACAGTCCCGTACCACAAACCTGAGGTACTCCTGATGAGGCGGATAAATGGGGACATGCAAGTAAGCATCCTTGATGTCCAGCGACACCATAAAATCCCCTTCCTCCAGGCTTGCAATGACCGCTCTGAGCGATTCCATTCTGAACTTGAATTTCTTCAGATAAAAGTTCCAGGATTTTAAATTTAAAATGGGTCTGACCGAACCGTCCGGTTTCGGTACCACAAACATAGTGGAATAGTAGCCCCTTCCCCGTTGAAGGGGGGGGACCTCTACCACCACTTTCTGGAGAAAAAGTTTGTGAATTGCCTCCACCACTATCTCCCTTTCCATGGGGGAAGCTGGTAAGGCCGATTTTAGGTAACGGTGAGGGGGCATCACCTCGAATTCCAGCTTGTATCCCTGAGACACAATTTGTATAGCCCAAGGATCCACCTGTGAGCGAACCCACTGGTGGCTGAAATGTCGGAGATGCGCCCCCACAGCTCCTGGCTCCGCCTGTGGAGCCCCAGCGTCATGCGGTGGACTTAGTGGAAGTGGGGGAAGACTTTTGTTCCTGGGAACTAGCTGCGTGGTGCAGCTTTTTTCCTCTACCCCTGCCTCTGGCAAGAAAGGACGCACCTCTGACCTTCTTGCTCCTCTGAGAACGAAAGGACTGCATTTGGTAATACGGTGCTTTCTTAGGTTGTGGAGGGACATAAGGCAAGAAATTTGACTTCCCAGCCGTAGCTGTGGAAACTAGGTCCGAGAGACCGTCCCCAAACAATTCCTCACCCTTGTAAGGTAAAACCTCCATGTGTTTTTTAAAATCGGTATCCCCTGTCCATTGCCGAGTCCACAGGACCCTTCTGGCAGAAATGGACATAGCGTTAACTCTAGAGCCCAGCAGGCAAATGTCCCTCTGGGCATCCCGCATACATAGGACCGCGTCCTTGATATGTGCCAGGGTCAGTAGAACGGTGTCCCTGTCCAGGGTATCTAACTCCTCAGACAGAGAATCCGTCCATGCAGCTACCGCACTACACATCCAGGCCGAAGCAATTGCTGGCCTCAGCAGTGTGCCAGAATGTGTATAAACTGACTTCAGGATAGCTTCCTGCTTTCTATCTGCAGGATCCTTTAGGGCGGCCGTATCCGGAGACGGCAGGGCCACCTTCTTAGACAAGCGTGTCAACGCCTAGTCTACCCTAGGGGAGGATTCCCAGCGTAACCTGTCCATTGGCGGGAAAGGATACGCCATGAGTAATCTCTTGGAAATTATCACCTTCCTGTCAGGAGAATCCCAAGCTTTTTCACATAATTCATTTAATTCATGGGAAGGGGGAAAAGTCACTTCATGCTTTTTCTCCCCATACATATAAATCCTCTTGTCAGGGACAGGATTTTCCTCAGAAATGTGTAATACATCCTTCATTGCTACAATCATGTAGCGGATGGCTTTAGTCATTTTAGGCTGCAACTTTGCCTCATCGTCATCGACACTGGAGTCAGATTCCGTGTCGACATCTGTGTCAACTATCTGGGATAGTGTGCGCTTTTGAGACCCTGACGGCCTCTGTGCTGTAGGATCAGGCATGGGTTGAGACCCTGCCTGTCCCCCGGTTACAGTATTATCCAATCTGTTATGCAAGGAGTTTACATTATCATTTAACACCTTCCACATATCCATCCAATCAGGTGTCGGCACCGTCGGCGGCGACACCACACTCAGCTGCACTTGTTCTGCCTCCACGTATCCTTCCTCATCAAACATGTCGACACAGGCGTACCGACACACAGCACACACACAGGGAATGCTCTGACTGAGGACAGGACCCCACAAAAGGCTTTTGGGGAGACAGAGAGAGAGTATGCCAGCACACACCCCAGCGCTATATAACCCAGGGATTACACAGTACCTTAGTGTTTACCGTGTAGCTGCTGTTAATATATATATATATATATATATATATATATACTGCGCCTAAATTTATGTGCCCCCCCTCTCTTTTTTACCCTCTAAAGCACCTGAATACTGCAGGGGAGAGCCTGGGGAACGTCCTTCCAGCGGAGCTGTGAAGAGAAAATGGCGCTGGTGTGCTGAGGAAGAAGGCCCCGCCCCCTCAGCGCTTTAATGTATAAAAATGGCAGGGGCTCTGGCATATATACAGTCCCAGACTGTATATATGTCTCTTTTTGCCAAAAAAGGTACTTAATTGTTACCCAGGGCGCCCCCCCCTGCGCCCTGCACCCTACAGTGACCGGAGTGTGCGGTGTGCTGTGGGAGCAATGGCGCACAGCTGCAGTGCTGTGCGCTACCTTAAGTGAAGACAGGAGTCTTCAGCCGCCGATTTCGATGTCTTCATGCTTCTGCTGCTTCTGATCTTCTGGCTCTGCGAGGGGGACGGCGGCGCGGCTCCGGGAACGGACGATCAAGGTTAGGTACCTGTGTTCGATCCCTCTGGAGCTAATGGTGTTCAGTAGCCTAAGAAGCGCTACCTAGCTGCCGTGAGTAGGTTTGCTTCTCTCCCCTCAGTTCCTCGTAGCAGAGAGTCTGTTGCCAGCAGAAGCTCTCTGAAAACAAAAAACCTAACAAAATACTTTCTTTTCTAGCAAGCTCAGGAGAGCCCACTAGGAGCACGCAGCTCGGCCGGGCACAGATTCTAACTGAGGTCTGGAGGAGGGGCATAGAGGGAGGAGCCAGTGCACACCAGATAGTACTGAATCTTTCTTTAGAGTGCCCAGTCTCCTGCGGAGCCCGCTATTCCCCATGGTCCTTACGGAGTCCCCAGCATCCACTAGGACGTTAGAGAAAAAGAATTGCTCTTTTAAATTGTACAACTTGTGTATGCAGAGCCGGCCCTAACCAATTTGATGCCCTAGGCAAGATTTTGGCTGGTGCCCCCTAGCACCACCGCTGGTTCTGCCTCTGACCTTGCACCTCTTTCCCAGCACCATCACCCCTCACCCATAGCAGTCCTTGTACCCCCTATATTTTAAATAGGAACAGTTCGCACATTTGACGCACAGCCCAAAAAGGGGCATCTTCTTGCTGGGAAGGGGCATGGCCACACAATAGTAATCCCAATTCCAATTACGCCACACAGTGCTGCAACTTTATTCACATTTTATCTTGCGATAGTGTCCATAATTCATATTACATCCCACAGTAGTATCACTTTACCTTATAAACGTTACTCCTCACAGTAGAGCCCCTTATTCACATTACATCACACTGAATTGCTCCTTATTCACATTACACCACACCTTATTGCTCTTTATTCACATTAGACGACACAGTAGTGCCCTTTCTATATGCAACGCCACATAGTAGAGCACCTTATACACATAATGCCACACATTAGTAATGCATTTATACACAATTCCACACAGTAATGCCCCTTACACATATGAGACACATTAATGTCCATATAAACATAATGCACCTTACACATTATGACAACCTTTATTATTATTATTATTATTATTGTGCCCCCTACACATTTGCTGCACATTATTAGTGCCCCTATACACATAATGACACACATACAGTAGTACCCTGTTACACATATGCCGCACATTATTAATGCCCTTATACACATAATGACACACATAGTGGCCCTTTACACATATGTTGCACATTATTAATGCATTTTTACATGACACACATAATGCCCCTTACACATATTCTGAACACTACTGCACAACCAACCCACTCACATGCACACAGCACTCACACTGCTACTAACACTGTGACCTCTGCCTCTGCTTGGATACAGATGTGTCCTCACAAATATTGCATCAATGCTAACGTCGGGCACCTTTTTTTTTTAATGAAAATGCATCTTATTTGCATTGCTATGTGGCTAGGATGCACAAGCAGCTTCTGCTGATTAAACTGATATGCAGCATGCCAATATACTGTGTGAGACTGTGGCTATATCTGCATATGAAATGCTACACACAGAATATAGGCATGCCGCATATCATTTTAATCAGCAGAAGCTGATGATGCCCCTAGGCATATCAAATGCCCTAGGCAATTGCCTAGTTTGCCTATGCATATGGCCGGCTCTGTGTGTATGTTACTGTAAATTCATCGATATGGATAATGTGGACCATTCTTTTATTGTGGGTTTTTTTCCGCTAGGCCTCACCTCACTGTCACTTAGCTTACTCAGCCAACTAGCTAGGTCCAGCATTTTAGCCTAAACTGGTTGAAAACAATATTGTGAGGTGGTTAACATTCAGTGGAAATGCCTGGAAATTTATGTAATTGAGGTTAATAATATTCTAGGAACAAAAAAAGGCCCAAATTCTGTGATTTTAGCTTTTTTGTAAATTCTTTAAAAAAAATGCAAAACAAAAGCCAGCCACAACATTTTCACCAAAACCAAAACAGGACGACTAATTAGAACCAAAACCAGAAAAAAAAAATATCAGACGCACATCATAGTTGTTTTATGGGTCTGGCTGGAGACGCGAATGGTGGAAAGAGAAAAAACAGCTCTAGCAGTGACATGACGCATTAACGCAGACAGGCAAGGCCAAGAATCAGTTCATGTCAATAAGTGATGATGTATCTATATTACAGACCGGGATACCCTCACTGAGGCACCATGCATTCCAGAACCTACTTATTATTAGAGAGAGAATATCAGGAGCTGCAGGAGGCTCGGCTATATGTAAGTATACCGATATATGTTCTTCTACAGAACATAAAACCATACTGCTAATTGCTCTTTAACTTCAGAGTCTTTATACTAATCTGTGGTTTGCTCCCAAGAGCTAGTGTGAGTAATAATAATGCACCTTATCTCACTTTGAAGTATCCTGTGCTGCATTTTTGTAATATGATTTCCATCTCCAAAAAGCTGTGTCTAGAGAACAACACTGGAAGAATGTTTAGTGATAGGGAAGAGGTTGAAGAGCAGATGACACAATCAGTGGCAGTGTATCGGTGGCCACCTCAGCTGGACCTATTGGTTTTGGTAGTAGAGTTATGACCTGTATATTCTATACCGGTGCAGGAGGCCGCACCGGTATTATGACAATACCTGTAGAGAGGTGATAAGACTTCTAGAAATGCTTCACTAGGTCTTCACCCCCAAGTACTTTAGTAGAGGCTTATCATCACAGGTTTATGGTGGACAGGACTACATAGAGCAGATGAGACAAGACATTTCACAGTGCTAATACAGGTCAATGTTAACAGTGCAGACAGTATGATAAATAATAAAAACTTGTAATAACTATACAGTATAGCATATTAATGTTCTGTCCATATGCAGAGGTCAGGGCTGGCAGCAGACAAATTACAAAAACAGTGACTCTGGGTCAGGGCTGGTGCGAGACAAACATATTGGTTAAATACTCTGGAATCAGTACAGGCCAAGATCAGGGCAGGGGAAACACCAAAATCCAAAAGACTGGTGAAGTCCGCAACAAGGAACGCAGGTTCAGCTACACGTAAAGCTGGAACTATCACTGGCACCAGAGAAACGTATTAGGGGTTAGTTAAACCAATGGAAAGACTTCTGTAATCCAGACCACCAGTGCAACCCATGCTGAGGACTGGCTTGTGGGAGAAAATAGATAATGTCAGGCTTTCCAAGACAACTGGCGCTAAAGCCAAGAGAGCCATGACATCAGCTAGAACTGTCATTTGCCGCTAGCACCTGGTCTATGTGGCATTTATTGGAGGCTTTCTGAACTTGGAGCAATGAGAAGCTCCTACAGTACAGTATATTTAAGGAATGGACCATGGTAAGAGAGTGGGGTTGCTCAAGCCTATGGGACAGGTAGGACACAATAGAGGACACAACGTATGGGGCCTCCAGAAGGGTGGACAGAATGGGCAAAACATCTTTGGATGAGGTGTATGTATGTGGTAGATGCTATTAATGGTGATGAGATGTCAGAGGCACCAGGGCTCATGATTTACCCTTTAGCACCCAATGGTGAGAGTTTTGTGTTTGAAGATGATGAGTGTTTCCCTAAAATTCCTAGGGATACTCAAGGTTGTAGTTTCCCATCATCTGTACAGCACATGTCGGCCACCCCTACAGAATCACTGGCAGCGCCTTCCCTTAAGGCCTATAATCAGCCCTTGCTGCGTATTCTGCTAGAATTTGAAAAGTTACCAAAGTGTCTAAGATCTGCGCTGCGTGCCAAGATAACATTGGTTTGTTTTCCTACCACTGCGGAATTACACATTAGGTTTGCAAATTTTGGCTTCAAAATTCACAGATCATTCAGGAGGACGTGCATACTATACAGGCTGCACACGGCACATGAGGGAGAGATTGGTTTGTTCATTGTTACATGTAATCATTACTAATGTTCCATCGGAGGGATCTCTCACCTGTATAATGCTTGTACTGCAGGGAATCTCTGTAATGCCAGCTACCGACAACTACCTACAGTGGATAGCCAAAGTGCAGGGATTGAAAGACTCACTTTGGGAAGGTATGTATTGAAAAAAGTTTGTAATTTTTTTTTCCTTTTACGTTCAGTTTTAAGATCACATAACAAACAAAAAGTTTAGGAACAAAGCTGCACTATCAGTCCCAGTCTCTCCCTAAATACGTAAAAGAAGAAACACTGCAGAATTCTGTGATGAAAATAAAAATACAATTTAAATTCTTGTGATTTATGGACAACTGTGTGGCCATCTTGATGACTGGTCATCGTCATGGGGGCCTGAGGCTTCAGTCCCATTCACCTCAAGGGGTCTATTCATGAAGCTGTGAAAAGAGTGGAGAAGTGAACCAGTGGAGAAGTTGCCCATGGCAACCAATCGGCTGCTCTGTATAATTTTATAGTACGTAAATTATAAATGTTACTTCAATTCTGATTGGTTGCCATGGGCAACTTCTCCAGTGTCTCACTTCTCCACACTTTTCACTGCTTCATGAATAGACCCCCAAATGCGTTTCCACTGCATGCACAAGCCTAAATGTTGTAAATGCCTCCATGTTTCCTGTCAGCTTCTCTTTTCTTACTTAGGGGTCTGTGTATCATTAATCACATATTAAATGCGATCTGGCCACGATACTAGCACCCAGACATGCATTGCAGTGAGCGATTATACCGGTGCTATGTTTGAACGAGCACCTACAGGGACGGCCCGTCCCTGCAATGTGCTCTAAGTGGATGCGGGGCTCCTGCACATGCCAGGGAGGAACCCTCTCCCGGCTAAGACTGCGATGTGTAGCCCATAAGCTACAAGGAGCTACCGCCATCTTCAGAAGGGGTTCAGTATGATTTACCGATGGACACAATACCGACGGTCAGGCTGCCTTTCACTGCTGTAGACCCCGTCCTTAGGGCCTAATTCAAGGTTGCTTGCAAAATCTTCCTCTAATGGGCAAAACCATGTGCAGTGCAGGTGGGGCAGAAGTAACATGTGCAGAGAGAGTTAGACTTGGGTGGGTTACATTGTTTCTGTGCAGGGTAAATACCGGCTGCTTTATTTTTACACTGCAATTTAGATTTCAGTTTGAACACACCCCACCCAAATCTAACTCTCTCTGCACATGTTACATCTGCCCCACCTGCAGGGCAACTTGGTTTTGCCCATTAGTGGATGGTTTTGCTTTTGCGATCAACTTTGAAATAGGCCATTAATCTGGCCAGCGCACAAAAGAATAATCAAAGCACAAAAATAGATTCACAAATGCTAATCCCCATTACGGCTGAAATGAATTGATCAAACTAATAAATCTGCGTGGCCGTGATTGTAGAAACGGCGTCAGGAAGAACTCAGATCATGGGGTATAGTATGCTGTCCTTTGTACGCTTACACAATGTAAGAGGATAAAATCTTGAGGTTAGTATTTTAGAACGAATATTAATTTCTGAACCTGCCAACAAAAGTAAAAATGTTTCTGGCCCAACCTTAATCCCACAACACCCTAATAAAGTATGTTTTCCTTTCTTTTTTCTCATTTCACCCAGGGGCTGTTCTGCAGCTTAACATGACATACACAGAAGAATATAACTATCACCCTCCAAGCATAATATTTAATACCATCCCATTCCACCCGAATGGTAAGGAAGTCATAATTAAGTTCTGAAATGAGTACTGATGTTTTATCAGATTATTGTACGAGAGTTCTATCCAATTTTTCTGTTCTTTAAAAAAAAAAAATAGATGGCTGGACACCAGCTAAAATATAAGGGGTTTTATGTGAAATTATTATTTTCCTACACACAAGACTGATTTAGATCTAGCGTCAATTACCCCTCCCCTGTCCTCCCCCGGGCCAACATCCGCTTTGGTCTCCATCTACTTTCCACAAATTTAGGGGTTTAAATAATTTATGGCATCATTCTATTCTTGATTAACACCCTAATGTAGCAGAATGTTGGGTTTAAAGGGGAGATGTATCAAACCAGACAGATATATTAGCCTGGTTCCATCGACGTTATTAAAAACGCAGTTTATTTGTTACATTTTTACCAATGCTCTGCAGGTTATATTTTGCCCTTGTTGCCTTTCTTTGTTGCTTTATGGTGTTTTCCTTTTGCAATATATCTCAGGATTCTCCTGTACACATGATGCTATTCGTTGGCTAGCTGCCTTATGATCGCTCCTTATCTTCCGCTCGTCTGTGTGTAACCAGCTGTGAAGTGGGTGGAGATAGAACAACCTGTAGCCAATCAATGGTAATGAACAATGGTATTGCCGCTGGGTCCCCATTACTAGTCACGACGATTTGGAATAGTAACCTGTGCCAAGTGCATCGGTAGCAAAGCGTGGCACCCAGCCGAGAAAAAAAAATATTTTTTTTGTGTCCACCATTTCCATGTTGATCTTTTCACCATGTCGACCTTAATGCATGTCGACCATACGGGGTCGACGTATTCATTGACAATCTTTTAATCCACACCCAGCATACAACCAGTAATGCATTTCTTCTTTTTTTCCCCACCCTATAAAATAAGGGCCATTTACAAACCAAAGAGAGTGCAGATCTACAAAGTATCTTTACTCGGGCAAGAGTGTCTACGTACCGGCTCGTTTCGAGGTGTGCAGCCACTTCTCGGTCTTTGGATCTGAACGACACCCCCTGGAAAATAATTCTACCCCCAGCTTTGCAGATTTGCAAACACATGTGTGGAACAAATAAAATATGTCACTTGAAAGTCCAAAACTGCAAACATTTTGGGACCACTACCACCATTAATCATGTAAACGTTTGCATTTTTCTCACTCGTTTTAACTCCATTCATGGCTTAAATGAATCACGAGAGTGAGCAGGCATCTGGAAAGTATTTATGACATGTGGCACTTCTGTGTATTTAAAGCTTTTTATTAAATGAGTTGAAAGGCGCAGCAGATCTGTGTTGCCGCATAGAACATTTAGGGGGGAATTCAAATGTTTGAAAAGTCAGTTGGGTGTCTGTGTTTTCCTATCTAATAGAAAAGAAAAAAACAGACACCCAACCGACTTTTCAAAAATTTGAATTCCCCCCATAAAGTGACAAATATTTCTTTCTGGTTCTAACACGGAGGAATTTATGGGGCCTAGCGTGGGGTTACCAGGATCTTTTGCTGAAAATAGCTCTTCCTTCTCTATGGCATAAATGCCTTAGCAATGCTGGTGAGGGCGGAATTTCCTGTGACACCGATGTCATGTGATCATTCAGAGCCAATGCAATGAAAGCTGGCAGCAGGATGAGGTCATCAGATGTTTCTCAGGGACACAGCGAGCATGCTCCAACCTCCATTGTGTCTGGTCCGTTTTTGCACTGAAAAAAAAAATGGGCTTTACCGCAACTTTTATCTAACACAAATCAATAAAGTCCTTCACAGCGCTGCTCTTGTAATAAGTCTCTAAGGGATACCACAGCTTAAAAATGACTGTAAATCGTCCATATGTCTTATCCACTATGAATGGACAAATAACTCTGATATACTTCACAGTATTGTTCTTATACTTCCACTCCAGTATATACCGCGTTATTCATATAATAGACAGTCTATTATGTGTCCACTCCAGAAATGAATTTTTCAATGCGGATGTCAAAAAGGTTAAAAAAACACACTTTATTTTAAAAAGATCCACTGTTAAAACAGGATTCGCACTTTGCAAAATCCACTATATGAATAGTATTTTCCTTCTTAAATAAAGCAATATTCAATATTCAGTAACATTCGGTTTAGCAGTTTGGTTCTGGGATGGATGGGTATATACCGCAACTTGTTTTTCGGGCAATTCAATAAAAAGACCATTTTTTTTGCACGGAAAAAAAAAAAGTTTTCGGCCAAAACCACATATGTTTCTGGGTGCACGTGTTTACATGATTGCAGCTGCAAAAAAAGTCACTTATCAGGGATTTTGTTTCGCCTGCCACTGGGCCTGTGCAAATAAAATAAAAAAATAGGGACAAGTGAATAACCCCCGGTGGATCAATTAGCCACAATTATTGACCGCGGCTAATTGAATTCTCATGTTGATGTTTAACGTAAACCTACCTGTCAATCTGGGGTAAATATTCGTAGTGATGAGAACAAGTTTGATCTCAGGCAAGACTGAAATGTATGTAGTCCAAAGCAAGAGAGGTAATATTAGTTATGTCATCGGCGCAGACAGGATCGGTATTGGATCCTGGCGTACAGGATTCCGCCTGTCACTATACTGACAGCGGCATCCCGTCTGCCAGAATGCATTGGTGTCACACAGTATATGCGTCCCTACTGGACAGATTTGGTGTCCCTGAGAGGTAACGGCTAAGCAGACGCGGGTGTGTCGCTGTAAGTGGCCACGTCCAAAGATGTTCCGCTGCTCACACAGGACGAAGTACTCAGAGGGAGTCACTGCTCCTGCCGTAGGGCGGATGCAAATTTCAGCGGTGCAACCGATGGTGCATCTAAAGACGCAGCGAGATGGAAACACATATAAGAATAAAATTAAAACAGGTAACTAATTAAAAAATTTAAATCAAGGCAAAAGTTGCAGCAAATTAGCCAGGCAATATTTAAAGCATAGGGAATACATTTTCTTTCCTTATTTATATATATATATATATATATATATATATATAAGACACACAAGTAATTCTGATTATATGAAACATTCCAAAATCCATGACAAATATACATACAAATGGAATCTTGAAATGGGAACCACACAGATGGTGAACCCAGAACTGACCAGTTTGTATAATCCCGTCAATGATCTAATTATTAATAGCTGATTCTTCTATAATTCAGGTTTATGTGAAGCGTGTCTAAATTGTTAATCTTGTATGAAGTTTTAAACACGGAAACAGAGGTGCGGATTTTTAAACACATCAGAAAAAGTTTCATTTCAGACCCTCACGAGATATCCAGAAACCGATCACCGAGATTGCAGCATGTCTAACATCTGTCCATAAAATGTTTTGTACTGTGTGGGGTAAATTTACTAAGATGGGAGTTCTATTTAAGATGGGATGTTACCCATAGCAACCAATCAGATTTTACTTCCCATTTATCTAGCACAGGGGTGGGGAACCTCCGGCACGGCGGCCGTATAAGGCCCGCAAAGCCGTTTGTTCCGGCCCACCCGCTTGTTTGTCAGCGAGATACGCCGCCGCTCAGTCCGGCTGTGGCGTGTCTCAGCTGTCAGGGCAGCGAGGAGAGAGCAGCTACTATGTCCGGCAGCAGCGGCGGGTAGGATCTCAAACCAGCCGCCGGTTCGTGAGGCAATCAGAGCTTGCGGACCGGCAGCCAAACAGGAGCTGCTGCTGTCGGTCTGCGAGCTCTGATTGGCTCACGAACTGGCAGCTGGTTTGAGGTCCTACACGCTGCCGCCGTCCGACATTACCGCACTCTCCTACCTGCCCTGACCTGACAGCTGAGACACGCCGCCGCCGGACGGAGCTGCAGCAGTGGTGAACGGTCTGGCACTGTGGGGGCATTTGTGTATCTGGCACTGTGGGGCCAATGTGTATCTGGCACTGTGGGGGCATTTGTGTATCTGGCACTGTGGGGGCAATGTGTATCTGGCACTGTGGGGGCATTTGTGTATCTGGCACTGTGGGGGCATTTGTGTATCTGGCACTGTGGGGGCATTTGTGTATCTGACACTGTGGGGGCATTTGTGTATCTGACACTGTGGGGGCAATGTGTATCTGGCACTGTGGGGGCATTTGTGTATCTGGCACTGTGGGGGCAATGTGTATCTGGCACTGTGGGCACATTTGTGTATCTGCCACTGTGGGGGCAATGTGTATCTGCCACTGTGGGGGCATTTGTGTATCTGACACTGTGGGGGCAATGTGTATCTGACACTGTGGGGGCATTTGTGTATCTGACACTGCGGGGGCATTTGTGTATCTGGCACTGTGGGGGCATTTGTGTATCTGACACTGTGGGGGCATTTGTGTATCTGGCACTGTGGGGGCATTTGTGGATCTGGCACTGTGGGAACATTTGTGTATCTGGCACTGTGGGGGCATTTGTGGATCTGGCACTGTGGGAACATTTGTGCATCTGGAACTGTGGGGGCATTTGTGTATCTGGCACTGTGGGGGCATTTGTGGATCTGGCACTGTGGGAACATTTGTGTATCTGGCCCTGTGGGGGCATTTATGTATCTGGCACTGTGGGGGCATTTGTGTATCTGGCACTGTGGGGGCATTTGTGTATCTGGCACTGTGGGGGCAATGTGTATCTGACACTGTGGGGGCATTTGTGTATCTGGCACTGTGGGGGCATTTGTGGATCTGGCACTGTGGGGGCATTTGTGGATCTGGCACTGTGGGAACATTTGTGTATCTGGCACTGTGGGGGCATTTATGTATCTGGCACTGTGGGGGCATTTGTATCTGCCACTGTGGAGACATTTGTGTATCTGGCACTGTGGGGGCATTTGTGTATCTGGCACTGTGGGGGCATATGTATATCTGCCACTGTGGGGTCATTTGTGTATGTGGCACTGTGGGGGCATTTGTATATCTGCCACTGTGGGGGCATTTGTGTATCTGGCACTGTGGGGGCATTTGTGTATCTGGCACTGCACTGGCATATGTGTATCTGGCACTGCACTATTGGGGGCATATGTGTATCACGTCCCATTTTAATTGGCCACACCCATTTTTTGGCACGCACGCGCCTTCGCGCGCACTCAGTACCTCTAAGGGGCATAACTACTGGGGGCATAACTACTGGTGGGCAGGGTCATTTTTACGTTGATAATTTTTGTATGGCCCCCGAAGGATTTTATAAATATCCAAATGGCCCTTGGTAGAAAAAAGGTTCCCCACCCCTGATCTAGCTCCTTCTAGAAGATAATTCTTGGAATTTGATTGGTTGCTATGGGCAACATCCCATCTTAACTAGAACTCCAATCCTAGTAAATTCACCCCTAAGGAGGGTATTCAATTCTAGTCGGAACTGCCGTCTTGTCGGAAAGACGGCAGTTTCCAACTTTTTAAGGTCGCACTCGCATAGTGTTCCGACCTATTCAATTGGGCTGGCGTTTTTCCGACAGGTTGGCAATTCCGACTTGTCAGAAAACACGTGGATCGGTGGATTATCTGCGGTTCCACGTGTTTTGTCGGATTCACAGCCAAATTCGACGCACGCGCCGCTGGAGGCACAAGGAGGGATCTGATTGGATCCCTCTCAGAGGGAATGCGGAGAGAAGCCCATAGGTTACTATTGGGTAATGCCATCTAAAGATGCCGTTTCCAACCGGGTCCAAGCTTCGGAATGTATTATATTCCGGAGCTTGGTGCCTATTGGAAAAGTGACCAGACCTCCGAAAACTTTATTTTCGGAGGATTGATCGCAAAAACAGCATTGATGCACCCCCCCCCCCCACCCCCGTCCACGGGAAATAATAAAATAAAATCATATCCTGCCCCTCCTGTGGTCCCACACCGTCTCACCACATTCTTCCATACGGTGAATGGCTGTTAGCACTGTGATTGGTGGATAGCTCCAGCCATCCACCACTCAGCATGCTGACAGCCATTCACTGTCTGGCTGGTAGAGAATGCTGCACTCTGATTGTGGGACCACCCCCCGCCCCCTGCTCGGAGGCCCCTAGAATTTTAGGCACTCTGGGCAGCTGCCCACTGTGCCTGTACTTTATAGCCCTGCTGACCCTTTATATTGCCATGACCAGGATTTCATTTTCGCTACTCACAACACTATCCTCATTTTGTATAGATTACAGGCATGTGGTCTGTGATCAGAGCCGGCCCTAACCAATATGATGCCCTAGGCAAGATTTTGGCTGGTGCCCCCTAGCACCACCGCTGGTTCTGCCTCTGACCTTGCACATCTTTCCCAGCACCATTACCCCTCACCCATAGCAGTCCTTGTACCCCCTATATTTTAAATAGGAACAGTTCGCACATTTGACGCACAGCCCAAAAAGGGGCATCTTCTTGCTGGGAAGGGACATGGCCACACAATAGTAACCCCAATTCCAATTACGCCACACAGTACTGCAACTTTATTCACATTTTATCTTGCGATAGTCTCCATAATTCATATTACATCCCACAGTAGTATCACTTTACCTTATAAACGTTACTCCTCACAGTAGAGCCCCTTATTCACATTACATCACACTGAATTGCTCCTTATTCACATTACACCACACCTTATTGCTCTTTATTCATATTAGACGACACAGTAGTGCCCTTTCTATTCGCAACGCCACATAGTAGAGCACCTTATACACATAATGCCACACATTAGTAATGCATTATACACAATTCCACACAGTAATGCCCCTTACACATATGAGACACATTAATGTCCTTATAAACATAATGCACCTTACACATTATGACAACCTTTATTAATGCCCTTTTACACATAATGTCCCTTACACACATGCCGCACATTATTAATGCCCTTATACACATAATGACACACATAGTGCCCCCTACACATTTGCTGCACATTATTAGTGCCCCTATACACATAATGACACACATACATTAGTACCCTGTTACACATATGCCGCACATTATTAATGCCCTTATACACATAATGACACACATAGTGGCCCTTTACACATATGTTGCACATTATTAATGCATTTTTACATGACACACATAATGCTCCTTACACATATTCTGAACACTACTGCACAACCAACCCACTCACATGCACACAGCACTCACACTTCCACTAACACTGTGACCTCTGCCTCTGCTTGGATGCAGATGTGTCCTCACAAATCTTGCATCAATGCTAACGTCGGGCCCTTTTTTTAATGAAAATGCATCTTATTTGCATTGCTATATGGCTAGGATGCACAAGCAGCTTCTGCTGATTAAACTGAAATGCAGCATGCCAATATACTGTGTGAGACTTTGGCTGTATCTGCATATGAAATGCTACATACAGAATATAGGCATGCTGCATATCATTTTAATCAGCAGAAGCTGATGATGCCCCTAGGCATATCAAATGCCCTAGGCAATTGCCTAGTTTGCCTATGCCTATGGCCGGCTCTGTCTGTGATCGAGGGTCTTCCTAGCCGCAGGCTCGTTTCATTTATGGCAAAAAACCTAATGATTTAAACAAATGGTATTTCTATAATGAGAGAATGAGATGTTTCCAGTCTCTGCCGTGTCACTTGTAAAACTTACAGACCAAAGATTGCATCTTTGGCCATGGTAAATTGGGTACGGAAGGACAATAACACCGGACAATGAGACTTGTTTTATGCTAGGAGAAATAATAAACATACTTTTATTTCCCCCTCTCCAACGTTAAACTGCGTTTTCCTCCTATAGCGCCCTATTAACAAATCCGTTTCGTGCAGCCAGCAAAGTGTTATTAGACTTGTCATATATCCAAACTGTGACCTTACCACATTCCAGAACACCATTAGCTCAATCCTCAGCTGGGAGTTCACATCTGTCAT
Source organism: Pseudophryne corroboree (assembly GCF_028390025.1). NCBI lineage: Eukaryota > Metazoa > Chordata > Amphibia > Anura > Myobatrachidae > Pseudophryne > Pseudophryne corroboree. The sequence continues at coordinate 37,154,954 of NC_086452.1, read as the reverse complement.
ACTTGATACTTGTTTGGACGGCGTAGCCTAATTTGTCAAAGACAAATATACATTCTCTAATATTATTTACATCCGCCATAAGGGACGCTGAGTAATATTTGACAATTCCTGTTGAGCATTAAAACAGAGGTTCATGTTGAACACCCTTCGCTGACAGAACCAGATACAAGAGTGGAAAATGCTGAGACGGATCAGCTGCCACATCACAGAGCTACTGAGTATGACTCCCCAGTCAGCCTCTCCTGGCAGTCTTAAAGTGCACCATGGTCCCTTTGTCTATGCAGAGCTGGGCAGCCATTTTGATAGAGCAGCCTAACATGTGATGTGAGGCAGCGACCTCGCTGAGGCAGGAAGAGTAAAAATGAAACTGATGTCATCATTTGAGAAGAAAAAAAAATATCATTACCAGTTATTATAACCCGCAAAATATAGTTAGATGCAAATCTGGAAAATTACATTGGACCAGGACAGATCTTGGCTTAGGGTGGCCAGAGTCATGGGTGTATTTATATATATTTTGGTATATGAACTTGAGAGTTAATATGTCATATTATGGGACAATGGGTTGAGTACGGGATCCCGGCGATCAGAATACCGACACCGGAATCCCAACCGCCAGAATGCCGGCAGGGGGGCGAGCACATCGAAGACCCTTGCAGGCTCGTTGCGCTCGCCACAGGTTCTGTTCCCACTCCATGAATGTCGTGGACATCCGGGAGTGGGAATAGCGGTGGCGGCGCTGCTGGCATTCTGGCGGTCGGGTTCCCGGCGTTGATATTCTGACTGCCGGGATCCTGACTACATTCCTGGGACAACAGAAGAGAAGGGTTGCAATAGGTAATTTTGCTGATCAGTCAGTCAGGAAACCCCAGTAACCAGAGTTCCCAATAAATTCCCAATAAATGAAACTCAAATGCCCGGCAATTGGGAAAAACCATGCTGAACTGCAGGTGGGGCAGATGTAACATGTGCAGAGACTGAGAGAGTTAGATTTGGGTGGGGTGTGTTCATACTGAATCTAAATTGCAGTGTAAAAATAAAGCAGTCAGTATTTACCCTGCACAGAAACAATATAACCCACCCAAATCTAACTCTCATGTTACATCTGCCCCCCCCCCCCCCCCCTGCAGTAAACATGGGGCCTAATTCAGACCTGATCTCTAGGCTGCGTTTTCGTACAGCCTGCGATCAGGTCTGAACTGCGCATGCGTATGCACCGCACTGCACAGGCGCGTCGGTCCGCAGCGACGGAATCGGCGGGCAACGACGGGATGATGCGAGAAAAGCGATCGCACGGGCGATCGCAAGGTGACTGACAGGAATAGGCCATTTGTGGGTGGCATCTGACCATTTTTAAGGAGTGTCCAGAGAAACACAGGAGAGACCAGGCATTTGAAGGGAGGGTGTATGAAGTCAGCACCAGCCCCGATCATCGCACTGGAAGAGTAAGTCCTGGTCCGTGCAGAGACTGCACAACAAACTTCTGTTGGTGCAGCTCTCCTGCACATGCGATCGCACCCCTGCACAGCGATTTCCCCCCCCCCCCTGTAGACAGCGACTACCTGATCGCAGGGATGCAAAAAACGCACCCTAGTGATCAGGTCTGAATTAGGCCCATGGTTTTGCCCATTAGCTAACAAATTTGCTGCTGCGATCAGGTCTGAATTAGACACTACGTTTTTTGCTCACACGTAATCACCACCTTATATCATATCCAGTAGTTGAGAATATGAATGTAGTTATTTGTGATGATATTTTATTCTATTTTATTAACAGTATTCATTTCATATGCGCAAAACATGGAAATGGGTGGTGCACATAAGTGGGTGGTGCACCTAAGTAGGTGGTGCACCTGACATTCAGGAACCTTTAGACATGAACGTTTGTAAACTCTATTTGTTTGTTGCTATGTACTTAGATTGGTTTGGAGAATATAATAAGAATTTACTTACCGATAATTCTATTTCTCGGAGTCCGTAGTGGATGCTGGGGTTCCTGAAAGGACCATGGGGAATAGCGGCTCCGCAGGAGACAGGGCACAAAAGTAAAGCTTTTACAGGTCAGGTGGTGTGTACTGGCTCCTCCCCCCATGACCCTCCTCCAGACTCCAGTTAGGTACTGTGCCCGGACGAGCGTACACAATAAGGGAGGATTTTGAATCCCGGGTAAGACTCATACCAGCCACACCAATCACACCGTACAACTTGTGATCTAAACCCAGTTAACAGTATGATAACAGAGGAGCCTCTGAAAGATGGCTTCCTAAACAATAACCCGAATTAGTTAACAATAACTATGTACAAGTATTGCAGATAATCCGCACTTGGGATGGGCGCCCAGCATCCACTACGGACTCCGAGAAATAGAATTATCGGTAAGTAAATTCTTATTTTCTCTATCGTCCTAAGTGGATGCTGGGGTTCCTGAAAGGACCATGGGGATTATACCAAAGCTCCCAAACGGGCGGGAGAGTGCGGATGACTCTGCAGCACCGAATGAGAGAACTCCAGGTCCTCCTTTGCCAGGGTATCAAATTTGCAAAAATTTACAAACGTGTTCTCCCCTGACCACGTAGCTGCTCGGCAGAGTTGTAATGCCGAGACCCCTCGGGCAGCCGCCCAAGATGAGCCCACCTTCCTTGCGGAATGGGCCTTAACAGATTTAGGCTGTGGCAGGCCTGCCACAGAATGTACAAGTTGAATTTTGTTACAAATCCAACGAGCAATCGACTGCTTAGAAGCAGGTGCACCCAACTTGTTGGGTGCATACAGTATAAACAGCGAGTCAGATTTTCTGACTCCAGCTGTCCTTTAAATGTATATTTTTAAGGCTCTGACAACGTCCAACAACTTGGAGTCCTTCAAGTCGTCTGTAGCCGCAGGCACTACAATAGGCTGGTTCAGGTGAAACGCTGATACCACCTTAGGGAGAAAATGCGGACGCGTCCGCAGCTCTGCCCTATGTCGAATGGAAAATCAAATAAGTGCTTTTATAAAACAAAGCCGCCAGTTCAGATACTCTCCCGGCCGAAGCCAGGGCCAGTAACATAGTCACTTTCCATGTGAGATATTTCAAATCCACATTCTTTAGTGGTTCAAACCAATTGGATTTGAGGAAATCTAAAACTACATTTAGATCCCACGGTGCCACCTTAGGCACCACAGGAGGCTGTATATGCAGTACTCCTTTGATAAAAATCTGGACCTCAGGGACCGAGGCCAATTCTTTTTGGAAGAATATTGATAGGGCCGAAATTTGAACCTTAATAGATCCCAATTTGAGACCCATAGACAATCCTGATTGCAGGAAATGTAGGAAAACGACCCAGTTGAAATTCCTCCATCGGAGCACTCCGCTGCTCGCACCACGCAACATATTTTCGCCCAATACGGCGATAATGCTTCGCGGTGACTTCCTACCTTGCCTTTATCAAGGTAGGAATGACTTCTTCTGGAATGCCTTTTCCTTTTAGGATCTGGCATTCAAACGCCATGCCGTCAAACGCAGCTGCGGTAAGTCTTGAAAAAGACAAGGACCCTGCTGAAGCAGGTCCCTTCTCAGAAGTAGAGGCCACGGATCGTCCGTGACCATCTCTTGAAGTTCCGGGTACCAAGTCCTTCTTGGCCAATCCGGAGCCACTAGTCTTACTCCTCTTTGCCGTATAATTCTCAATACCTTTGGTATGAGAGGCAGAGGAGGAAACACATATACCGACTGGTACACCCAAGGTGTTACCAGCGCGTCCACAGCTATTGCCTGCGGATCTCTTGACCTGGCGCAATACCTGTCCAGTGTTTTGTTGAGGCGAGACGCCATCATGTCCACCATTGGTTTTACCCAATGGTTTAATAGCATGTGGAAAACTTCTGGATGAAGTCCCCACTCTCCCGGGTGAAGGTCGTGTCTGCTGAGGAAGTCTGCTTCCCAGTTGTCCACGCCCGGGATGAATACTGCTGACAGTGCTATCACGTGATTCTCCGCCCAGCGAAGGATCCTGACAGCTTCTGCCATTGCCCTCCTGCTTCTTGTGCCGCCCTGTCTGTTTACATGGGCGACTGCCGTGATGTTGTCCGACTGGATCAACACCGGTCTTCCTTGAAGCAGAGGTTCCGCCTGGCTTAGAGCATTGTAGATTGCTCTTAGTTCCAGAATGCTTATGTGAAGAGACTTTTTCAGGCTCGACCACACTCCCTGGAAATTTTTTCCCTGTGTGACTGCTCCCCAGCCTCTCAGGCTGGCATCCGTGGTCACCAGGATCCAACCTGCAACCACCACAGAAGGGATACCCTTGTCCTCGGCGACAGGGTTATCCGCAGGTGCATCTGAAGATGCGACCCTGACCATTTGTCCAGCAGATCCCTTTGCATGGAATCTGCCGAAAGGGATTGCTTCGTAAGAAGCTACCATTTTTTCCCAGGACTCTTGTGCATTGATGTACAGACACCTTTCCTGGTTTTAGGAGGTTCCTGACCAGGTCAGATAACTCCTTGGCTTTTTCTTCGGGAAGAAAAACCTTTTTCTGAACTGTGTCCAGAATCATCCCCAGGAACAGCAGACGAGTTGTCGGCATTAATTGGGATTTTGGAATATTCAGAATCCATCCGTGCTGCTTTAGCACCTCTTGAGATAGTGCTAAACCCATCTCTAGCTGTTCTCTGGACCTTGCCCTTATTAGGAGATCGTCCAAGTATGGGATAATTAATACGCCTTTTCTTCGAAGAAGAAATATTATCTCGGCCATTACCTTTGTAAAGACCCGAGGTGCCGTGGACAAACCAAACGGCAGCGTCTGAAACTGATAGTGACAGTTTTGTACAACGAACCTGAGGTACCCCTGGTGTGAGGGGTAATTGGAACGTGGAGATACGCATCCTTGATGTCCAAGGATACCATAAAGTCCCCTTCTTCCAGGTTCGCTATCACTGCTCTGAGTGACTCCATCTTGAACTTGAACTTCTTTATGTACAGGTTCAAGGACTTCAGATTTAGAATAGGCCTTACCGAGCCATCCGGCTTCGGTACCACAAAAAGAGTGGAATAATACCCCTTCCCTTGTTGTAGAAGAGGTACCTTGACTATCACCTGCTGAGAATACAGCTTGTGAATGGCTTCCAAAACCGTCTCCCTTTCTGAGGGGGACGTTGGTAAAGCAGACTTCAGGAAAACGGCGAGGTGGCTCTGTCTCTAATTTCAACCTGTACCCCTGAGATATTATCTGCAGGATCCAGGGATTTACCTGCGAGTGAGCCCACTGCGCGCTGTAATTCTTGAGACGACCGCCTACCGCCCCCGAGTCCGCTTGCGAAGCCCCAGCGTCATGCTGAGGCTTTTGTAGAAGCCGGGGAGGGCTTCTGTTCCTGGGAAGGAGCTGCCTGTTGCTGTCTCTTCCCTCGTCCTCTGCCTCGTGGCAGATATGAATAGCCCTTTGCTCTCTTATTTTTAAAGGAACGAAAGGGCTGCGGTTGAAAGGTCGGTGCCTTTTTCTGTTGGAGAGTGACTTGAGGTAGAAAGGTGGATTTCCCGGCCGTAGCCGTGGCCACCAAATCCGATAGACCGACCCCAAATAACTCCTCTACGCATCGCCTGTCCACTGTCGTGTCCATAAAGCTCTTCTGGCCGAAATGGACATAGCACTTACCCGTGATGCCAGTGTGCAGATATCTCTCTGTGCATCACGCATATAAAGAAATGCATCCTTTATTTGTTCTAACGAGAGTAAAATATTGTCCCTGTCCAGGGTATCAATATTTTCGATCAGGGACTCTGACCAAACTACCCCAGCACTGCACATCCAGGCAGTCGCAATAGCTGGTCGTAGTATAACACCTGCATGTGTGTATATACCTTTTTGGATATTTTCCATCCTCCTATCTGATGGATCTTTAAGTGCGGCCGTCTCAGGAGAGGGTAACGCCACTTGTTTTGATAAGCGTGTTAGCGCTTTGTCCACCCTAGGAGGTGTTTCCCAGCGCTCCCTAACCTCTGGCGGGAAAGGGTATAAAGCCAATAACTTCTTTGAAATTAGCAGTTTTTTATCGGGGCACCCCACGCTTCATCACACACGTCATTTAATTCTTCTGATTCGGTAAAAACTACTGGTAGTTTTTTCACACCCCACATAATACCCTGTTTAGTGGTACCTGTAGTATCAGCTAAATGTAACATCTCCTTTATTGCCAAAATCATATAACGTGTGGCCCTACTGGAAAATACGGTTGATTCGTCACCTTCACCACCGGAATCAGTGCCTGTGTCTGGGTCTGTGTCGACCGACTGAGGCAAGGGGCGTTTTACAGCCCCTGACGGTGTTTGAGGCGCCTGGACAGGCACTAATTGAGTGTCCGGCCGCCTCATGTCGGCAAACGACTGCTTAAGCGAGTTGACGCTATCCCGTAATTCCACAAATAAAGGCATCCATTCTGGTGTCGACCCCCTAGGAGGTGACATCCTCATATTTGGCAATTGCTCCGCCTCCACACCAATAACGTCTTCATACATGTCGACACACACGTACCGACACACAGCAGACACACAGGGAATGCTCTATACGAAGACAGGACCCACTAGCCCTTTGGGGAGACAGAGGGAGAGTCTGCCAGCACACACCAAAAAGCGCTATATATGACAGGGATAGCCTTATGATTAAGTGCTCCCTTATAGCTGCTTTTATATTAATATATATATAGCCATTTATTTTGCCCCCCCTCTCTGTTATACCCTGTTTCTGTAGTGCAGTGCAGGGGAGAGACCTGGGAGCCTTCCTGACCAGCGGAGCTGTGACAGAAAATGGCGCCGTGTGCTGAGGAGATAGGCCCCGCCCCTTTTCCGGCGGGCTCGTCTCCCGCTATTTAGTACATTTAGGCAGGGGTAAATATCTCCATATAGCCTCTGGGGCTATATGTGAGGTATTTTTAGCCTTTTTAAAGGTTTTCATTTGCCTCCCAGGGCGCCCCCCCCCCAGCGCCCTGCACCCTCAGTGACTGCCATGTGAAGTGTGCTGAGAGGAAAATGGCGCACAGCTGCAGTGCTGTGCGCTACCTTAAGAAGACTGCAGGAGTCTTCAGCCGCCGATTCTGGACCTCTTCTTGCTTCAGCATCTGTGAGGGGGCCGGCGGCGTGGCTCCGGTGACCATCCAGGCTGTACCTGTGATCGTCCCTCTGGAGCTTCATGTCCAGTAGCCAAGAAGCCAATCCATCCTGCACGCAGGTGAGTTCACTTCTTCTCCCCTCTGTCCCTCGTTGCAGTGATCCTGTTGCCAGCAGGAATCACTGTAAAATAAAAAACCTAAGCTAAACTCTCTAAGCAGCTCTTTATGAGAGCCACCTAGAATTGCACCCTTCTCGGCCGGGCACAAAAATCTAACTGGAGTCTGGAGGAGGGTCATAGGGGGAGGAGCCAGTACACACCACCTGACCTGTAAAAGCTTTACTTTTGTGCCCTGTCTCCTGCGGAGCCGCTATTCCCCATGGTCCTTTCAGGAACCCCAGCATCCACTTAGGACGATAGAGAAAATAAGGTCAATTGTCTAACAATTATCTTACAGTTGATCAGATAACTGGAAAACCTTGCATAGATTTCCTGGATAACCCGGCAGCCTGGAATCCGCATTTCACAATGAGTTATATATTACTAGTGATCCAGGTAAGACACATCGGTCACTTGTATTCTTCATGTCCAGGCTTTTCCATAACCATCATAATCATCTTTGTTCCATGTGATTTAGTCCATGCTCTCCAATCCCGTGACGGAAAAAGCCATTAACCTGGAGGCAGCTGACATGCTAATGAATAATCCAGCCTTGTACAGACGGGTGATTGTGGACTGTGTAAAGATCAGCAGGCAGATTGAGGGTAAGTCCCAATGCTTTAGTGCCTGCTCCTGGATAGATGCGGGTCCATTTCAGGCACAGAATATTTAAGGAGCACACTGGGAAATTAGCTTTGTGGGCTCACCAGCGGTGCAAGTATGCAGGTACGCTCGGGTACGGAGTACCCTTAAGAATTTGGCAGCGGGTACGCAGTACCACCTGCCACACACTTTGCCATTACCACATTTATAATGTGCCACAAAGCAACAAGACCTCCCACTTTGTCAGGGTTACTGGGAATGCGACAGTGGCTGTAATTTCCTGTTATAATGGAGGTATTACTATATATTATTATTAAATTGGGGGCATTACTATATATTTCTATTATACTGGAGGTATCACTATATATTTCTATTATATTATTATTATTATCCTTTATTTATAAGGCGCCACAAGGGATCCGCAGCGCCCATTTCACAGTACAAAATCAAATGAGCAAACAAGTAAACAGCACTTACAGTACAAGACAATATAGGACCGGTATAGAAAACACGGGGTTAGGTGCCATCAAAGGGAGTATGGAGTGTAAGTAAGAAAAGTAAAGGCGCAGGAGGAAAGAAGTCCCTGCTCTTGCGAGCTTACAATTTAAATTATACTATAGGCATTACTATATATTTTTAGCCATGCCTCCAGATTCCCCCCCAAAAAGAGGCTGTATCATGTGGCCACGCCGCTAGTGTCATTTAGCCATTCCCACTAGCAGCATGTGGCCATGCCCCTCACAAAACGTGACCAGTGACCACACCCATTTTTTTGACACTCAGTACGACTAAGAAAATATTTCTACTTGCACCACTGGGGCTCACTCAATGTTCATGAGCAGGCAGCCAATAAATTCTCTAGGAACAGGCAATATCATTGATCAGCTTATTACAGAGTGCTTGAAAGATGCCATTGGTTCCTCACGAACTGACAGGCCCACCGAATGTCTAGTCAATGGTTGGTTGATCAGTAATTATGTAAACCTTTAAGGGGATCTGTTATGTCTCTTTCAATTAAATATGTTTGGGCTTAGTGCAAGAATCTCAGCGCTCTCCCTGTCTACGTGAGCCTCAAGAGAGGTCAACATGGCGGCTCTTGGCAGGTGCCTCCTGCTGAGCTCACAGGGAGGCTGCTTCTGGCACCAGCAAATCTGCAAATGGATACTGCACAAAGTCCACCAAGAGTACAAGTAATTCTACTTTCCGCCCCGAGATTACAGCTAAGTGTAGAACTTTCCTCTAAAAATATATGATCTGGCAGCGCTCTGCTGGCTGATTGTTTTACTTTCAAGTTCTGTTCCCAAAAAGATATATAAAAAAGAGTTTTCTGACTGGTCTTCTTATCGTGTAAAGCGCTGGAAGGAGTTCCAGGTGCTTCTCAGCCTCGGAGACCGTAAAGCCAGATGGTCTTAACCCTTGATTGCTCAAGGACGCTGCCACGCTCAGTATCCACCGATGGCTAATGAACATTTGACTTGCAGTATTTGTGGTTGGCGTTTAATTCTGAGGGCGGCTAAACACTTTATTATTTTAATAATAAAAAAATGTATCGCCTCTGCTAAGTCAAGTTTTCATTATGGAGTGACGTCAACAAATGAATTTGTGAACTGCTGCCAAGAGTTTGGTAAAAATCACGAATATATAGAACGGTTTTTATACTTTGTCAGCACCAGTGGAAATCTAATAGACCCATAGTACATGTCCTGACCTGTCTTGTGACTTTTAATTAATACACTGTTTGACACATGGGGGTAAATTTACTAAGGTGGGAGATTTTTAGAACTGGTGATGTTGCCCATGGCAACCAATCAGATTCTACTTACCATTTATCTAGCTGCTTCTAGCAGATAATAGATATAATCTGATTGGTTGCTATGGGCAACATCACCAGTTCTACAAATCTCCCACCTTAGTAAATTTACTCCATGGTGTATATACCCACACTTGAATATGCTGTAATGGAAGAACCTACTTTCCCCAGGAGTTGGGTGCTGAATGTAATAAATGCCCCACCACTCAGTCAACAGTCTGACGTCAGCGGCCCTGACATCCCCCTCTATCCGGTCAATTTGTGCTAGTAAATGTTAGCCACTGATGTCAGCATATATTGCAGAGACGGGCACCATTGCCTTCTCCAGGTAAAGAGATTTCAGCCTATTAATGCCCTATTAGATACGTTCTGCTAGAGAGTAAGAATATACAGACATTGCATTTGATTGTCTAACTTTCATTACACAAATTTGGAGAATGGTTGCTGTGATATAATACTTTTTGCACCTACTGTAGATCATCCAGTGTTTGTAAATTAGCCCTAACCTAATCAAATACATCCAAATGATGGGGGTGGGAAGTAGTGGGGGTCTCCCATGCAAAATGCTGAGTGAGGGCGTCAATGTTTCAAACTTTGTGAGATTCCATTTCAAATGATAGGGTCTACTTACTAAGTCTTGGATGGAGATAAAGTACCAGCCAATCAGCTCCCAACTGTCATGCTACAGGCTGTGTTTGAAAAACGACAGTTAGGAGATGGTTGGCTGGTGCTTTACCTCCGTCCACTGTATCTCAGTCGAAGGCTTAGTAAATAGACCCCTAAATAAGTTACAGGGATGGGAGAAGTTGGATATTTTAGTTAAGTTCCTTGGGCCAACTTAGACCTGGTGATCTTCAGTTCTCATGTTGTCTGTTGATGGGATCCATTTAGCGCCTTAATGTTGCACTTCGGCAAAGAAGCAGGATTCCAGGAGCTCTCCGAGGAATGCTTCACAAACACAAAACTATCATGTAAGAAGAACAGCAGTCCTTATATAACCTTGGGACTATCGTACTTCAGAGAGAAAAGACATAGGACTCGTGTGGCATTTACAGATTTCTTCTACTGTAGACTGAGGAGATGAATTCTAAGACCAGGGAGTGTGTAGATACCATGACATGGATGACAGTTAGAGGCAGCTGCACCTAGGCTGGGTAGACACGTCGGCAGATCCGTCATCACGCCTACACACTTACCGATGGGACGCTCAACGTGTCGGTCAGGATCCCCAGCTGGGTGGTCGTTTGCCCGCCCCCAGCTGTGACATCAGCTGTGATGAGCGACCACCCATACCCACAGCCAGGTGCACCGATATATCTGCAGAGCATCTGGAATGCACAGCTGACATGATATGTCTGTGAACTACGTCGTTCTCAGACATATCGGGGGTACACACCCGCCGACGGGCTCGCAATATATTGGCCAATGTGTGTCCAGCATTAGGATCAGCTCTGTGTCCAACGTAATCATCTTCTCGTACAATTATAACACAGTTTAAGGTCTATAAAGGTAGCGGGCAAGTACATGTTTGTGCAGAACAGTAACCATACCAAGGACAGGGTTGTTTAGGAGTTCCACTGGATACCATCTCAGTTCTGCTGCTGGATCCTGTGGGTTTAGTTGTCTTTGCTGTTGCCATTTCTATACCTTCTTTGGTGTCATCCATGGACTCTTTGGAGACAGCGGCTAGTGTTAAAATTTCTGCAAACATCGGGAACTGGATCTGGGTTCTGCATTGAGTATGATGCCAAAGTATAACACTGGACATACAGCTGCTCCAAGCTGGTGAAATCCACAGGAGAGCCCATGCTGGATAAGAGGGAAATATTCTCCAGAACCAGAAGAGGAAGGTGCTTCAGACATGTTGGAGGACTGTCATGGTGGCCAGCTGACGGTCTTAGGAATTCTCCACTGAAAAGTTCTTTGTTCGTGTCTCCACCTTCAGTCTCCCCTCATTCCAACCGTTATCACACCACTGTTAGCTACACAGATATGTACAGGGCACCAAGTAGAGCTCAGATGGGTATTCCGAAGCTTCACTGCTCACTACGTCTTGTGATTGTGGTTGCTATGGGAGTTACATGACACTGTGCAGTTATAAATCAGTAAAAGCAGCATGAAGAAACAAACCAATGAAAAATGGTAATTACCGAGAATCTTCCTATAACCTGCCACAGGGATTTACATTAAAATAGAAAACACAGCAGGTTTTGTCATGGGATTCTGCTTTAAGTCATGTAGCCCAGGAAACAAGGATAGATGGTAGAAAGTGCATCAAACATTTCAATTTTGAAAAAAGGGACATTTATAGTAATGCAAACTATGAGGGACAAATCTATAAAACCTGGGACTATTCAAGGGCTGCTGGGCCCTATTCAGGTTGGATCACAAAACGCGATCCAACCGAAAAAATTACAAAGAGGATGCGGACGCATGCGCAGGGCCTGTCCTGCGTGCCCCACAGTAAATGCATACGCTTCTGTCTGTCAATCAGGCAGAGGTGTTCGCGGGGCGGGAGGGTGGTGGCAACGCTCCAATTCCTAGGCGGAGATGGACAGTTGCGGGGACGGCGCAATAAAAAATGGGGGCGTACTCTCTTGGATCTTATTTCTGTCTCTCTGTATTGCACAATTGTGTGTATTTCTTGGTTCCTTAGAATATCTTCTGGGAAAAAGAAAAAAGCTTATCCGCATATTTATGTGAAGAATATTTAAGAGCTATATTGGATGGTAGCGCCGTGTGGTATCACTTTTTCTATTTTCTACATGTGTGTAGAGTCATATTGTAAATGTCTACGTTCAATAAAGACAAATGTAAAACATTTAAAAACAGCAGCAGGTAGGAGCGCAGGAACACATCATATTGGGCGGGTCCAGAGCGTAGGCCAGTAAGTCGTGTTGGGACTTAGTGGTCCATGCAGTTAGCGAGCCACAGAAGGCTAACCCTGGGGCACCGGCAAAGTTAAATGTGAGTTTGTGTGTGCAAAGTTATGTCTATTAATAATTATTCCAGCTTTCACACGGATCTTTTTCACCTGTGCTTGGGCTGGCGAAACTGCTCTATGAAACTAAGGGGCCCATTTATCAACGAGTGCTAAATCTCGTTGTGAGTGATAAAACTCGTTGCTTATGATAAATGGTGCTCCAGCCAATCAGCCTCCAACTGTCATTTTTCAAACACGTGACAGTTAGGAGCTGAACAGCTGACAGTTGGGAGCTGATTGTCTGGAGCACCATAAGCAACACATTTTATAACGCACAATGAGTATTATTACTCGTTGACAAATTAGCCCCCATGTGTACGGATGGAGGCGAAGGTGCGCACTTGTTTCTGTGAGCAGTTACAGCTCTGCATCAGCGCCTCCGTGTGAAACCTAGGTTACCTCTAATGTATCACAAGACGTTACTCTGCTATTACTGACGAAGGTGTCGGCTAATGTGTAATGTGTCATTTGCAGCTGGCTCAGCACAAGACTGCACCACGTCACCCAGGACACCCACCCCCGACTCGGCACCTGTGCAAAGGTATGTCATGCTCTCACCTTAATCAGCACCTTGTAGTCTAGAAGAAATCTGTGCTGGTATAAAGCGATCATGTTACAGGATCTCAGAAAGTCCGTGCATTCCATGTCACACTGCGCTACAGCTGTATTCTTGTGTGCGGTGCACGCCATGAGAACGTATATAGGTAACCTTCCTGCTATAGCCATGTATGAAATCGGCTTTACAGCTGCACCTGCCCACAGTGAGTGAGATCGTGGTCCATCCGTGTGTACGATGTGTGTGAGCATCCATGCCTGGAACACAGCTAAGACACCTTCATTCACAGTTTCTGCTCCTATAGACAGGGCCATCTTAATGTTAATGCCCAGGGCCCCACAATTCTAGGGGACGAGCGGGGCAGGCTGGGCTGGAGGGGCATTTGCCCCCTGGGCTGTTGCCTCCAGATCTTCTTGGGAGGCAAGTAGAAAATGCAGTCTGGCTGTTCTGAATTACACCCAATCATAGCAGCCAGGCAGCATTCCCTATCTGCGGTGAATGGCTGTCAGTATGCTGATTGGTGGATGGATGGAGCTATCCACCAATCAAAGTGCTCACAGCCATTCACTGTATGGAAGCAGGTGGAGAGACAGGGCAGGACGCTGCGGTATTTTTCTTTATTTCATTTATTCCCATAGGTATGTAGGGACCCCAGTACTTTGCTTTGCCCCAGGCCTACAATGCTGTTAAGACGCCTTGCCCACAGAAAATAATTACAGTACAAAATATAATTTTTGCAGACTGTGGGCCGCCGCCTGATTCTGAGAGGGACACATTTCCAGCCGCGACAACCTTGCTATCTTATGCTAATGCGCGTATCCGCCCGTCTACGCTATTATCCGTCCCTCTGTCCGCAGCTGTCATCTTAATATCACCACTTACAGCCATTCCATGCTGGTGGCAAAAGATCCTTCAAAAACAGACGTCCCCTCTGCGTCCGCACGCTGCAAAAGAGCACGGAAATCATACACTCCAAAGACACTACCACAAAACTAATCCATTCCGTATTTGCCACCCAGAAATTATCATGTCACGGATCCGTCATCGGACGGACTAGACCATCCACTCTTTTAATCTCCGTCCATGTGCGTATGCATGATTCGGTGCATGCACAGACTGCGAACGCCTTCTGCGGTGCGTGCTCAGATATCCGCAGGAAGCGTCCGCATTTGCACGCATACCCCGTGTGTCCCAATCTGGGCCATGCTCCAGAGCTACAACACAGTGATCTCACACAGGCTTATACAGGCCTCTGGTGCTGCTGCTGCTTCATGGAAACCTTGTAATGAAACATTTCCAGGAAATCCCCAATCTCAATTTCTCCATCCAAAAAAGTCCTAACAGAGCGTCGGTGCCTCCTGTTCCAGAAGCTATTGACTGTTTCCCAGCGCATACACATTTTTCCTGAGCAAATAAACAAACAGAGAACGTGCGTGAAATGTCTGCCATACTCATTTCTATAATCCTTCCGGCTAATACCGCCCCCAGGTGACAGCATTGCACTACTACAAGCCTGCATCTGTTCCTCTGTGTTCTGCATAGATCAGTATTATTAAATGCTGGGATCAGTGAAGGGAAGACATAATACAATATATCGCCGATATATAAAGTTACAGCTTTGTCTATTCTCCAGCCAGTCTGCTTGCACCCAAGTACAATTCATCAGAGACCGAATTAAGTTCTTAACAGCCCTGATGGGTATTTATCCTGGAGGATATGGCCAAATAGTTCTGGAGGTGTCTGCTGATATTACACTAAGAGCTATTTCTCAGGGTCAATCAGCGGCACCAAATCTATCTAGTGGAAAGCAACTAAGGGCCTAATTCAGACCTGATTGCTCGCTAGGGTTTTTTTGCACTGCTGCGAGCAGATAGTTGCCGCCCTCCGGGGAGTGTATTTTTGCTTTGCAAGTGTGCGATCGCATGTGCAGCCGAGCACTACAAAAAGGTTTTGTGCATTTTCTGAGTTGCCCAGGACTTACTCAGCTGCTGCGATCACTTCAGCCTGTCCGGGCCCGGAATTGACGTCAGACACCCGCCCTGCAAACGCCTGGACACGCCTGCGTTTTTCCAAACACTCCCAGAAAACAGTCAGTTGACACCCACAAACGCCTTCTTCCTATCAATCTCCTTGCGATCCGCTGTGCGAATGGATTCTTCGTAAAACCCATCGCACAGTAACGATCCGCTTTGTACCTGTACGACGTGCCTGCGCATGCACAGTTCTGACCCGATCATAGTGCAGCGACAAAACCTAGCGTGCGATCAGGTCTGAGAGACCCCCTAAGAGCAGCCGAATTCATTGCTTTTTACTGTTCTGTCTGTCGGTTCTGGCTTACACGTGCATCCTCTTAGGGGCCCTACTCACTGGCCGAGCTGCCCGACGGCGGATACGGCCGACGAGCGACCCGGCGGCGGGGGGGCAGTGACTCCCCCCGTCACGCGGCTGCATTGAAGTGCAGGCAAATATGGACGAGATCGTCCATATTGACCTGCATGTACAGCCGACGGGAGACCAGCGATGAACGAGCGCGGGGCCGCGCATCGTTCATCGCTGGTGCCTCCACACTGAAAGATATGAACGAGTTCTCGTTCATTTATGAACGAGATCGTTCATATCTTTCTGAAAATCGGCCAGTGTGTAGGGCCTATTACAGTACTGGATGGGGTGAGCCCCATACTGGGAATTTCAGGGTGAGAGTAGGGTTTTTGGAGTAAAGTAGTATTTTTGGGTTCACCTGTTTTGTCTGAGGTGGAGAATTTTTAAGTCATGCAATTAAAAATTTATAATTTAGTCACAGACACCTACCTGGGGCAGTATTATTATTATTATTATTATTATTACATTTTATTTAGAAGGCAACACAAATGGTTTGCAGCACCGTACATACGGGTGTGATGCATTATGCCAGTGTTTAGGATGCCAGTGGTCACATGACTGACCCCATCATCCTGAAACCGAGAATCCTGACCATTTTGGGAGGTAAGTAAGCTAACCCCCCCCCCCCCACACACACACACACCTAACTCTCCCCTGGTGGCAGCTAAGGCTAAGCTAGGGGGGTGGCGGTTACGGCTAAATTTCAGGGGTGGCGGCTACAGCTAACCCTCCCCAGTGCCTAACTCTATTCCCCCCCTAGACCCTAGCCGTAACACCCACCTAGATACTTACCTTCGGGATCCTGGTGGTCTGTGTTCTGGCGCCGGTATCCTGAGTGGTGTAAGGTTTCCAGTGTTGGTCACATGATCACTGGCATCCCGACCGCTGGGATGCCAAACGCATCCCGCACATACGGCACTCATTAGAACAATACAGGGTAAACACGACATCACATTACAGTGACCAAAACTACACGGAGCACAAGTAACAATTAGCAGCACAATGCAGCTGGAATGTAAGGTAAGTGAAGGAGTAATCGGAGTACTACTAGGTGAGTGCAGCCATTGGGAGAGATGAACGGCTCTGAGTGAGAGGAGACTGCAGGTCAGAGTGTGTGGGGGGGGGGTAATAGCTGAAAATCGCTGACGCATTTGTATCATTGCTATGTATCATGGTGTTCACTCTAGGCTGTTTTAGCAGGGCGCCGCGCCCTGCCAGTTTTTTAGAAGGCAAAACCCGCCCTGCCCCTTTTGCGGCGCCCTGCTAGAACAGCCGCCCGCTTCCTGCTCTCCCAGCGTGTAAAGATGCCGTGCCCATTCACGCATTGGTAGAGAGCTGGGGGAAGCCCAGCACCGACGGAGGTGCTGGGCACGCCCCCAACAGTGACGTCGACAGCCGCGCGCGCGCCAATGTGACCCCGAACTCCGGCACCCAGCCCCTTCATCATCCTACAATGAACACTATAACATTATAACAAATTGTGGCTTACTGTGAGCATTACACACAGGACTAAACCACAGAGACCACCAGGCCTTGGTACCAGCCCACAACCCAACCCCCCCCCCACCACCACACCAGCCCTCATATAGGAGAGCAGTAGGCATTCTGCTGTTTGCCAGCTTTATAGAACTACCAGTCCCAGCACACCCTGACAGCCAGAGGCTGGTTCTGTGTGGACCACAACAACTGGCAGGTCATAGGGTGTAAAAAAGTGAACACAACTGTATACACTGCAGGCCAGAGAACCGTACACACTGCAGGCCAGAGAACCGTACACACTGCAGGCCAGAGAACCGTACACACTGCAGGCCAGAGAACCGTACACACTGCAGGCCAGGGAGCTGTACACATTGCAGGCCAGAGAGCTGTACACACTGCAGGCCAGAGAGCTGTACACACTGCAGGCCAGGGAGCTGTACACACTGCAGGCCAGGGAGCTGTACACACTGCAGGCCAGGGAGCTGTACACATTGCAGGCCAGAGAGCTGTACACACTGCAGGCCAGAGAGCTGTACACACTGCAGGCCAGAGATCTGTACACACTGCAGGTCAGAGAGCTGTACACACTGCAGGCCAGAGAGCTGTACACACTGCAGGCCAGAGAGCTGTACACACTGCAGGTCAGAGAGCTGTACACACTGCAGGCCAGAGATCTGTACACACTGCAGGCCAGAGCACACTTGCCGACTTCTGGGCTGCTCTCTCCGGGAGAGAGAGCAGCCGGTCGGCTCATCAGGGCAGGCTGGCAGTGAGTTGACGTCCAGAGGGGGGCGGACCAGAGGTGGAACGGGGCGGGCCAGAGGAGGAACGGGGGCGTGGCTGCTGGATCGCGTCATGTAAGCCACGCCCCCACTGAGTAATGCCGCTATTACCGGCATTATACAGCAGGGGGCGTGGCTATGATGACGCGATTCAACAAGAATCGCGTCATCGCCTGCTCGGACCGCCCACTTTACTCGCTAAGTGGGCGGCCGGGCAGGGGGTGTCCACCGAATTTGGGAGACTTGCCTGCTCTTTCTGGGGGCCGGGAGGGTCACCCGATTTTCGGGAGCCTCCCGCCCATTCCGGGAGGGTAGGCACACTGCAGGCCAGAGAGCTGTATACACTGCAGGTCAGAGAGCTGTACACACTGCAGGCCAGAGAGCTGTACACACTGCAGGCCAGGGAGCTGTACACACTGCAGGCCAGAGAACTCTACACACTGCAGGCCAGAGAGCTGTACACACTGCAGGCCAGAGAACTGTACACACTGCAGGCCAGAGAGCTGTATACACTGCAGGTCAGAGAGCTGTATACACTGCAGGCCAGAGAGCTGTATACACTGCAGGTCAGAGAGCTGTATACACTGCAGGTCAGAGAACTGTACACACTGCAGGCCAGAGAGCTGTATACACTGCAGGTCAGAGAGCTGTATACACTGCAGGCCAGAGAGCTGTACACACTGCAGGTCAGAGAGCTGTACACACTGCAGGCCAGAGAGCTGTACACACTGCAGGCCAGAGAGCTGTACACACTGCAGGCCAGAGAGCTGTACACACTGCAGGCCAGAGAGCTGTACACACTGCAGGTCAGAGAGCTATATACACTGCAGGCCAGAGAGCTGTATACACTGCAGGTCAGAGAGCTGTACACACTGCAGGTCAGAGAACTGTACACACTGCAGGCCAGAGAGCTGTATACACTGCAGGTCAGAGAGCTGTATACACTGCAGGCCAGAGAGCTGTACACACTGCAGGTCAGAGAGCTGTATACACTGCAGGCCAGAGAGCTGTACACACTGCAGGCCAGAGAGCTGTACACACTGCAGGCCAGAGAGCTGTACACACTGCAGGCCAGAGAGCTGTACACACTGCAGGCCAGAGAGCTGTACACACTGCAGGCCAGAGAGCTGTATACACTGCAGGTCAGAGAGCTGTACACACTGCAGGCCAGAGAGCTGTACACACTGCAGGTCAGAGAGCTGTATACACTGCAGGCCAGAGAGCTGTATACACTGCAGGTCAGAGAGCTGTATACACTGCAGGTCAGAGAACTGTACACACTGCAGGCCAGAGAGCTGTATACACTGCAGGTCAGAGAGCTGTATACACTGCAGGCCAGAGAGCTGTACACACTGCAGGTCAGAGAGCTGTATACACTGCAGGCCAGAGAACTCTACACACTGCAGGCCAGAGAGCTGTACACACTGCAGGCCAGAGAACTGTACACACTGCAGGCCAGAGAGCTGTATACACTGCAGGTCAGAGAGCTGTATACACTGCAGGTCAGAGAGCTGTATACACTGCAGGTCAGAGAACTGTACACACTGCAGGCCAGAGAGCTGTATACACTGCAGGTCAGAGAGCTGTATACACTGCAGGCCAGAGAGCTGTACACACTGCAGGTCAGAGAGCTGTATACACTGCAGGCCAGAGAGCTGTACACACTGCAGGCCAGAGAGCTGTATACACTGCAGGCCAGAGAGCTGTACACACTGCAGGCCAGAGAGCTGTACACACTGCAGGCCAGAGAGCTGTATACACTGCAGGTCAGAGAGCTGTACACACTGCAGGCCAGAGAGCTGTACACACTGCAGGCCAGAGAGCTGTACACACTGCAGGTCAGAGAGCTGTATACACTGCAGGCCAGAGAGCTGTATACACTGCAGGTCAGAGAGCTGTATACACTGCAGGTCAGAGAACTGTACACACTGCAGGCCAGAGAGCTGTATACACTGCAGGTCAGAGAGCTGTATACACTGCAGGCCAGAGAGCTGTACACACTGCAGGTCAGAGAGCTGTATACACTGCAGGCCAGAGAGCTGTACACACTGCAGGTCAGAGAGCTGTACACACTGCAGGCCAGAGAGCTGTACACACTGCAGGCCAGAGAGCTGTACACACTGCAGGCCAGAGAGCTGTACACACTGCAGGCCAGAGATCTGTACACACTGCAGGCCAGAGAGCTGTACACACTGCAGGTCAGAGAGCTGTACACACTGCAGGACAGAGAGCTGTACACACTGCAGGCCAGGGAGCTGTATACACTGCAGGCCAGAGAGCTGTATACACTGCAGGCCAGAGAGCTGTATACACTGCAGGCCAGAGAGCTGTATACACTGCAGGTCAGAGAGCTGTACACACTGCAGGCCAGAGAGCTGTACACACTGCAGGCCAGAGAGCTGTATACACTGCAGGTCAGAGAGCTGTATACACTGCAGGCCAGAGAGCTGTACACACTGCAGGTCAGAGAGCTGTACACACTGCAGGCCAGAGAGCTGTATACACTGCAGGTCAGAGAGCTGTATACACTGCAGGCCAGAGAGCTGTACACACTGCAGGCCAGAGAGCTGTACACACTGCAGGCCAGAGAGCTGTACACACTGCAGGTCAGAGAGCTGTACACACTGCAGGCCAGAGAGCTGTACACACTGCAGGCCAGAGAGCTGTACACACTGCAGGCCAGAGAGCTGTATACACTGCAGGTCAGAGAGCTGTACACACTGCAGGCCAGAGAGCTGTACACACTGCAGGCCAGAGAGCTGTACACACTGCAGGCCAGAGAGCTGTATACACTGCAGGTCTGAGAGCTGTACACACTGCAGGCCAGAGAGCTGTATACACTGCAGGTCAGAGAGCTGTACACACTGCAGGCCAGAGAGCTGTACACACTGCAGGCCAGAGAGCTGTACACACTGCAGGCCAGAGAGCTGTATACACTGCAGGTCAGAGAGCTGTACACACTGCAGGCCAGAGAGCTGTATACACTGCAGGTCAGAGAGCTGTACACACTGCAGGTCAGAGAGCTGTACACACTGCAGGTCAGAGAGCTGTATACACTGCAGGCCAGAGAGCCTTCCAGGAGATCATTTATCACCAAAGGATAGGGCAGATAGTTTGTATATACATTCTTCCCTAGCCTGTGATTTATTCTCTTGGAACTTTAACTGTTTCGTCCTGTTCTCATTGTTCTTAGAGGGCCCCTGAGTGTTACTTTGTATCCCAGGGGTTCTGCTAACGTTCCCAAATATCCGCAATGTAATTCAGGAACTTGTTAGAACTAAAGATCGTCAAGACATCGTATTTCCTGCATCTCAGTTACTGACGCTGCAGCGCGTTTCATTTTACACCCAGCACATACATAGCATGACCCCCACTCTGCCTTCTTCTCCTGGTAACACACTATGGAGGATGATTACACCTGACGCGCTCCTCGGAGGGCCTGGGTCACTAAGGTAGCTCTTCCAGCTGCATGTTCTTGCTCTCAGGTACGGCCTCCATAACACACAGTGGGCCGCAAGCTGGCAAAACGTTATACATGAACTGGGCAAATGTATAAATGTCACATCATAGACTACGACCCTTTAGCATCAGACCAAACACTCAAATACATTTCTCTGACGTCCTAGTGGATGCTGGGAACTCCGTAAGGACCATGGGGAATAGCGGCTCCGCAGGAGACTGGGCACATCTAGAGAAAGCTTTAGGATCACCTGGTGTGCACTGGCTCCTCCCCCCATGACCCTCCTCCAAGCCTCAGTTAGATTTCTGTGCCCGACGAGAAGGGTGCACACTAGGGGTTCTCCTGAGCTCTCTGTGAAAGTTTTAGTTTAGGTTTATTATTTTCAGTGAGACCTGCTGGCAACAGGCTCACTGCATCGAGGGACTAAGGGGAGAAGAAGCGAACTCACCTGCGTGCAGAGTGGATTGGGCTTCTTAGGCTACTGGACATTAGCTCCAGAGGGACGATCACAGGTTCAGCCTGGATGGGTCACCGGAGCCGCGCCGCCGTCCCCCTTACAGAGCCAGAAAAGCGAAGAGGTCCGGAAAAATCGGCGGCAGAAGACGATCCTGTCTTCAGATAAGGTAGCGCACAGCACCGCAGCTGTGCGCCATTGCTCTCAGCCCACTTCACACTCCGGTCACTGAGGGTGCAGGGCGCTGGGGGGGGCAGCGCCCTGAGACGCAATAAATCGATATAAAAACCTTATATGGCTAAAATAAATGCATCACATATAACTCCTGGGCTATATGGATGCATTTAACCCCTGCCAAAACATACAGAAAAAGGATGATAAGGACGCCGAGAAAGGGGCGGAGCCTATCTCCTCAGCACACTGACGCCGTTTTCCCTCACAGCTCAGTTGGAGGGAAGCTCCCTGGCTCTCCCCTGCAGTCACTACACTACAGAAAGGGGTTAAAAAAAAGAGAGGGGGGCACAAATTAGGCGCAGTATATAACAATACAGCAGCTATAAAGGGAAAAACACTTATATAAGGTTATCCCTGTATATATATAGCGCTCTGGTGTGTGCTGGCAAACTCTCCCTCTGTCTCCCCAAAGGGCTAGTGGGGTCCTGTCCTCTATCAGAGCATTCCCTGTGTGTGTGCTGTGTGTCGGTACGTTGGTGTCGACATGTATGAGGAGAAAAATGATGAGGAGACGGAGTAGAGTGTCTGAAATAGTGTTGTCACCCCCTAGGGGGTCGACACCTGAGTGGATGTACTGTTGAAATTGCGTGACAGTGTCAGCTTTGTATAAAAGACAGTGGTTGACATGAGACAGCCGGCTACTCAGCTTGTGCATGTCCAGACGTCTCATACAGGGGCCCTAAAGCGCCCGTTACCTCAGATACAGACGCCGACAAGGGTACTGACTCCTGTGTCGACGGTGAAGAGACAACCGTGATTTCCAATAAGGCCACACATTGCATGATTGAGGCAATGGAAAAAGTTTACACTTTTCTGATAATATGAATACCACCAAAAAAAAGGGGTATTATGTGTGGTGAGGAAAAACTTCCTGTAGTTTTCCTGAATCTGAGAAATAAAATGAGGTGTGTGATGATGCGTGGGTTTCCCCCCGATAACAATTGATAATTTCAAAAAAGTTATGGGCAGTATACCTTTTCCCGCCAGAGGTTAGGGTGCGTTGGGAAACACCCCCTAGGGTGGATAAAGCGCTCACACGCTTGTAAAAACAAGGGCTCTACCCTCTCCTGAGATGGCCGCCCTTAAGGATCCTGCTGATAGAAAGCAGGAGCGTATCCTAAAATGTATTTACACACATACTGGTGTTATACTGCGACCAGCAATCGCCTCAGCCTGGATGTGCAGTGCTGGGTTGGCGTGGTCGGATTCCCTGACTGGAAATATGATATCCTAGATAAGGACAGTATATTATTGCCTATAGAGCAATTAAAAGATGCATTTCTATATATGCATGATGCACAGCGGAATAATTGCCGACTGGCATCAAGTATAAGTGCGTTGTCCAATTATTCCAGTAAAGTGGTCAGGTGATGCGGATTCCAAACGGCATTTGGAAGTATTGCCTTAAAAGAGGGGCTGTACCCCAGGTCGCCTCTCAAAATAAGACGCCGTATTATCAGGCGCAGTCCTGGTTGGCAAGCGGGCAAAAGGGTTCCTCTTTTCTGCTCGTGACAGAGGGAGAGGAAAATGGCTGCAGAGATCAGCCAGTTCCAAGGAACAGAAACCCTTTTCCGCCTATGCCAAGCCCTCAGTATGACGCTAGGGCTTTACAAGTTCAGGCACGGTGGGGTCCCGTTCTCAATGAATTTCAGTGCGCAGTGGGCTCACTCGCAAGTAAACCCCTGGATCCTTCAGATAATATTTCAGGGGTACAAATTGGAATTCGAGACGTATTCCCCTCGCCGTTTCCAAAAGTCTATTTTACCGACGTCTCCCGCTGACAGGGAGGCAGTTTTGGAAGCCATTCACAAGCTGTATTCCCAGCAGGTGATAATCAAGGTACCCCTCCTGCAACAGGGAACGGGGTATTATTCCACACTATTGTGGTACCGAAGCCAGACGGCTCGGTGAGACCGATTTTAAACTCTAAAATCTAAAATCTTTGAACACTTGATACAGAGGTTCAAATTCAAAATTGAGTCACTCAGAGCAGTGATTGCAAACCTGGAAGAAGGGGACTACATGATGTCTCGGGACATCAAGGATGCTTACCTTCATGTCAAAATTTACCCTTCTCACCAAGGGTATTTCAGGTTATGGTACAGAACTGTATCAGTTCGGACGCTGCCGTAGGGATGGTCCACGGCACCCCGGGTCTTTACTGAAGTAATGACCGAAATGATGATATTCCTTCGAAGGAAGGGAATTTTAGTTATCCTTTACTTGGACGATTCCCTGATAAGGGTAAGATCCAGGGAACAGTTGGAGATCGGTGTAGCACTATATCAGGTAGTGTTGTGGCAGCACGATTGGATTTTCAATATTCCAAAATCGCAGCTGGTTCCGACGACTTGTCTTCTGTTCCTAGGGATGATTCTGGACATAGTCCAGAAAGAAGGTGCTTCTCCCGGAGGAGAAAGCCAGGGAGTTATCCGAGCTAGTCAGGAACCTCCTAAAACCGAACCAAGTCCCAGTGCATCAATGCACAAGGGTTCTGGGTAAAAAATAAGAATTTACTTACCGATAATTCTATTTCTCGGAGTCCGTAGTGGATGCTGGGGTTCCTGAAAAGACCATGGGGAATAGCGGCTCCGCAGGAGACAGGGCACAAAAAGTAAAGCTTTAGGATCAGGTGGTGTGCACTGGCTCCTCCCCCTATGACCCTCCTCCAAGCCTCAGTTAGGATACTGTGCCCGGACGAGCGTACACAATAAGGAAGGATTTATGAATCCCGGGTAAGACTCATACCAGCCACACCAATCACACTGTACAACCTGTGATCTGAACCCAGTTAACAGTATGATAACAGCGGAGCCTCTGAAAGATGGCTCACAACAATAATAACCCGATTTTTGTAACTATGTACAAGTATTGCAGATAATCCGCACTTGGGATGGGCGCCCAGCATCCACTACGGACTCCGAGAAATAGAATTATCGGTAAGTAAATTCTTATTTTCTCTATCGTCCTAGTGGATGCTGGGGTTCCTGAAAGGACCATGGGGATTATACCAAAGCTCCCAAACGGGCGGGAGAGTGCGGATGACTCTGCAGCACCGAATGAGAGAACTCCAGGTCCTCCTTAGCCAGGTTATCAAATTTGTAGGATTTTACAAACGTGTTTGCCCCTGACTAAATAGCCGCTCGGCAAAGTTGTAAAGCCGAGACCCCTCGGGCAGCCGCCCAAGATGAGCCCACCTTCCTTGTGGAATGGGCATTTACATATTTTGGCTGTGGCAGGCCTGCCACAGAATGTGCAAGCTGAATTGTATTACACATCCAACTAGCAAAAGTCTGCTTAGAAGCAAGAGCACCCAGTTTGTTGGGTGCATACAGGATAACAGCAAGTCAGTTTTCCTGACTCCAGCCGTCCTGGAACCTATATTTTCAGGGCCCTGACCACATCTAGCAACTTGGAGTCCTCCAAGTCCCTAGTAGGCGCAAGACACCACAATAAGCTGGTTCAGGTGAAACACTGACACCACCTTAGGGAGAGAACTGGGGACGAGTCCGCAGCTCTGCCCTGTCCGAATGGACAAACAGATATGGGCTTTTTTGAGAAAAAAACCACCAATTTGACACTCGCCTGGTCCAGGCCAGGTCCAAGAGCATGTTCACTTTTCATGTGAGATGCTTCAAATCCACAGATTTGACTGGTTTTAAACCAATGTGTTTTGAGGAATCCCAGAACTACGTTGAGATCCCACAGTGCCACTGGAGGCACAAAAGGGGGTTGTATATGCAATACTCCCTTGACAAACTTCTGGACTTCAGGAACTGAAGCCAATTCTTTCTGGAAGAAAAATCGACAGGGCCGAAATTTGAACCTTAATGGACCCCAATTTGAGGCCCATAGACACTCCTGTTTGCAGGAAATGCAGGAATCGACCGAGTTGAAATTTCTTCGTGGGGCCTTCCTGGCCTCACACCACGCAACATATTTTCGCCACATGTGGTGATAATGTTGTGCGGTCACCTCCTTTCTGGCTTTGACCAGGGTAGGAATGACCTCTTCCCGAATGCCTTTTCCCTTAGGATCCGGCGTTCCACCGCCATGCCGTCAAACGCAGCTGCGGTAAGTCTTGGAACAGACATGGTACTTGCTGAAACAAGTCCCTTCTTAGCGGCAGAGGCCATAAGTCCTCTGTGAGCATCTCTTGAAGTTCCGGGTACCAAGTCCTTCTTGGCCAATCCGGAGCCATGAGTATAGTTCTTACTCCTCTACGTCTTATAATTCTCAGTACCTTAGGTATGAAAAGCAGAGGATGGAACACATACACCGACTGGTACACCCACGGTGTTACCAGAACGTCCACAGCTATTGCCTGAGGGTCTCTTAACCTGGCGCAATACCTGTCCCGTTTTTTGTTCAGACGGGACGCCATCATGTCCACCTTTGGTAATTCCCAACGGTTTACAATCATGTGGAAAACTTCCCCATGAAGTTCCCACTCTGCCGGGTGGAGGTCGTGCCTACTGAGGAAGTCTGCTTCCCAGTTTCCATTCCCGGAATGAAACACTGCTGACAGTGCTATCACATGATTTTCCGCCCAGCGAAAAGTCCTTGCAGTTTTTGCCACTGCCCTCCTGCTTCTTGTGCCGCCCTGTCTATTTACGTGGGCGACTGCCGTGATGTTTTATCCCACTGGATCAATACCGGCTGACCTTGAAGCAGAGGTCTTGCTAAGCTTAGAGCATTATAAATTTACCCTTAGCTATATTTATGTGGAGAAAAGTCTCCAGACTTGATCACACTCCCTGGAAATTTTTTCCTTGTGTGACTGCTCCCCAGCCTCTCGGGCTGGCCTCCGTGGTCACCAACATCCAAAACTGAATGTCGAATCTGCGGCCCTCTAGAAGATGAGCACTCTGTAACCACCACAGGAGAGACACCCTTGTCCTTGGATATAGGGTTATCCGCTGATGCATCTGAAGATGCGATCCGGACCATTTGTCCAGCAGATCCCACTGAAAAGTTCTTGCATGAAATCTGCCGACTGGAATTGCTTCGAAGGAAGTCACCATTTTTTTTACCATGGCCCTTGTGCAATGATGCACTGATTTTAGGAGGTTCCTGACTAGCTCGGATAACTCCCTGGCTTTCTCTTCCGGGAGAAACACCTTTTTCTGGACTGTGTCCAGAATCATCCCTAAGCACAGGAGACTTGTTGTCGGGATCAGCTGCGATTTTGGAATATTTAGAATCCACCCCTGCTGTTGTAACAGTATCCGAGATAGTGCTACTCCGACCTCCAACTGTTCCCTGGACTTTGCCCTTATCAGGAGATCGTCCAAGTAAGGGATAATTAAGACGCCTTTTCTTCGAAGAAGAACCATCATTTCGGCCATTACCTTGGTAAAGACCCGGGGTGCCGTGGACAATCCAAACGGCAGCGTCTGAAACTGATAGTGACAGTTCTGTACCACGAACCTGAGGTACCCTTAGTGATAAGGGCAAATTTGGGACATGGAGGTAAGCATCCCTGATGTCTCGGGACACCAGATAGTCCCCTTCTTCCCGGTTCGTTATCACTGCTCTGAGTGACTCCATCTTGATTTGAACCTTTGTAAGTGTTCAAATTTTTTTAGATTTAGAATAGGTCTCACCTAGCCTTCTGGCTTCAGTACCACAATATAGTGTGGAATAATACCCCTTTTCTTGTTGTAGGAGGGGTAATTTAATTATCACCTGCTGGGAATACAGCTCGTGAATTTTTTCCCATACTGCCTCCTTGTCGGAGGGAGACCTTGGTAAAGCAGCCTTCAGGAGCCTGCGCAGGGGAAACGTCTCGACATTCCAATCTGTACCCCTGGGATACTACTTGTAGGATCCAGGGGTCCTGTACGGTCTCAGCGTCATGCTGAGAGCTTGTCAGAAGCGGTGGAACGCTTCTGTTCCTGGGAATGGGCTGCCTGCTGCAGTCTTCTTCCCTTTCCTCTATCCCTGGGCAGATATGACTCTTATAGGGACGAAAGGACTGAAGCTGAAAAGACGGTGTCTTTTTCTGCAGAGATGTGACTTAGGGTAAAAAACGGTGGATTTTCCAGCAGTTGCCGTGGCCACCAGGTCCGATGGACCGACCCCAAATAACTCCTCTTCCTTTATACGGCAATACACCTTTGTGCCGTTTGGAATCTGCATCACCTGACCACTGTCGTGTCCATAAACATCTTCTGGCAGATATGGACATCGCACTTACTCTTGATGCCAGAGTGCAAATATCCCTCTGTGCATCTCGCATATATAGAAATGCATCCTTTAAATGCTCTATAGTCAATAAAATACTGTCCCTGTCAAGGGTATCAATATTTTTAGTCAGGGAATCCGACCAAGCCCCCCCAGCTCTGCACATCCAGGCTGAGGCGATCGCTGGTCGCAGTATAACACCAGTATGTGTGTATATACTTTTTATGATATTTTTCCAGCCTCCTGTCAGCTGGCTCCTTGAGGACAGCCCTATCTATAGACGGTACCGCCACTTGTTCTGATAAGCGTGTGAGCGCCTTATCCACCCTAAGGGGTGTTCCCAACGCGCCCTAACTTCTGGCGGGAAAGGGTATACCGCCCATATTTTCTATCGGGGGGAACCCACGCATCATCACACACTTCATTTAATTTATCTGATTCAGGAAAAACTACGGTAGTTTTTTCACATCCCACATAATACCCTCTTTTGTGGTACTTGTAGTATCAGAAATATGTAACACCTCCTTCATTGCCCTTAACGTGTGGCCCTAATAAGGAATACGTTTGTTTATTCACCGTCGACACTGGATTCAGTGTCCCTGTCTGTGTCTGTGTCGACCGACTAAAGTAAACGGGCGTTTTAAAACCCCTGACGGTGTTTTTGAGACGTCTGGACCGGTACTAATTGTTTGTCGGCCGTCTCATGTCGTCAACCGACCTTGCCGCGTGTTGACATTATCACGTAATTCCCTAAATAAGCCATCCATTCCGGTGTCGACTCCCTAGAGAGTGACATCACCATTACAGGCAATTGCTCCGCCTCCTTACCAACATCGTCCTCATACATGTCGACACACACGTACCGACACACAGCACACACACAGGGAATGCTCTGATAGAGGACAGGACCTACTAGCCCTTTGGAGAGACAGAGGGAGAGTTTGCCAGCACACACCAAAAACGCTATAATTATATAGGGACAACCTTATATAAGTGTTTTCCCTTATAGCATCTTTTTTATATATTTCTAACGCCAAATTAGTGCCCCCCCTCTCTGTTTTAACCCTGTTTCTGTAGTGCAGTGCAGGGGAGAGCCTGGGAGCCTTCCCTCCAGCCTTTCTGTGAGGGAAAATGGCGCTGTGTGCTGAGGAGATAGGCCCCGCCCCTTTTTCGGCGGCCTCGTCTCCCGCTCTTAACGGATTCTGGCAGGGGTTAAATATCTCCATATAGCCCCCGGAGGCTATATGTGAGGTATTTTTAGCCAAATTAGGTTTTCATTTGCCTCCCAGGGCGCCCCCCTCCCAGCGCCCTGCACCCTCAGTGACTGCCGTGTGAAGTGTGCTGAGAGGAAAATGGCGCACAGCTGCAGTGCTGTGCGCTACCTTTAGAAGACTGAGGAGTCTTCTGCCGCCGATTCTGGACCTCTTCTCGTTTCAGCATCTGCAAGGGGGCCGGCGGCGAGGCTCCGGTGACCATCCAGGCTGTACCTGTGATCGTCCCTCTGGAGCTAATGTCCAGTAGCCAAGAAGCCAATCCATCCTGCACGCAGGTGAGTTCACTTCTTCTCCCTAAGTCCCTCGTTGCAGTGATCCTGTTGCCAGCAGGACTCACTGTAAAATAAAAAACCTAAGCTAAACTTTTCTAAGCAGCTCTTTAGGAGAGCCACCTAGATTGCACCCTTCTCGGCCGGGCACAAAAATCTAACTGAGGCTTGGAGGAGGGTCATAGGGGGAGGAGCCAGTGCACACCACCTGATCCCAAAGCTTTACTTTTTGTGCCCTGTCTCCTGCGGAGCCGCTATTCCCCATGGTCCTTTCAGGAACCCCAGCATCCACTAGGACGATAGAGAAATGGTGGCTTCCTACGAAGCAATCCCATTCGGCAGATTCCACGCACAGTGGAACCTACTGGACAAATGGTCCGGGTCGCATCTTCAGATGCTTCAGCGGATAACCCTGTCACCAGGGACAAGGGTATCCCTCCTGTGGTGGTTGCAGAGTGCTCATCTTCTAGAGGGCCGCAGATTCGGCATTCGGGACTGGGTCCTGGTGGCCATGGATGCCAGCCTGCGAGGCTGGGGAGCAGTCACACAGGGAAGGAATTTCCAGGGCTTATGGTCAAGCCTGGAGACATCTCTTCATATAAACATTCTGGAACTAAGGGCCATTTACAATGCCCTAAGTCAAGCGAAACCCCTGCTTCAGGGTCAGGCGGTATTGATCCAATCGGACAACATCACGTCAGTCGCCCACGAAAACAGACAGGGCGGCACGAGAAGCAGGAGGGCAATGGCAGAGGCTGCAAGGATTTTCGCTGGGCGGAAAATCATGTGATAGCACTGTCAGCAGGGTTCATTCCGGGAGTGGACAACTGGGAAGCAGACTTCCTCAGCAGACACGACCTTCACCCGGGAGAGTGGAGACTTCACTCAGAAGTCTTCCACCTGATTGTAAACCGTTGGGAAAAACCAAAGGTGGACATAATGGCGTCCCGTCTAAACAAAAAACTAGACAGATATTGCGCCAGGTCAAGGGACCCTCAGGCAATAGCGGTGGACGCTCTGGTAACGCCGTGGGTGTACCAGTCAGTGTATGTGTTCCCTCCTCTGCCTCTCATACCAAAAGTACTGAGAATAATAAGAAGGAGAGGAGTAAGAACTATACTCGTGGTTCCGGATTGGCCAAGAAGGACTTGGTATCTGGAACTTCAAGAGATGCTCACGGACGAACCGTGGCCTCTATCTCTAAGAAAGGACCTGCTCCAGCAGGGGCCTTGTCTGTTCCAAGACTTACCGCGGCTGCGTTGGACGGCATGGCGGTTGAACGCCGGATCCTGAAGGAAAAAAGGCATTCCGGATGAAGTCATCCCTACCCTGGTCAAGGCCAGGAAGGACGTAACCGCAAAACATTATCACCGCATTTGGCGAAAATTTGTTGCGTGGGGTGAGGCCAAGAAGGCCCCTACAGAGGAATTTCAACTGGGTCGTTTCCTCCATTTCCTGCAAACAGGACTGTCTATGGGCCAGAAATTGGGGTCCATTAAGGTTCAAATTTCGGCCCTGTCGATTTTCTTCCAAAAAGAACTGGCTTCAGTGCCTGAAGTTCAGACATTTGTAAAAGGGGTACTGCATATACAGCCTCCTTTTGTGCCTCCAGTGGCACCTTGGGATCTCAATGTTGTGTTGAGTTTCCTAAAGTCACATTGGTTTGAACCACTCACCACTGTGGACTTAAAATATCTCACATGGAAGTGACGAGTTAGCCCTGGCTTCAGCCAGGCGTGTGTCAGAATTGGCGGCTTTATCATATAAAAGCCCTTACTTAATATTTCATTCTGACAGGGCAGAATTGAGGACTTGTCCTCAATTTCTACCTAAGGTGGTTTCTGCATTTCACATGAACCAACCTATTGTGGTACCTGCGGCTACTAAGGACTTGGAGGATTCCAAGTTGCTTGACGTGGTCAGGGCCCTGAAAATATATGTTTCCAGGACGGCTGGAGTCAGAAAATCTGACTCGCTGTTTATCCTGTATGCACCCAACAAGCTGGGTGCTCCTGCTTCTAAGCAGACGATTGCTCGTTGGAGTTGTAGTACAATTCAGCTTGCACATTCTGTGGCAGGCCTGCCACAGCCAAAAATCTGTAAATGCCCACTCCACAAGGAAGGTGGGATCATCTTGGGCAGCTGCCCGAGGGGTCTCGGCTTTACAACTTTGCCGAGCAGTTACTTGGTCAGGAGCAAATACGTTTGTAAAATTCTACAAATTTGATACCCTGGCTGAGGAGGACCTGGAGTTCTCTCATTCGGTGCTGCAGAGTCATCCGCACTCTCCCGCCCGTTTGGGAGCTTTGGTATAATCCCCATGGTCCTTACGGAGTTCCCAGCATCCACTAGGACGTCAGAGAAAATAAGAATTTACTTACCGATAATTCTATTTCTCGTAGTCCGTAGTGGATGCTGGGCGCCCATCCCAAGTGCGGATTGTCTGCAATACTGGTACATAATTATTGTTACCAAAAAAATTCGGGTTATTGTTGTAGTGAGCCATCTTTTCTAGAGGCTCCTCTATTATCATGCTGTTAACTGGGTTCAGATCACAAGTTGTACAGTGTGATTGGTGTGGCTGGTATGAGTCTTACCCGGGATTCAAAATCCTTCCTTATTGTGTACGCTCGTCCGGGCACAGTATCCTAACTGAGGCTTGGAGGAGGGTCATGGGGGGAGGAGCCAGTGCACACCAGGTGATCCTAAAGCTTTCTTTAGATGTGCCCAGTCTCCTGCGGAGCCGCTATTCCCCATGTTCCTTACGGAGTTCCCAGCATCCACTACGGACTACGAGAAATAGAATTATCGGTAAGTAAATTCTTATTTTTTTCCCTTAGGGCCAGATTGATGTACTAAGGCTTAAACAGTGATAAAGTGGAGAGTGATAAGGGGGGGAATTCAGACCTGATCGCGGCTAGCGGGTGATCAGAGGCAAACTGCACATGTGTATGAACCGCAATGCGCAGGCGCGACAGATGGCTGCAAAGCTGATCGCCGGTCAGCGACGGGTTTGTGCGAAGGATCCATTCGCACGGGCGATCGCAAGGAGATTGACAGGAAGAAGCAGACTTACCTACATTTTGGCTGCTCTCTGCGGGAGAGAGCAGCCAGGTCAGCTCAGAGGGCGGGCAGGGGAGGCTGTGACGTCGTGGAGGGGGTGGGCCGGAGGCGGGCCGGAGCGGGTGCGGAGCAAGGGCGGGTCATGACGATGCCTCTATTAAGCCACGCCCCCGCTCTGTAATGCCGCGATCACCGGCATTACACTGCAGGGGGCGTGGCTATGATGACGCGATTCAGCAAGAATCGCGCCATCAACTGCCCGGACCGCCCACTTTACACACTAAGTGGGCGGACGGGCAGGGGGGTCCCCACGAATCGGGAAACTTGCCTGCTCTTCCGGGGGGCCAGGAGGGTAACCCGATTTTCGGGAGCCTCCCGGCCATTCCGGGAGAGTAGGCAAGTATGGGAAGAAGGCGTTTGTGGGTGACAACTGACCGTTTTCAGGGAGTGTCTGGAAAAACGCAGGCGTGCCCACACGTTTGCAGGGAGGGTGTCTGATGTCAGTTCCGGTCCTGAACAGCCTGAAGTGATCGCAGCGGCTGAGTAAGTCCTGGGCTGCGCAGAGACTGCACAAAATCTGTTTGTACAGCTCTGCTACACATGCGATTGCACACTTGCACAGCTAAAATACACTCCCCTGTAGGCGGCGACTATCTGATCGCAGCAGTGCAAAAATCGCTGCCTAGCGATCAGCTCTGAATTACCCCCAATGTACCAGCCAATCAGCTCCTAACTGGCAGTTTTGAAACACAGCCTGTGACATGGCGGTTAGTAGCTGATTGGACGGTACTTTATCACTCTTCACTTTTCAAAGCTTAGTACATCTGCCCCTCATTCTCCTAATATAATGCTCAGTTTAGATTCATAATTGGCTTACGTGAAACATCCATGTGTGTATGTGGATATGGGGACCGTATATGTGGCTGTTTTAGTACATTGCTCGGAGTGAGCCAAGACCTGATCTCTGCCAACTCTGAGCTATTGCACAACTGAAGTCCTTTTGCGTAATTGAAACGCCCGTACGCCCATTTATCACATTTCAGTAACCTCTCACACCCCAGACTATAACGTCATTTCCGCGCGCCTCCACAAAACAAGCCATACAACAGCAACGACTATATTCTCCACTAGGAATGTCTTCAATCCACCCAACACCTCCCTACTGCCCGTACAAGCAGCTGTTTCTCCCTGGGCGCACCTATCCTGCAGGGCCAACCAGGCACATTACTAACGGGGGAGCATGTGAAAAAACTCAAGGTATCTAGCAGGTTAAAAAAGGGTCTTTTTGTGCTTCGTAAATAACCTCTTTTATCGGGATGATGAACCGAGCTGGTGAGGCTCTCAGGGGCCAATTCAATTAGGGCCCATGTGGCGCCGAACATCCCAGAATGCACATATTTTTCCGTTATGGCATGTTGAGCATGCCAAGTTTTCCTGCTCACCTCTATGGGTTGGTGAGTGCGAGGTGCCATTCCGGCACGGCACATCATAGCCAACTGAATTGCCCCCTGAGTGTATTGAGTAAATGCTTCATGTCATAATTATTTTAATCTGTTTATTTTATTTTATTATTTTTTATTGTTCTGGCCCCTTTTATTCTTTAAATGAATCATGAGAGTACGGGTCCTCAAGTACAGTCCAGGTTTTTTTTTTTTTATATCTCTGCTTGAGCACAGATGGAGAAATCAAAATAATTGTGGTAGTAATTCTGCCATAGAGGCTCTTACATATTTCAATGTATTGTTCTTTATTTTATGTATTTTAAATATATGACAGCTGTATCTCATACGAGGGGCATCTTTAAGGGCAAACTATATCCCGAAAGTATAGATGCAGGCCACTCATCACCATTCCCAATCCTTGTACAGCACCATAATCCCGCTCCACCTGCTCAATCTTAATGTAACATCTCGTCCCTGAGAGCCTTATTGGTACATGTGGTGCACACCTTCAATAAAGAGCTCCTCAATCCACCCATAATAGGGGGTAATTCTGAGTTGATCGCAGCAGCAAATTTGTTAGCAGTTGGGCAAAACCATGTGCACTGCAGGTGTGGCAGATGTAACATGTGCAGAGAGAGTTAGATTTGGGTGGGGTGTGTTCAAACTGAAATCTAAATTGCAGTGTAAAAATAAAGCAGCCAGTATTTACCCTGCACAGAAACAATATAACCCACCAAAATCTAACTCTCTCTGCACATGTTACATCTGCCCCACCCTGCAGTGCACATGGTTTTGTCCAACTGCTATCAAATTTGCTGCTGTGATCAGGTCTGAATTACCCCCATTATACGTAATATTTTGCAGACATCTTGGCGCGCAGGTTTACGTGCTTTCCAAAGGGATCAGTAGATTTGCGCTAAAGCAGATGCGCGGCGTCTTGCAACACAATTGTCTCTGAGCAGAGCTGCGGTTTTCTTAGATGACCTGTTATGTGCTAATAAGCTGACATTGTGATATCTGTCCTATGTATATAATGTACATTGTGATTTGGAGCAGTGATTCTGCCATCAGAGCTCATTCTCCCCACTCCCAAGATCTCCCCTGACCTCTCCCTATGGAAGGAGACAGCCCGGTCCGGGGACCGTCAACCTGTAATCCTGGAAACGCGACACAAAGTGCCTCCACTGTGTAGGCTGCAGATCTACTATATGTAGAGGAAACCGTGT
This sequence comes from Pseudophryne corroboree, assembly GCF_028390025.1. Classification (NCBI taxonomy): domain Eukaryota; kingdom Metazoa; phylum Chordata; class Amphibia; order Anura; family Myobatrachidae; genus Pseudophryne; species Pseudophryne corroboree. The sequence continues at coordinate 37,119,508 of NC_086452.1, read as the reverse complement.
TCTATATATTCAGCACATACAGGCCCAGACGTATCAAGCCTTGGAGAGTGATACATTGCACAGTGGTAAAGTACCAACCAATCAGCTCCTACCTATCATGTTACAGCATACTTGCCTACTCTCCCGGAATGGCCGGGAGACTCCCAAAAATCGGGTGACCCTCCCGGCCCCACGGAAGAGCAGACAAGTCTCCCGGTTTTTAAGTTACCCCCTGCCCGGCCGCCCACTTTGAGAGTAAAGTGGGCGGTCCGGACAGTAGATGACGCGATTCTTGTTGAATCGCGTCATCATAGTCACGCCCCCTGCTGTAAAATGCCGGTTATAGCGGCATTACAGAGCGGGGGCGTGGTTTAGCGGTGCAACTCTGTAACCCCGCCCTCGTTCCGCCTCTGCCCCTCCTCCGCCATGCCCCGTTCTGCCTCCTCCACGCCCCCTCCTCTCATCATTTTCCAGCCCAGCCCCTCCATTGAGCCGTCCTGGCAGCTCTCTCCCGGAGAGAGCTGCCAGAAAGTAGGTAAGTATGTGTTACAGGCTGCGTTTGAAAAATGGACTGATTGGTTGGCACTTTATCACCGTGCAATTTATCACTCTCCAAGGCTCGATAAATCTGGGCCACAGTATCTCAAAAGGGAGATAACGTGATCCTTCTGCTGGTGACACATGGCCGCTTGTTTTCGCAGGAGGATAAAGCCCGTCTCCTTTGAAGATTATCACAGAAACTGGAGTGAAATTGCTACATCAAAATCTACACAAGATCTCAGAGCTAAGCGTAAGATAACTGACATATCACATGAGAAGTTGTAACCGCAGCATAGAATAACAGTGGCCATGACGCACTTATGGGGTCATTCTGAGTTGTTCGCTCGCTAGCTGCTTTTAGCAGCCGTGCAAACGCTATGCCGCCGCCCTCTGGGAGTGTATTTAAGCTTAGCAGCAGTGCGAACGAAAGGATCGCAGAGCGGCTACAAAATAATTCTGTGCAGCTTCAGAGTATCTCCAGACCTACTCCTAGCTTGCGATCACTTCAGACTATTCAGTTCATGTTTTGACGTCACGAACACACCCTGCGTTCGGCCAGCCACGCCTACGTTTCACCAGCCACGCCGGCGTTTTTATCTGGCACGCCTGCGTTTTTCCACTCACTCCCTGAAAACGGTCAGTTGACACCCAGAAACACTTGAATTCCCCCCATAGATGTGAGGAGCAACGTTAGCCTTTTATTATATAGGATTGTAATAATGTGACTCCTCTTCAGTATTTTTTGAATTTATTTTTAGAAGCTGTAGGTATCTGTGAAGAGATTTAGGGGTATGTTTATGGAAGGGTGAAAGGCTATTGCTAGGACTGGGCTTATTCTCACTTTGCCCAATGCAGCAAAGTCCTTTCATGGGGAAAAGCTACCTAAGAATTGTAGAGGCGAGTGGATGAAAGTGTTACGTTACGTTTAGAAGAAACAGAGATATTTAAAGATAAACTATTACTGGCTTAAGAATTGGACATGGCACTCTTATCCACAAAATATCGCAGTAAATAGTCTCCCATAATGTACAGTCACATTCTGTGCCCCCAGGTCATAACATCTACATCCATAAAAAATAATATCAGAAAATTGTGACATAACACCTTCATCCTCTCGCCTGTTCAGTTACTGCAGCTGTATCAGGATGGCGATAACAGACCACAGGCAAAAACGCATTGGGTGGAGAATGCCGGCATTCGAGATGTCGGCGGTCAGAATCCCGACCGCGGCATCCCGATGGTTGTATTGTCGACAGGGGAAGGTACGTATACTTACCTTCGCCAAATGATCCCGCAACCTTAACCTCCCTTCCCGCAGCCTAAACCTAACCTCCCCCTCCCTGCAACCTAACTCTAACCTCCTCGGTGGCACCTGAACCTAACCCCCCCCCCCCCCGCTTGCAGCCTAAACCTAACCTCCCCTACCCCCTGCATCCTAACCCTAACTCTCCGGCTGGGGTGCCTAACCCTAACCCCCCCTCTCCACTGCCTAACCCTAAATCTCCCCCCGCAGCCTAAACCTAACCCCCCCCCCTGTGGTTTACCTCTGCAGGTTCCCAGTCATCGCTTGTTCGGAATCCAGACGGTCGGGTTTACCGGCGCCGGGAAGGTGACCCTGTCGCGATTCCGACATCGGTAATTTGACTGCCGGGATCCCAACCACCGGGATCTGGTTGGGATCCGGCAGTTGAAATAAATGCTCTCTGTTTTAAACCGTTTGTTTGTTTTTATAACTATTGTAAATCAAATTATATCAATGTTTAATCTTTATTTCTGTTATTTTCTGCTATTTAGAACATTTTAATAAAACTCCATAAATAACAATGGGGGTCATTGCGAGTTGATCGTAGCCTTGCTTGGCAGGGCTACGATCGTGACAATAGACATGCGGGGGGACGCCCAGCACAGGGCTATCCCGCCCCGCATGTCAGTGCGCCCCCCCCCCGCAGAAGTGCAAAGGCATCGCACAGCGGCGATGCTTTTGCACTTTAGGAGTAGCTCCCGGCCAGCGCAGCTTTAGCGTGCTGGCCGGGAGCTACTCATCGCTTCCTGGCCCACAGCGTCTGCGTATGACGTCACGCAGCCGCTGCGGCCCGCCCCCCGCACGGTCCGCCCCCCCCGCCCAGCGATTGCCCCTGCCTGTCAATCATGCGCATGCACAGTTCTGACCCGATCGCTGCGCTGCGATAAACTGCCAGTATACCAAATAGGAACCTCAGTAACACAATGCACAATATAACCAAAATCATGTCATTCTAAAGTTATATATATATATATATATATATATGTTTTCTTATTATTTTTCAATGCACAGATTTTTTATAGGTTGTGTAGAAAATCTTTCCTTTCTATAGCAGGATTGAAAGAACCGGAACCAAGAGCATTATACAGGGAAGATGACGAGATAAGGAATGGTAACCGCCTGTGAGTACCAATAACACCTTCCTGCATACTGTACGTTGGGGCAGATATATTAAAGGGGGGTACACACGGAGCGATCGCTGCTTAAAATCTAAGCAATCTGACTAGATTGCTTAGATTTTAAGACTGATCGCTCCGTCTGTACCCCCTACAGCGATAGCGATGCGCAGCCCCGCGCATCGCTATCGCTGGTGCTAGATTGGCCTGCCGTGCAGGCCAACCTAGCGGGTCACTCATTTCACCCGCTGGGTGAAATGAGCGCCCCCCCGTCTCCCCCCGCACGCTCAGCACACATCGCGCTGTGCTGAGCGGCGGGAGAGATGTGAGTACTGGCCTTAAGCCTGGAGAAGGCAGAAAGAAGTGATAAAGTGGTGATAAGTGCAAGGTGATAATGCACCAGCCAATCAGCTCCAATATGTAAATTGAAAGTTATGAGCTGATTGGCCGGAGTGTTATCACCTTGCACTTATCACTGGTTTATCACTTCCTTATGCCTTCTCCAGGCTTAATACATCTGCCCTTTGAAAGTTTTTTTATGTGCTCTTAGCCTGTCCAGTCTGAGCTGCTTTACAGATTAATTGAAAATTTAAATAGGGATTATTGATCCCGATGACCAAGCACACATACCGCGTTAGGAATACTGCGACAGACGGCAACCGCTGGCTTCTGTGTTTTCTTGCATTAAGTCGATTACAGTGTTCAGTGTGAATGCTGTGTGAACATTTCCATAGGGAATCGATGATCCCTATCCAAAACAATGTTGCTGTATTGATCAAGGTGTTGGATGGAGCATGGATGCAGCAAACAATACATGTAAGCAGCTTCTTTATAGGATTCCTGACAAATACTGAGATTCTTGTCTTGTATTCATAGACGCAACATCGTTTTCTATGGCCTCGTTGGGAACAATACAAGAACAATCCCTACGAAACATGTGGAGAGAAAGGATGATGCTGGTAGCTGTGTGCTCTGCAGACTGTCAGGTAACTCACACTGCCTCCATAATACCAACAGGTTACTCCTGTGCTAGGGGGTCACAGGGGCATGGTTATTAGAAAATGCAGCCAATCCCCCAATATTTAGAATCCTTTTCACAGCCTACAATGATTCTTTATTCACATTAGTGTATTAATAACTATGTCCAGGAAACAGGGTCCGATAAAACCCAGTTCCAGTGATCAGGAAGACGTAAAGTGATCACATTAGCAATAACTTTACTTTCCCCAACAGACCCCCTCGCTGCTACTGCGCCTGTGCGACTTTCCAGAAGCACATGTGCTATGTGGGACCTCCTGCAGCCCATCAGAGAGGGATCACAAGATCCCTCTCGAGCAGGTCTGCTGAATTGCTGTCAATTTGCTATAGCCATCTGACAATGACGCAGGCAAAATTCACAAAGGGAAGATGCATAAAGCTTGCTTTGTGGAGCTTATTAAATACCATCCCCATATAAAACTACAGGGACAGCTGCTGTGGGAACTGGCGGTCAGAAAGCAAGATAAATCACCAATATATAATTCTTTCTACAGTATATTAGTACATTCCAGGAGCACTTAATTCTGCCCGTAGACATGAAGAAACAGCAGGTTTTGCATATTGTAAGGGCAGGGACGGATCTAGACTTTTCTTTAGGGGGGGCGGTTTACTGTTTAATATTGACTCCTCCCTCTACAGTCCCAACTCCTCCCATCTGCAATCCTAACTCCTCCTCTCTCAATTCTGACTGAACTTTTTGAGTGAGACTGAGATAGAGCTTTGTGATTGTTCTATGTACATGTGACTGTGCTATGGGGTAATTGTATTTATTAGCCCTAGTACCCACACACCTGCAAGTGAGAGGCAAATGCTCTGTAACCCTTGCTCTCCTGGCTCCTCTGTGCTGCTGTGGTATAAGCTGCAGCACATCGTTCTGCCTCAGGCTCTCCCAGGAGAGCTCTCTTCTGCTCAAAAGTGGGCGTGGCTATGACTGTGTTAGGGGGGGGGGGGGGCGGTCGCCCCCTTTGCCCCCCCTAGATCCGGCCCTGTGTAAGGGTAGAATTGACTAATAAATACGCCCACAGGGTTATATGTAATATACAGCATTGCTAGTCATCTGCACGGAGAGTGATAAAGTGGATGGAGAAAAAGTACCAACCAATCAGCTCCGTAATGCCATGTTACAGGCCGTGTTTGAAAAATGACAGAAGCTGGTTGGCTGGTACTTTATCTCTCCACTTTATCTCTCTCTAAGGCTTAGTACAAAGACCCCAAATGACCAAGGTTTTAACGTTAAAAAAAATCCATATTGTACTTTGAAAATTGGTGCAATAGCAAAATAATGTGCTGCCAATCTAAATCAATTAAGTGCAATCTTTCATTTTGTATACTGAAAATCCGCCGACAGTTCTGAATTTCCCAAGGCAGTGCCCGGATTTCTCTCTCACCCCCTGGGCCTGTGATTTGTTTTGTACCTTATGTTACGTTAGTTTACTTTTGTAGTTTATAATACGGTTAAATCATTTTTTAAATGTGCATGTAATTCTTCTAAACGAACAGTAGAGGGCGGGGTTGTTACTTGTATGTGCTAGCTAGGTGGAATAATGGCCCTCATTCAGAGTTGATCGCTCGCTAGCTACTTTTAGCAGCCGTGCAAACGCATAGTCACCGCCCACGGGGGAGTGTATTTTCGCTTTGCAGGAGTGCGAACGCCTGTGCAGCCGAGCGGCAGCAAACACATTTTGTGCAGAACAAGACTAGACCTGTAGTTACTTATCCTGTGCGATGATTGCTGCGACGAATGACACGGTAATGATGTCAGATACCCACCCAGCAAACGCCCGGCCACGCCTGTGTTTTTCCAAACACTCCCAGAAAACGGTCAGTTGCCACCCAGAAACTCCCACTTCCTGTCAATCTCCCTGCGTTCGCCAATGCGACTTAAAGCGTCGCTAGAACCTGTGCATATCCACGATGCTCTTTGTACCTGTACGCCGCTCGTGCGCATTGCAGTGCATAGGCATGCGCAGTTTTTTTTACATGATCCCTACGCAGTGAACAACGGCAGCTAGCGATCAACTCGGAATGAGGGCCAATGTCTTTTTGTCAGCTTCCTGTATACACACACAAATGAATTGCTGAACGTGCTGGTGTGATGACACACAGCTGCTTTCACACCGTACACCTGTGTTTAGGCAGCCGTGGATAGTTATCTGCGTATTGATGACTTTTATTGTGGAGGAAACAATTTTTGGCCAAGATGAAGGGCGAATCCTTTATGGGTGGTGAGATGTTTCATTATGCTCTGGTGTAAACTATGTGATATTAAATTGAGCTAGGTGGCTGGGGATAGATCATACCTGTAAATATTCACAGTTTTGTTTTATACAATGGTCTGGATGTTAGCGCTGCCTCAGAGGTGGCGTTACGTTACTCACTAATCTCATCTGGTTCCTTTGCTCTGCCTGGGCTAGGGCAGGGGTCATAGGCAAACACAGGGGGGTTTCTGGTTGCCTGGAAACCCCCCTCCTCTTGGCAAGTGGTTTAAATTATGGCAACAATAGTAATGGTATATAATACGATTACTAGAGCTGCTTCTTTTAACAAGTTTGCTGTGTGTGTGGATCTGAGTCCTCAATCAGTGCAGTGGACAAGAGAGTAGCTACCAGGAAGAATAGACAGGAGCCTTACCATGAGGTGGGAGAATGTGTGCTTAGAAAGTGCAGTACTGTCTTTATTACAGTATGTTTGTGTATTTATTTATTTATTATGGTAGTTTAACCTTTTCCTGACCACTTGTTTATATTATTGAAATGTTTGATAAAGCCTATACTGTAGTGTAGACCATCTATAGAGTTAAATATTAATACTGTATTCCATACAGTATCCAGTCCATTAAATGACCAATGTTTACATTAATGTCCAGGGTTGTTACTAGGTTCTTCTACTGCTCCCCCAGACTCCCTCACTTGCTCCAATGTTCCACAGAGTGGGGTATTGTGGATTGCATTTGGAAACCCCCCACTAGAAATCTTGCGTTTGCCACTGGGGGTGGGGAACCTTTGGCCCTCCAGCTGTTGTTGAACTACACATACCAGCATGCCTTGCTACAGTTTTGCTATTTCACCATGCTAAAACTGTTGCAGGGCATGCTGGGATGTGTAGTTCAACAACAGCTGGAAGGCCGAAGGTTCCCCACCACTGGGCTAAGGTCTTCCCACACCCTTGCTGCTTTGTGTGTGGGGTAATAAAATAAAATAAAAATGATATAAGCATCTTTACCTGCTGCACTACTGATTCCAGCATGGCCAACTTAAAGTGTATGGCTATGCTGGTGCTTGTAGTACAACAAGTGCCAGCAAATCTATTAACTGATGAGACATGCAGGCACGCTATTTTATTCTAAATACCCTCCCCCCACCCATACACAGCCCCCATTGACCACTTCATTGCTCACGTAATTCCATTCATGAGTTCAAAGAAATAAAAGCCCTCTATATATGACGAGTACTTTCTCAGTAGAGCGTGAGATGAATTAGCTAGAAGTGACGTATCACTTATACGTACACAGCACCTACAGCTCTGCATATTGCGCTAAATGCATATGGGTGTGCATGGTAGATTGTATCCAACTGTCCATCGTCCGCATTATGGGGGTTATTCAGAGTTGTTCGCAAATCAAAACAGCACACTAATGAGCAAATCCATGCTGCAGGTGGGGCATATGTAACATGTGCAGAGAGTTAGATTTGGGTGGGGTGTGTTCAAACTCAAATCTAAATTGCAGTGTAAACATAAAGTTGTCTAACATTTGTGGGCTACATGCAACAGCAGCCAGTATTTACCCTGCACAGAAACAATATAACCCATCCAAATCTAACTCTCTGCACATGTTACATCTGCCCTACCTACAGTGCAGCATGGTTTTGCCCATTTGTGTGCTTTTTTGCTTTACTTAAAAGCATGAATCAAGCACATAGGGGGTCATTCCGAGTTGATCGCACGTAGCAACTTTTTGCTGCTCGTGCGATCAACTAGATGCCGCCTAAGGGGGTGTGTATTTTAGCATAGCAACGCTTGTGCAGCCCTGCCATGCTAAAAAAGTTTCAGCTACTTACCCAGTGCGACGGATCCAGCGATGAAGGTCACGGTCCTGACGTCAGGCATCCACCCTCCGTTCGCCTGGACACGCCTGCGTTCTTCTTACCACTCCCCGAAAACGTCTGGAAACGGTGAGTATCTGCCCCGGAACACCTCCCGCCTGTCCATCTTCTTGCGATCGCAGCTGCGATCACATTTGTCGCTGGTGACGTCGTTGCCCGGTGACGATCGTCGCCAGGCAATGAGGCACATGCGCAATGCGCCCGCCGTACTTGCGCATTTCCGACCCGTTCGCACCGCAGCGAAGAACCGCTGCGTGCGAACGGGTCGGAATGACCCCCATAGTCTTGATTTATTGTTTCCAGCCTATTTATCATCTGTGGTTAGACGCAGCCGCAGGTAATAAAAAGACGATTTGAAAGCAATGTAATCAACCTTTAGCAAATATCGCTTATCCAAAGAGGTAACGTTCACTGAACAAGATGTGAAATACAACCTGGCAGAACTGGCAATTGCTTTAGATCATCTACATACTCTTGGAATAATATATCGTGACCTGAAGCCAGAAAAGTAAGTAACCATTAGAAATGAACTAGAACCACATTGAGCTTTAGTTGTTTACCCAGGTGTCACAGCACTTAGTTTGAGAACCACTGATCTAGATAAATAGTGTTTGGGACCTTTAGCCCAAAATAAAGGCAGTATTTTTTTATGTCTTTTTTTTTTGTTTGTTTATTTTTTATCTTGCACGTGCTGCTCCCTACCTCTGGAATTCTCTACCTCTCCCCATCAGACTCTCCACCTCTACAAAACTTCAAACGGGCTCTCAAGACCAACTTCTCCACCAAACCCAGCCAACTCTCCTCCTAACCCTCTTGTCAATGGGGGTAATTCAGACCTGATCGGCAGGGTGCGTTTTTTGAAGCCCTGCAAACAGATAGTCAGCGCCTACGGGGGAGGGGAAAAGTGCTGTGCAGGTGTGCGATAGCTTTTGTAGCAGAGCTGCACAAACATCAGGACACTCCTGTAAAACGGTCAGTTGCCATCCACAAACGGCCTCTTCCTGCCAATCACCTTGCAATTGCCCGTGCAATTGTTTTTTTTCGCACCATCCCGTCGCTAGGCACCGATGCCCGGTGCTGTTGTACGAAGCACCGGTGCATTGCGGTGCATACGCATGCACAGTTCAGATCTGATCCCCGCTGTGCGAAAACGCACAGCAGCAATCAGGTCTGAATTACCCCCTATGCTCACGGTCTACTCCTTCTGTGTCACCCCGGTCTGTTAGCTCCTCCCCTTTAGAATGTAAGCGCTCAAGAGCAGGGCCCTCTTCCCTTATGTGCTTTCCTTCTCTTACACTATTTTATACCCCATACTCCCTTTGTTGGCATGGCACCTAACCCCGAATTTTCCGTACCTGTCCTATATTGTCTTGACCTGTAAGTGCTGTTTTCTTGTTTGCTCATTTGATTATGTACTGTGTAATGGGCGTCATATAAATGTGTGGCGCCATATAAATAAAGGATAATAATAATAATAATAATAATAATACTCTCTAGTCTGTGTATTCCTGGAAAATCTGATTGTTGATTGTAGAAGACTCTTCTTATATTGGGATAAATTGGAAGTGGGGAAACCAAGGATCGCTTGTACTTAGACCTAGAATAACTATGTAAATGATCTGTAACATGTAACTATCTCCCCCATTCAGAGAGCTTCAGTTTGGAATACGCAGACCATATAGCGCATACAGAACCGGATCCTGAGAAAGGGTCGTATTATCACACAGAGCCTGTGACTTCATACCGGGGATCCACATGCGGGGGAGAACCGCAGGAGGAGGAAGTGGACAATTTGGTGTCCTGGGCTGACACCCTCAGTGCTGAACTACTGGAAGACTGAGCGGACGTTGTATTGCCCAGACGGACCCGCTCGCTCAGTACGTAAATACCGGATGTAGCATCATTCATGTCCTATAGGATGGCGGACTGGCCGCGCTGTAACATAATAATTATGTCTCAAACACCAATTAATCTTGTAAAATAACAAATGTAATAAAATAATGTGAACAAATGTATAAAGTAGTCTAGGTTTTATTAGTCCTGAGTTCTATGGTAAGTACTGGGCAGGTAAGTTACACTGATTGCTGTGCTTCTATGAAGATTTGTTATATTCAGCGGCGGATTCATTTACGTTCCAGATAGTGAATGGAACATAAAGTAGAATGCAATGTGGATCATTGATACCTATCCATCAATAGCCCACTTCTCTCACAGGTGCTTGTGGTAGACGCCAGCAGAGCCGGCCCTAGGTATAGGCAAACTAGGCAATTGCCTAGGGCATCTGGTATGCCTAGGGGCATCAGCAGCTTCTGCTGATTAAAATGATATGCGGCATGCCTATATTCTGTATGTAGCATTTCATATGCAGATACAGCCACAGTCTCACACAGTATATAGGCATGCCACATATCATTTTAATCAGCAGAAGCTGCTTGTGTATCCTAGCCACATAGCAATGCAAATAAGATGCACTTTCATAAAAAATAGGCACCCGTCGTTAGCAGAGCTGCCAGTTGACTCACGCTGGGAACTACATGTGTCATTATGTGTATAAGGGCATTAATAATGTGTAACATATGTGTAAGGGGCACTATGTGTGTCATTATGTGTATAAGGGCACTAATAATGTGCGGCATATGTGTAAGGCCAAATGTGCACACTGTTCTTATTTAAATTACAGGGGGTAGGAAAGCAAAAAAAAGGACTGCTATGGGTGGGGGGTGATGGTGCTGGGAAAGGGGTGCAGGGTCAGAGGCGGAACTATCGGTGGTGCTAGGGGGCACCAGCCAAAATCTTGCCTAGGGCATCATATTGGTTAGGGCCGGCTCTGGACGCCAGATGGAATTGCTTACTGTGCGCTGTTTCCACAGCCAGGCCTGGCAACAGTGGGGTGGGGGGGCAAAGGGGACACCCGTACAGGGAACCAACATTCCAGAGGGAGACCCCAGGGTAAGGGATAAAAAAAAAACCGGGGCCACAGTAGAATCATTGGGTGTGATGACACCCAGTGCACACTCTGGATCTCCCGCGTGAAAAGTGGGGGTGGCCACACATAAAGGGGGAGTGTCTGTACAAAGAGGGGGCATGGCCTCGTGGGGATCCCTCGATCATCACTCCAGTTGCGTACCCAGCATCTCCGGAGTCATTATTTAAAGTCGTCTTGAGTGCCACCTCCATGGACCATGAGAGATATATAAAACTATACATAGGTATGTCATACTTACCTACTCTCTGTAGCCCACCGCACCCCCGGAAGAGTGGGCAGGTCTCCCGCATCCTGCTCGCACCCTAGTGATGCGAGCAGGATGGAGAGATAACCTCCCGCATTCGCGGGTCCGTCGGGTGGAGAAGGGGTTAAAATTACGCTAATCGCTTCATTTTAGCCCCGCCCCTTCCCGCGGACCGCAAATCGCGTCATTTCCCGATGCGGGGGCGGGGCTTAGTGATGTCACAGCCTGGCCCCGCTCCCCGAAGGCACCTGCAGCGTCTCCTCTCCGGGCTTCTCCCGGAGAGGAGAAAAACAATGTAGGTAAGTATGAGGTATGTATGTGTGTATATATGTGTACATTTTATCTATATCTACTAATTTTTTTTAAAGCCACCCTCTGCTTTAAAAGGGGTGGTGAAGGGGGGTTGCGGGGACCCCCAGAGATATCGGGCCTCAAGATTTCTATTGTCGGCCCTAACCCTAACCCATACCCCTAAACTAACCCTAAATTGCAGACTGGATGGTCCATTTAATTCTTATCTGCAGTAAAATTGTACTGTATGTTTCTATGTATATGGTGTATTGCACGAAAATATCTGTGAATCCAACGGTACGGTAACTGCGGCATATACTTGCACTAACTGAATTCAGCCGTATGAGTAGAGGTTGTGTGATCCCTGTGCAGCGGTCACAGAAAGGGTTACTCTCTGCAGCTTTTTGCTCAAATTACATTGTTGTTCTTTTATTTTTGCAGGCACAGACCTGGGAGCTGTAACCCACAGACCAGCTGCAATAATTACTCTTATACAGAACACAGCCAACACTTCTATATTCCTGTATAGTGCATGTAATTCTCAGTATATGTCCCTGAGAGCTGCACCACGGCACCTCTATAATATTGTATACTGGATGTAATTATAAGTATACGGTATTACAGAAGTGCTCCCTATATTATATCATGGTTACTGTGATGCTCTTGTCTTTTATGGTCGTAACGGCAATGCTCTATGCATTATATGGTGGCCACTACAATGCTCTCCATGTTATTTGGCCATCAATGCGATGATGTCTGTGTTATCTGGCTTTCACTGCGATGCTCTCTGTATTATCTGGCTTTCACTGCGATGCTCTCTGTATTATCTGGCTGTCACTGCGATGCTCTTTGTATTATCTGGCCATCATTTCGATGCTCTCTGTATTATCTGGCCATCATTGCGATGCTCTCTGTATTATCTGGCTGTCACTGCGATGCTCTTTGTATTATCTGGCCATCATTTCGATGCTCTCTGTATTATCTGGCCATCATTGCGATGCTCTCTGTATTATCTGGCCATCATTGCGCTGCTCTCTGTATTATCTGGCCATCGTTTCGATGCTCTCTGTATTATCTGGCCATCATTTCGATGCTCTCTGTATTATCTGGCCATCATTGCAATGCTCTTTGTATTATCTGCCCATCATTGCGATGCTCTCTGTATTATCTGGCCATCATTGTGATGCTCTCTGTATTATCTGCCCATCATTGCGATGATGTCTGTATTATCTGGCTGCTACTGCGATGCACTCTGTATTATCTGGCCATCATTGCAATGCTCTCTGTATGATCTGGCCATCATTGCGATGATGTCTGTGTTATCTGGCCATCATTGCGATGATGTCTGTATTATCTGGCCATCATTGCGATGCTCTCTGTATTATCTGGCCATCATTGTGATGCTCTCTGTATTATCTGGCCATCATTGTGATGCTTTCTGTATTATCTGGCTGTCACTGTATTATTTAGAGGTCACTGAGATGTTCCCTGTATTATATGGGGATCACTGATGCTCTCTGGTTTATATGGTGCTCAATATAATATTCTCTGCATTATATGGAGGTCATTATAATATTTTCTACATTATTTAGCCGTCACTGTGATGCTCTCTACAGGCCCAACAACAGGGGGGGACAAAGGGGACACTCATACAGGGCCGAGGTTTAGGGCACAAAAAACATACAAAATCAGAGGGTGCTCAGACTTCTATCAATATGGTAATTTGCCTATTACAATTGCAATACTCTACCACTCAAAACTATTTAAAAAATGGTATTAAAAATTCACATATTTTTAATTCACCATAAAATCAATGGATTACAATAAACTGTTTTATATCCAGATCAAACAGTACATATATACTTGTAAGTGCGGATGTATCGACCCTATATACGATCATAGAAGAAGATAAGGGCCTGGAAGCAGTAACTTACTTCCTTGATAAATCCAATTACACAAATGATCTAAAGGATTTTATAAAAGATGGTATAAAATTCATACTTCGGAACAACTACTTTCTTTTCAATGGTAGTTATTACTTCCAACGGGTCAGTACGGCGATGGGCACCAGGTTCGCCCCCAGTTATGCTAACCTTTTCATGGCCTATTGGGAAGATCTTGTTGTATGGCCTGGAGGTGTGCTGGGGGCGGGCCTGGTGCACTGGCATCGCTTTATCGACGATATTTTGTTCGTATGGGAAAATAGCCCAGAGGATTTGACTATTTTTCTTGATTCCCTTGAAAGAAACACTTTTAACATCAAGTTATCTTCATTGGTTAGCAATAAAGAGATCACTTATCTCGATCTATGTATATACATAGAGGATAGTTTATTAAAAACGAAACTATACCGTAAACCAACTGATTCAAATAGTTTCATCGAACGTACTAGCCAACATCATGAACACTGGCTAGATGGAATACCATTTAGTCAGTTTCTTAGGGTTAAGAGGAATTGTACTGATCCCGATATCTGCTCTATACAATCAAGGAAACTTACAGATAGATTCCTAGAAAAAGGCTATTCTAGACAGCTACTTACCAAAGCACAAGGGAAAGTAAATGATACAAGTAGAGGGGATTTAATCTGTGGAAAAAGTGTTAAGAAAACTAGGACCGATGAATCCAAATGGTCATTTATAATGAATTTCAATTCCCAACATAAAGAAATTGAAACCACAATAAAAAAACACTGGAAGGTGCTAATGAAAGATCCGGTTCTTGGGGGTATTTTACCGGCAAAACGTGGATTCATTTATAGGAGATCAAAATCACTTAAAGATCGATTAGTTCATAGCTCCATAGAACCAATCAAAAGGAGCAGTGTTAGAAGTAAGGGTTTTTACAGATGTGGACTGTGTGCCATGTGCAAATGTACCACTGGCCCAAGCAAGATGAAGGACTTTACAGTTAATGGTATTACTTATCCAATCGTGGATTTTATTACCTGTAATTCCAGGAATGTGATATATGCGCTAGAGTGTGATTGCGGTCTGCTTTATATTGGCAAGACAGGCCGCAATTTGAAAACCAGACTTTATGAGCACACGTACAATGTAAAAAAAGGGATGGACACACACACAGTCCCCAAACATTTTAAACAGAAACACTCTTCAAACCCTAACCACTTTAAATCTTTTTGGGGGATTACAAATTGCGAACCGCTCACCACGTAATAAGGAGATAGAAACGATCCTTTCAAAAATGGAGATGAAGTGGATATATACGCTAAAAACATTAGTTCCCCTTGGTTTAAACAGTGATTTTGAGTTAAAATGGTTCTTATAGTTTTGTTTTTACATTATATTATTTTTTATATCAATCCGCTAGTCATTATTTGCATATCTCTATCTTTATTTTATGTTTTGATGGACTTATTTATGGAAGAATACATGGTGGAATTTACTACACTATATAATGGAATGCATGATCATCAATGATTTGGAGATCCACCGGAATTATAAACACCAGATATTCCACTTCCTGATATAGTGGAACGCATATGGGAGAATATGGCCGCAAACTCATTTCCGGGTACGTCACTTCCGGTACGTCATCTCCGGGCGGACGTGTCCGGAGGATACAGGTGTACGAGATGCGGCTCGTTAAGGAGCTATTTAAGGAAGAACCTGCTAGATCAGCTCCCATGCTTCTGATGAAGGACGATGTCCGAAAGCGCTAAAGCAGGGAGTTGGTGAGGACGAGGACGTACGGACGGGAGCTGTGGTCTGTGTGCGGCTGGAGACGGCATCTCATTGGGACTTTGCGGTGAATATTCTCGGCAACAGCTCTCCTGTGCAAGAGTCTCTCTGATCCTCTACATGTTGTTTTTATCTTATGTCTGTGAGTGCATTCCTTATTAAATCTCTTTGTCTTTTAAGACGTTAGTGCACTATTGCCTTGTTTCTTTTTAAGCCATCCACTAAGGAGATTTGTTCCATTGAGTGACAGCGGCTATCTCAGCATCTCTGATTATCTACATGCAATATCAAAACCGCCTTATGTGAGTGGGACCATACAATTTGAAGTGTGTTGGTGTCAAAACAGAGTTGCACTTTGTTTTGTGTGTTCTTTTTTGCATTTTAGAAATCTGAATGCACCATATGAACCTTACCATCTATGAGAATATAATCAGACTCCATTGTGTAAGGTTCTTTCAATTTGAGGGTATTATATAGCGCCACGTGGTGCCACATCCATTGTTCCTAGTACATATAAAGAAGTATATTCGCAACATAGCACTGATTTCAATCCACTTTTTATAGTTGTGTAATTCCCGATATAGATGATGTCAGTTTGTAATGTGGATGTTGAATTTACAATCCAACGCGTTTCATTACAGTGGACTTCATCAGGGATTAAATCATCAGAAGGGTGACTGTACACATACAAGTGTTTTTTAGAATGTTCACAACGTCATTTGCACAGTGATGACAAATTCAATAGTTGAGAAATAAATATGGACTGTTCACAAAGTGAGAATCAAGTAGAAAAAGGTAGATAAAAATCCACTAGCAGTTGTTGATAATCATTAAACTCTACTAATCCTAATCCTACCCCTCCTACCCCCCCCCCGCAACAAAACTCTCCCCCAGAGGCTAACCCTAACTCCCACCCCTGACCTTAACCCCATCCCCAAATCTCTGCAGCCTAACCTGTCTTCAGCTGTGGTCCTTGGAGACGTTGCAGTGTTGGATCCAGGCTCTGTGTGCTCATGCGTTGGCAGCACAGCGAGCCCACCCGCAGATCAGGGACATGGGGAGAGCCGAGCAAGCAGGAGCATGGTGTGTGTGTCTGATTACCTTGGAGACTGAGGGGGTAATTCAGACCTGATCGCTAGGCTGCGTTTTTGCACAGCGGGCGATCAGGTCTGTACTGCGCATGCGTATGCAATGCACTGCTCCGACGCGTCGGACGACTGCACCAGGCATTGGTGCATAGCGATGGGATGGTGTGAAAAAAGCAAGGTGACTGACAGGAAGAGGCCGTTTGTGGGTGGCAACTGACCTTTTTGTAGGAGTGTCCGGGAAAACGCAGGAGGGACCAAGCGTCTGGTGGGAGGGTTTCTGATGTCAGCTCCGGCCCCGATCATCGCAGCGGCTGAGTAAGTCCTGGTCTGAGCAGAGACTGCACAAAGTGATGTTTGTGCAGCTCTCCAACAAATGCGATCGCACCCCAGCACACACACAATACCCTGCCCCTGTAGGCGGAAACTACCTATAAAAGAAAAAATAGTGAATTGCGCTCCCCGATTAGAGTATGTATCACCAATTATAATGTCCGTCCAATTTGTAAAGGATCGCACTGTGTTCACTGTGTCACGTTTGGGTATCTTCTGTTGTATCCGTTTTCTTCAGATACCTCAAATCAAATTAGAAAGATGCACGTTTCATAGCGTAAAACAGTTCTTTTACATTTATTATAAAAACATAAAGTTCATAAAAGAACATAAAATGATTTATCCACCACCATACGGAGTGACTGCGTACCAGAGTGGGCCTATACAAGGCATATGTCTCACATGAAAGGGTTAGTTTCGGGTATAACTCCTCCACAGTCTCTGCCTGTGTCCACCAACACGTTTCAACAATCAGTCTTTTTCAAGGCGGAAACTACCTGATCGCAGGGATGCAAAAAATGCACCCTAGCAATCAGGTCTGAATTACCCCCTGAGTGAGAGAGAGAGTGTGAGTGTGTGTGTGTGTGTGTGTGTGTGTGTGTGTGTGTGTGTGTGTGTGTGTGTGTAAAATTACTTTGCAGGGGGAGAGCCCACAGCATGACGGAGTCGCCACTTGTCGGGGAAACCGTACTGTGCAGCAACCCAGGTGCCTCAGCGATGAAGCGGCAGTACGGTACCAGGGGAGCACACTAAAGAGGCACCAGTCAGCAGCCAGGGAGCACACTGAGGAGGCACCAGTCAGGTGACAGGGGAAGGGGGAGGAGGCACACGGAAGAGGCACCAGTCAGGCAACGGGGAGCATACTGATGAAACAGCAGCCCAGCGCCTCTGCAGGGGAGACCGGTAGAGTGGCGGCAGAGTGCGGAGTGTAGTTGGCTGGGAGCACAGGATTGCGTCGGCAGTGTGCACTATACCAGTGGGGCTCCTTTCCCGGAGTCAGGTGGATAGCGCACACACTGGGGCTTCCAGCGTGGGTAGATGATTGCACCTGGTCCATCACCTATGGCATATCTCTGTAGCAGCAGGCAGGGAGCAGGAGAGGGGACCAGTGGGAGAGAGGTACCGGAGCAAGGATAAAGGTCATTCAGGCAGCTGCTATTATACTGTAAAGTGCAGCAGGAACTTACAGAAATACTGGAGTCAGAACTACAACATGAGTCAAAATGCCGACGCTGGAATCCTGACCACTGGCGACGCTGGAATCCTGACCACTGGCATGCCGAACATATCCCATACAAAATATCTACACTTACGTAAGTATGGCGGGGATTCTTAGGTTTAGGCCATGGGGGGAAGGTTAGGTTTTATCCACCACTGGGGAGGGTTATGGTTAGGCTGCGGGAAGGAAAGGTTAGAGTTAGGCTGCAGGGAGAGGGGTTAGTTTTAGGCACCCCGGGGAGGGATAGGTTTAGGCAGCAGGAACGGGGGTTTTAGGTTTAGGTTGTGGTGGAGGGGAGGTTTAGGGTTAGGCTGTGGGGAGGGAGGGTTAGGGGGGGTTGGTGGGGATCTTCTCTGTCGTTCATAAGACTGCCTGCATATGGAAATCTGGTAAAAGGTATCACACCCCTTTTGAACATGTCAACCATATGGTGTCGGCCCATTGACTGGTTAACTAGACAGCGTAAATCTATCATCTGGATACTGAGCGATCCGGGGGCAGCCGGGGGCAGTGGGAAATAAACAGTCTGAAGTTACCGGGCATATGCTGGGTCACTTCATTAACATCATTCTAGACAGAGCGGCAGCGGAGGTGAGGACCGACCGGCGATGGGGGGGAAGTTGTCAGAGCAATGGCAGGTTGGAACAGAGCAGTAGCGGCGGTGGGAAGACAGAGAAGTGGCAGCGGCATTAGGAAGTCAGCACTGCAGTCTGAAGTGAGTGACCCGGCATATTCTGGGTCACTTAATATACATGCTTTGTGGGAACCTCTCTCACAGCGGAGTGTCCTGGTCACATGGGGAGCAAGGGCAGATTTTTTTCTCTCCCTGGGCTCCTCTGATTGGCCGGCATTAGAAAAGAGGGCAGAGAGCTCAGGGAGGGGAAATATCAGTCTTTGCTGTCTTCTCCCCTCAGCAGGCTTCAATGAATCTCTCTCCCCATACCATACTTGCCTACTCTCCCGGAATGGCCGGGAGGCTCCCAAAAACAGGGTGGTACTCACCGCCACCCGGAAAAGTCTGCAAGTCTCCTGGCCGGCAGCCAAGCTCTCGCACCCTCAGGAAAAACGCTCAGAGAGCCCTCGCAGCGGGGGTGCCGATGACGCGAACACGGTAATCTCGGCATAGTATAGCAGGGGCGGGGCCACGATAACATGAACTCATGGCCACGTCCCCTGCTCCTCCCCATCACGGGTACCCCCGACCACCCGTGCTGCGCCACTCCCCCTGCCAATCAGCCAGAATGTTGGCAACTATGCCCCATACTACTGTATGGGGAAGCTATATCGACCCTAATCCGGGGCACCGCTGGGAAAATCTGAGATTTCGATACCACTTTATTCTTGTAGGCCATGTTCTCATAAATATTGATTCATCCTACAAAATATGTACAAACCAAAAGAAGAGAAGTGAGTTCATACTGTATGTGTAGTGCTTTTTAGGAATGTCCATTGAAGGGTTAACCAGCAATGGTCTCCATCGATGGTGTCATCGGTGTATAACGTTGATGACATGAAACCATTGCTGTAGAACCATCGATGGTCAATGGCCGTCTCTAGCGCACTTGTGACTGCTCGCTTAAAACTTATGTTATTTCATATTCATTTTAGACAATATTTAATGACTTCAACATAAACTTAACTAAAGACAAATCTCTTTAAATAGATTAACTGGGGCACTGTTCCTGAAACCCAAGGACTGGCCATGGAGCTGAGGGACTGGCAACACCATCCACTGTTTAAGTCAGCAGGGGCAGTTTAATAAATAGCGAAACACTCAAATAAAAGTGGGTACACTGAAGAACTTTTAAAATTGAAGAGTGCATATTCTCCGTTTCCCCACTAGATGGAGACATTTCATTGTGAGCCTTTATAGTAGTCATTCCTGCATTGCATTTTTAAGCTTGTCGCAGGTATGTGCTGAGAGAGGTATCCGGTTGATAGACAGACAGGGGTATATTTACTAACATTCGTAATTTTCGGAAAAAGGTCAAAGTTCAATCACGAATGACATCGAAAGTGTAAATATGCAACTTTTTGAATTTATTACGACTAATTTACTAAGCTGTCGTATTCGGATTTTTCATTTGTTCCGATGTCGATGTCATTCGTGTTTTTTTTACCTTTTTTACGGCAGTGATTAGCAAAACACTGCCGACTTTTTCAAAATGAATCTCGGCCGGATCTGTGTGATCCGTGCTGGGGTTCATTTTTTTTTTTTTTTAAATAAACACTGTAAAACGGAGAAAAAAAATGCGTGGGGTCCCCCCTCCTAAGCATAACCAGCCTCGGGCTCTTTGTGCCGACCCTGGTTGCAGAAATATGGGGAAAAAAATGACAGGGGTTCCCCCTATATTTAAGCAACCAGCATCGGGCTCTGCGCCTGGTCCTGGTTCCAAAAATACGGGGGACAAAAAGAGTAGGAGTCCCCCGTATTTCTAAAACCAGCACCGGGCTCCACTAGCTGGACAGATAATGCCACAGCCGGGGGTCACTTTTATATAGTGCCCTGCGGCCGTGGCATCAAAAATCCAACTAGTCACCCCTGGCCGGGGTACCCTGGGGGAGTGGGGACCCCTTCAATCAAGGGGTACCCCCCCCAGCCACCCAAGGGCCAGGAGTGAAGCCCGAGGCTGTCCCCCCCCATCCAATTGGCTGCGGATGGGGGGCTGATAGCCTTTTGTGAAAATGAAAAGATATTGTTTTTAGTAGCAGTACTACAAGGCCCAGCAAGCCTCCCCCACATGCTGGTACTTGGAGAACCACAAGTACCAGCATGCGGCGGAAAAACGGCCCCGCTGGTACCTGTAGTACTACTACTAAAAAAATACCCAAAAAAAGACAAGACACACACACCTTGAAAGTAAAGATTTATTACATACACAAATAAATAATAAAAAGAGCGCTCTTTTTATTATTTATTTGTGATTGTTGTATGGTATACTTCTAGCCGTAAGTGGGAGCAGCTTGTTTTTTAATAAGTGGCAATCGATAAGAAATTAGCTCCTTTTCCTTAATTGTGATTAGGGCAATATTTAATTGAACTAGTATATTGGTGCGCCCGAGATATTGTCTGCACACGGACGCCCAGGGAGTGACATTTAGTTGACCTCCCGATACGTCAGTGTGCATACAAGGATTTTTTACTATTTATTACATACATCCACACAAACATACAAACATACTTACCTATGGCCCCACGCAGGTCGGTCCTCTTCTCCAGTAGAATCCAAGGGGTACCTGTTGAATAAATTATACTCACCAGCTCCAGGGTCCCAGGCTCCTCGTAGCATCCATTTGTAATCCACGTACTTGAATAAAATAAAAAAACGGAGACCCGAGCCACGCACTGAAAGGGGACCCATGTTTGCACATGGGTCCCCTTTCCCCGACTGCCAGAAACCCACTCTGACTTCTGTCTAAGTGGGTTTCTTCAGCCAATCAGGGAGCGCCACGTTGTAGCACCCTCCTGATCGGCTGTGTGCTCCTGTACTGACTGACAGGCAGCACACGGCAGTGTTACAATGTAGCGCCTATGCGCTCCATTGTAACCAATGGTGGGAACTTTCTGCCCTGCGGTTGACCGAAAGTGACCTCACCGCTGAGCAGAAAGTTCCCACCATTGGTTACAATGGAGCGCATAGGCGCTACATTGTAACACTGCCGCGTGCTGCCTGTCAGTCAGTACAGGAGCACACAGCCGATCAGGAGGGTGCTACAACGTGGCGCTCCCTGATTGGCTGAAGAAACCCACTTAGACAGAAGTCAGAGTGGGTTTCTGGCAGTCGGGGAAAGGGGACCCATGTGCAAACATGGGTCCCCTTTCAGTGCGTGGCTCGGGTCTCCGTTTTTTTATTTTATTCAAGTACGTGGATTACAAATGGATGCTACGAGGAGCCTGGGACCCTGGAGCTGGTGAGTATAATTTATTCAACAGGTATCCCTTGGATTCTACTGGAGAAGAGGACCGACCTGCGTGGGGCCATAGGTAAGTATGTTTGTATGTTTGTGTGGATGTATGTAATAAATCTTTACTTTCAAGGTGTGTGTGTGTCTTGTCTTTTTTTGGGTATTTTTTTAGTAGTAGTACTACAGGTACCAGCGGGGCCGTTTTTCCGCCGCATGCTGGTACTTGAGGTTCTCCAAGTACCAGCATGCGGGGGAGGCTTGCTGGGCCTTGTAGTACTGCTACTAAAAACAATATCTTTTCATTTTCACAAAAGGCTATCAGCCCCCCATCCGCAGCCAATTGGATGGGGGGGACAGCCTCGGGCTTCACCCCTGGCCCTTGGGTGGCTGGGGGGGGGACGACCCCTTGATTGAAGGGGTCCCCACTCCCCCAGGGTACCCCGGCCAGGGGTGACTAGTTGGATTTTTGATGCCACGGCCGCAGGGCACTATATAAAAGTGACCCCCGGCTGTGGCATTATCTGTCCAGCTAGTGGAGCCCGGTGCTGGTTTTAGAAATACGGGGGACTCCTACTCTTTTTGTCCCCCGTATTTTTGGAACCAGGACCAGGCGCAGAGCCCGATGCTGGTTGCTTAAATATGGGGGAACCCCTGTCATTTTTTCCCCCATATTTCTGCAACCAGGGTCGGCTCAAAGAGCCCGAGGCTGGTTATGCTTAGGAGGGGGGACCCCATGCATTTTTCCCCCCGAAAATAACCACTTTCCCACCCCTTCCCACTGATATACATGCACGGATCTCATGGATCCGTGCATGCCTATCCAATCACGGGGAAAAAAAGCAGGTCTGTTTTTTTTTAGCACTTTTTTACGAGTTGTAATTTTTCACGGCAGTGTTTTTGTTTTTTTTGCTTTGCACTTCTTAGTAAATTACCGAGATTCATACTTAAACAGCCGCGTTTTGACCGATGGTGTATTCATTCGTAATTATTTTCTTGGACTTCCAAAAAATTACGAATGCCCTCATCACTGCCGTGATTTGAGTTTAGTAAATTACCGAGATGACACTTTGAAGAAAAAACGGCATCTCGGTCAAAATCGGGACCTTAGTAAATATACCCCACAGTGTCTAGTTAGACAGTCAATAGATAGACACCATATGTTAGACAGACATTAGGTCGACAGGGTCAAAAGGTCGACATAAAAAATGTAGCCTACAAAAGGTCGACAGGGTCAAAGGTCGACATGAAAATGGTCGACATAAAAAAGATAGACAAATTTTTTTTTTTTTTTTATTCAACATGTTTTTGGACTATTTCATACCTTCTCTATCCATGTCGGCATAGAGTTGGTTATAAACCTTGTGGCGAGCCACCGAGCAGGAAAGCGTGGCGAGCGAAGTGAGCCCCGCGAGGGTATGCCTTTCTACAATTGGGGGTCCCAGATGACAAAACTATCCACACAAACCTCAAAAATGCAAAAAAACACGGTGTCTACCTTTTTTATGTCGACCATTTTCATGTCGACCTTTTGACCCTGTCGACCTAATGTCTGTCTAACATATGGTGTTTGTCTATTGCCTGTCTAACTAGACACTGTCTATCTTTTATACCACACCCGCTGAGAGAAGGGGGTGAAAGCTAATAGGCACTAAAGACATATTCTAGAAATACATTTATTAAAGCATTTTCTCAATCATTCATTGCCAAAATAATTATAGTGGTATGAAAAATGGTTCCGGTATGAATGGTCGACCATGTTATGGTCGACAGTCATTAGGTCAACCACTATTGGTCGACATTAACATGGTCGACCATGTCAATGTTGACCAATAGTGGTCGACCTAATGACTGTCGACCATAACATGGTCGACCATGTGAACGGATACCATGAAAAATAGGGTGTGGCGCATTGTAAAAAATGTAAAGGCTGCGTTATCATTTTAAAACATGGTGGTGGAAATGGCAACACCAACTTTTATTTCACCTATTCGGTGTGGACCCTCCTTGACTCAGGGTCCTGTGTCCACCACACAGCCTACACCCATTATAGATAGGCTACTGAGTGAGGATAGGTGTGACTGGGTCCCGTCAGACCATAAAGTTCAGCCCATAGGCCCTCATTCTGAGTTGTTCGCTCGTTAGCTGCTTTTAGCAGCTTTGCACACGCTAAGCCGCCGCCTACTGGGAGTGAATCTTAGCATAGCAGAATTGCGAACGCAAGATTAGCAGAATTGCGAATAGAAATTTCTTTGCAGTTTCTGAGTAGCTCGAGACTTACTCTGCCACTGCGATCAGTTCAGTCAGTTTCGTTCCTGGTTTGACGTCACAAACACACCCAGCGTTCACCCAGACACTCCCCTGTTTCTTCAGACACTCCCGCGTTTTCCCCAGAAACGGCAGCGTTTTTTCGCACACACCCATAAAACGGCCAGTTTCCGCCCAGAAACACCCACTTCCTGTCAATCACACTCCGATCACCAGAACGAATAAATTTCTTCATAAAGCCGTGAGTAAAATACCAAACTTATTAGCAAATTTACTTGGCGCAGACGCACTGCGAACATTGCGCATGCGCATTAGCAACTAATCGCTCCGTTGCGAAAAAAAAATAACGAGCGAACAACTCGGAATGAGGGCTATACATCCTATTACTAGGTGTGTAATAAGGCAAAGTAGCTACAGCATGGAAGCCCAATGTCACGTGTCCTCAGTGTCCGACCGAGGCATGAAGGGCACACCGGGGGAATGCAGTGATAGGGGCCCATACTTAGGGGTGTGGCCAGCCTACAAAGGGGGTGTGGACAGCCTCCACAGAGGCTTAAATTACACAATAGTTTAGTGCAGTGTAATGCAGCATATCTACCATGTATAATACAAGTGCACAGTCTGGAACCTGAACCCTAGAGGAAGGAGTGGGCACTCAGGCAGTGGGGCCTACCGGTGGTTTCCCTGGTACCCCTGTGGGCCAGTCCGATCCTGCGTGTCCTGCTCATTTACTGTAGGTGCTTTAGGAGTCTTATGGCAATATAAACATTGAGACTCAATGATTTCAGGTGAAATACAGGAGGAGACTGTCCTGGGAAGTGACTCTGGGACATAAGAGCCTTTTACCAACATTTTATTACTCTGTAAACACATACACTACAAATGTAACAGGATAGAGCTGTCAGAGAGGCAGCAGATGAGACAGTTATGCAGAAGCCGCTCAAGTGCTTTGTAGGCAAATGGGAGAAGATAAATGGAGTGGTGATTGGAGGAGAGGGACGAGGGGGCACAAGGTTGTTGATGTTTTTTTAGGTTGAGTGAGACATGGGCATGTTCTAATGATGAGAGGGAAGATGCCAGTATAGAGGGATATACTGAAGAGGTGAGCAAGGTGGAACCAGGCAGTGGAAGAGAGGGAACAAAGGAGGACAGAGTGGATGGGATCGTGGGGGAGAGGCAGGTACGGGTGTGGTTTGGTAGACAGCGTCGAGTTAGACAGTCAATAGATAGATACCACATGTCAGTCAAAAGGTCGACAGGGTCAAAAGGTCGACGTGAAAATGGTCAACATAAAAAAGGTAGACACCATGTTCTTTGCATTTTTGGGGTTTGTGTGGATAGTTTTGTCACCTGGTACCCCCAGTTGTAGAAAGGAGAGCCCTTGCGGGGCCGCTTTGCTCACCATGCTTTGCGCTCGCCACAATGATTGTAACCAGCTCTATGCCGACATGGATAGAGAAAGTATAAAAAGGTCCAAATACTTGTACAATTTAAAAAAAAAACTTGTGTCTACATTTTTTATGTCAATCATTTTCATGTCA
Source organism: Pseudophryne corroboree (assembly GCF_028390025.1). NCBI lineage: Eukaryota > Metazoa > Chordata > Amphibia > Anura > Myobatrachidae > Pseudophryne > Pseudophryne corroboree. The sequence continues at coordinate 37,093,859 of NC_086452.1, read as the reverse complement.
ACCTTTTGATCCTGTCTACCTTTTGACTTTGTCAACCTTTTGTACAGTATACATTTTTTCATGTCGAACTCTTGACCCTGTTGACCTAATGTCTGTCTAACACAGGCATTCCCAACCACGGTCCTCAAGGCACACCAACAGTGCAGGTTTTAGTGATATCCAAGCTTCAGCACAGATGGTTAAATCAAAATAACTGAGCTACTAATTAAGTCACCTGTGCTGCAGCCTGGATATCACTAAAACCTGCACTGTTGGTGTGCCTTGAGGGCCGTGGTTGGGAATGCCTGGTCTAACATATGGTGTCTATCTATTGACTGTCTAACTAGACACTGTCTATCATCCTGCTACCGTCAGGTAGAGAGAGAGAGTACGAAAAGGAAATGGATATCGTCAGCCATTATGGGGCGGAAGGAGCATGGGTGGGGGGAGGGGGGGTGGAGAGGTAGGGCCGCCAGAAGAGTGATGGGAGGAGGATATCTCTTGACGGATTGTCTCATTTTGGAAGTGAAAAAAAAAAAGCTAAGTCAAGGCCATAAGGGAGGATGGTGGTGGGAAGGAAAGAGTGTGTTGAATGTAGAAATTAGGTGGCACGGATTGATGGACTGAAAATAAATCAGAGACTTGAAGGATAGTTTAGCAATGGTGAGGGCACAACTGTAGGAAGAGAAGAGGAACTTCCAGTGGCACTTGGTCGTGGGTGAACATTTTTGAAGGAACTGGGTAAGTTTGGAGTGCCAAGATTGGGGATTGGAGTGGTGAGGAGGAGGATGGGCAGAAGGGGGAGGGGGGGGGGGAGCAGAGTCAACAGTGGAGGAGAGGATGAGGTTGTAGAAGGAGGCCATCTGGTTGGGGTAGGCCAGGGTAGACACTACAAAATGTGTCCTGGAGACAGATAGCAAGAATCTGCCAGTGTTTATTCGGTTAAACACAAACTGGAAACTAATTAAATTTCTCTTTTCTGGAAATCCCTGTAAGACACAACGAAAAACTTACATCGTCTTCCAAGGCGCTGGTCACATGACTACCTTACACCAGGACCAGACCTTCACAATTAGGCTCTTTATGACCTAGGATGTGTCAGATGTACCCTGTCTAATTGAAACATTGGGAAATAAAGGCAGGATGCTCAGTGACAGCTGTGCTGATCTTACAGTCAGAGGTTTAAACGTCTTTTATCATCACTCAGGGTTGTAGCAGGTCTATGCAAATAACAACCCTGTGATTGGCAGAACAATAGGAGTAAGGTAGAAGGGGGGCATGGGTGTTGTATTAAAAGGGCTCTAAACAAAACTGGAAACTTGTAACATATAGCTTGCGATACGTGGAACAACCACTGCCTATTTGTAATATAGAGCACCGCCTGGGGTGATATTGATGTACTTGGTGAGTGTAGAGTTTCTATGTTTACAGTGGGGATCGAAAGTTTGGGCACCCCAGGCAAAAATTCATTTTAATGTGCAAAAAGAAGCCAAGGAAAGATGGAAAAATCTCCAAAAGGCATCAAATTACAGATTAGACATTCTTATAACATGTCAAAAAAAGTTTGATTTTATTTCCATCATTTACACTATCAAAAGAGCAGAAAACAAAAAATGGCGTCTGCAAAGGTTTGGGCACCCTGCAGAGTTAATACCTTGTACTGCCCCCTTTGGACAGCTGGGACCTGGCAGTGTCATGGATTGTTCTCAATCATCGTCTGGAAAGACCAGGTGATGTCAATCTCAAAGGTTTTAAAAGCCCAGACTCATCTGACCTTGCTCCAACAATCAGCACCATGGGTTCCTCTAAGCAGTTGTGTAGAACACTGAAACTGAGAACAGTTGACGCTCACAAAGCAGGAGAAGGCTATAAGAAGATAGCAAAGTGTTATCAGATGCCCATATCCTCTGTTCGGAATGTAATTAAGAAATGGCAGTCATCAGGAACAGTGGAAGTTAAAGCAAGATCTGGAAGACCAAGAAAAATATCAGACAGAACAGCTCGCAGGATTGTGAGAAAAGCAAGTAAAAATCCACGTTTGACTGCACGATCCCTCCAGGAAGATCTGGCAGACACTGGAGTTGTGGTACACTATTCCACTATAGAGAGATACTTGTACAAATATGGTCTTCATGGAAGAGTCATCAGAAGAAAACCTCTTCTACGTCCTCACCACAAAAATCAGCGTTTGAAGTTTGCAAATGAACATATAGACAAGCCTGATGCATTTTGGAATAAAGTTCTGTGGACCGATGAGGTTAAAATAGAACTTTTTGGCCGGAATGAGCAAAGGTACGTTTGGAGAAGGAAGGGCATAGAATTTAATGAAAAGATCCTCTGTCCAACTGTTAGGCATGGGGGTGGATCAATCATGCTTTGGGGTTGTATTGCAGCCAGTGGCACAGGGAACATTTCATGAGTAGAAGGAAAAATGGATTCAATAAGATTCCAGCAAATTTTGGACGCTAACTTGATGCCATCTGTGAAAAAGCTGAAGTTAAAGAGAGGCTGGTTTCTACAAATGGATAATGATCCTAAACACACCTCAAAATCCACGGTGGATTACATCAAGAGGCGTAAACTGAAGGTTTTGCCATGGCCTTCACAATCTCCTGACCTCAACATAATTGAAAATCTATGGATAGACCTTAAAAGAGCAGTGCGTCACAGACAGCCCAGGAATCTCAAAGAACTGGAAGACTTTTGTAAGGAAGAATGGGCGAAGATACCTCAAACAAGAATTGAAAGACTCTTGGCTGGCTACAAAAAGCGTTTACAAGCTGTGATACTTGCCAAAGGGGGCAGTACAAGGTATTAACTCTGCAGGGTGCCCAAACTTTTGCAGACGCCATTTTTTGTTTTCTGTTCTTTTGAAAGAAATAAAATCAAACTTTTTTTGACATGTTATAAGAATGTCTAATCTGTAATTTGATGCCTTTTGGAGATTTTTCCATCTTTCCTTGGCTTCTTTTTGCACATTAAAATTAATTTTTGCTATATATTTATATATGTAGCATATAGTATGTTGCAAGTTGAAATCACACTGTGCTAATCCTTCAACCATGTTCCATAGGCAAATGTAGGGCCAACGGCTCGAATCATGACCACAATAGGCTAATAGCAGTAGTATACAGTACAGTTTTTCTAGAGCTGCGGCTGCAACATACAGTATATGGAACAGGACCAGTTTCGGCACAGGCCCAGTGGCAGCAGCTTCTCCTATAAAGTCTGCTATGTGCAGGGATCTGAGTACACCGGACCAGAGAGCAGCTTCCAACAAGTAGAGACAGGCACCTATCATGAGGTGGGAGAATGTGTGCTTAGAAAGCTCAGTTAGACTGTCTACTACTTTATATATTATGTATTCATTTCATGCATGTGTATTATGGAATGTTTAGCCTTTTTGTATGTTATTTTCATGATCACTTGTTAAGTAGTAACTATGACCTCTACATTGAACCCGCTCGTTCTAAAACCAAGCATTTAGAAACCCCCCTCCTCCTGTGTTTGCCCTAGATATTTCTATTATCTTGCACACCAATGTCCCGAAGGCATAGAAGCTATAACATGATAAAGATAAAAGATAAAAATGTGATGCCAGGGAGATTTAACCACAAAATATTATATAGCCAAAAAGGCACTGATCCACTGGATTCTTCTGATCCATAATTGGTGAGCAAAAGGAAGGGGAAGACTTTGGCGTGAGTCAGTCATGCCTAGCTCACTTACTGAGGAAAACACATTTCTGAGAAGTGCAAATAGACCCCCAAATCTTTTTGTAAATTTTCATATGTATTTATTAGGATTTGCACTCATGTTGCCCCCTGTGCCTTGGGCAGGGGTTAAAGTGGGGGAGGGACGGGTGGAACTGAGTGCCATCACCTGTAATGGTAGGTGGAACTAGTTCTTCCTCCACCATGGCCATGCAAAGTAATTCCAACAGATAAGGCCGCTTTCCACCCATGTCAGTAGATGATGCGGGCAGTGCTAGTGTCACTGACGAGCTGCAGCCACCTCCCCCTTCCCCAGGTCCTGGTGGATCCATGGTCCTCCTCCACCTGTGGCCCGCCCCTCCTGATACTCACACATGATGTGTCTATCAGACGGTGTTCGCCTCCTCCTCAGTTCCCAGCGGCTTCCTTTTCCATCACAGTGTATGTGATGTCATGCTGTCACCGCCGCTGAAGTGTAGAAGAGCCACGAAGAGGAGCAGGCTCTGTGCATGCTGAAGACAGGGTGACAGGGGGCTGGGGAGACACAGAGAGATGGAGAAACTGTTGGAGGGACACAGGCATGGAGCTGCTAGAGGGAAACAGGTGTTGAGCTGCTTGAGTGACATAGATGTATATAAGTGGTACTACTACTGTGGGCATTATGTGTATAAATGGCACTTCTGTGGGCATTATGTGTATAAGCGGCACTTCTGTGGGCATTATGTGTATAAGCGGCAGTACTTAGTGACATAACATGAATAAGGGGCAGTACTGTGTGGTGTAATATGAATCGAGAGCAATATGTCCAGTGTACTGTTAATAAGATTGTGCTACTGTAAGGCGTAACCTGAATTGGGATACTATTGTGTGGCCACACATCTTCTTTTTGAGGGATCAGTATGATATCCCGGCTGTCGGGATCCCTGCGGTCAGGAGACCGATGCCTGGATCCCGACATACTGTACTGGCGGCAAGCGCAGCATGTCCCCTTGCAGGCTCACTGCGCTCTCCGCGCTTCGGGCCCAGTGGCAATCTTTGGTCGCCACAGGGTTATATTCCCCCTCAGGTGGTGGTGTAGCCCACCACCCAAGTGGGAATTCCAGTCGGCGTTCGGGATTCTGACCGCCGGTATGTCACCGGGGGTCAGGATTCCAGCGTCTGTATCCTGACCGCCGGGATGCCGACAGCTGGTAAATTGACTGCCTCCCCTTTGTGAGACCACTGTCCCTTTATAAAGTATGGGAGGTAGGGCACTAATTAATAGTCTGCTGGGGGAGGGGGGGTTTGCAGAAAACCGCAGCACTGGCCCTGGCTCCGCCTAATGGGGAAGGGAGGGTAAGTGTCGGGGGAAATGATGAGTTCCACCTCCTCTCCAGGACAACTTTAAGCCCTGACTGTGGGGTATTACCTGTCTCTGCCCACACCCGAGCTGCTGAACTGTTTATGTAAAATGTTTTGTGCTAAAGCATCCTGGGGAAATAATGGAGCCTTTCAAGATAAGTTGGGTCACAGGAGACCCTGGTGAATACAGGTCATGAGCGACGGGTCCATTGTAAAGACTGGATATAGCAGATGAATTGCAAGGCCTCCGTGAGCTAAGAAAGGTGAGGTGACCTTGGCTGATGCAGTCGGCCCCTTTGCAGAATACGCATATCTCTGCGGTAGCCTTTCAGCTCAGGCCAGAGTACACAGTGCTCCGATAACAGCCAGATCTGTCTTCACATGCTCTTGTGTGTAGGAACAGACGGCTTCATGCTAACAGTGTGTAACATTCCCCACGCGGTCATTAAGACTCAGTGGCCTTCAGTTGATTTGGCCACAATCCTACACAAACAAAACGGTGATCTGAGTCTCTTTACTCGCATTGCTGCAGAAAGCAGCAGTGACACAGGAGCTGACAATCTATAGGAAAGAACTAATTTCTATTAAACTTTGCATTTAGGGGCTAATTCAGGTTGGATTGCAAATCGCAATCCAACCGGAATTATTACAATCGCCCCGTGATTGAAATCGCTCGCCTCTGCCTGTCAATTAGGCAGAAGCGGTCGCGGGGCGGGGGGGCATCATTGCTCCGTTTCCAGGGTGGAGACGGAGCATTGTGGGGGTGTTGCGGCGAGAACGGGGTGCAGTGCGGCGCGAACGGAGGCATGATGCGATCGCTATATCTGCTTGTTGAAGGGGGGGAGGCGGCGGTCAGCGTGCTGGGTGGTCTTGCCCTGCGATGGGCGGCCCCGTCGTCTGTGCATGCGGGCCGATATGGACGATCTCGTCCATATTTTCCTGCACGTCTATGGAGCCGGGTGACGGGGGCAGTGAAGAAACTTCACTCCCCCCGTCACTGCCCTCCCCCCGCCGTCGGGCAGCTCGGCGGCGGATCGATCAATGTGTAGGGCCCTTAAGCTAGCAATGTCATTTTGTTGCTTCTATGTGTTTTAATTATGCATACAAAACGCAGATTGGTAATTAAAAAAAAAACACTTGTCGTCAAGAGCGGCTATTTGGTGGGACAGACGCAACAGTACAAATCTGCACACATTAATCCGGGGTTCACTTAACATCCAAATAAACCAAAAATGGAGATAGTGTCACCACAAATATGGACGTGTTAAAATGTGTTCCCGTCTTGCTTAAATTCCTCTAGTGTGTAACCGACTCCAGTGTTGTGGTTCCACGTTTGCTAAAATAAATGTTGAATCAAAGCTTGAAATCTCACAACATGAAGCCTAATGCCATAGCAAAACATCAGCCGCACACATGTCCCCAATAGGAATCAGTCAGATCAACGCCGGCCAAGGAGGCCGCGCGCAAATTATTCCTTTGTAAATTGTATTAGCCTCATTTTACATTTTAGAACTTTTTTTTTCCATTCTTTATTTGTTCTTGGGTGGAATAATAACCACACGGAATAACAAAATTCTTCTTAACCAGAACAATTTAATTTCTAGCACATGTTTCCTGGAATCTTAATAATATTTCCACTTTTTGGGATTTATTTTTTCTCTGGAAAGAAGTATATTTATTGTATAATCATTGTGAATCTTACTGACAGACGGCCTGAACGTATAGATGTGCCTTGAACATACACAAAAATACGTCTGCTCACAAGTGTTTTTAGTTTTATATATGTATTGTGAGTTACGCCATCGACATAAACTTGGTACACACTATTCAACAATGTCTGCCGATATGCCTGCTCTACTGTACTAAACTGCCATGCGAACGCCAACATATACCTGATAAACACAAGAGGCTCCAAGTGCAAGATACATGAAATAATATGGGAGTAATGCCCGGTTCTGTAGAGAGGTCAGTAGTAATGCCGGTTCTGTAGAGAGGTCAGTAGTAATGCCCGGTTCTGTAGAGAGGTCAGTGGTAATGCCCGGTTCTGTAGAGTGGTCAGTAGTACTGCCCGGTTCTGTAGAGAGGTCAGTAGTAATGCCTGGTTCTGCAGAGAGGTCAGTAGTAATGCCCGGTTCTGTAGAGAGGCCAGTAGTAATGCCCGGTTCTGTAGAGAGGTCAGTAGTAATGCCCGGTTCTGTACAGAGGTCAGTAGTAATGCCCAGTTCTGTAGAGAGGTCAGTAGTAATGCCCGGTTCTGTAGAGAGGTCAGTAGTAATGCCCGGTTCTGTAGAGAGGTCAGTAGTAATGCCGGTTCTGTAGAGAGGTCAGTAGTAATGCCCGGTTCTGTAAAGAGGTCAGTAGTAATGCCCAGTTCTGTAAAGAGGTCAGTAGTAATGCCCAGTTCTGTAGAGAGGTCAGTAGTACTGCCCGGTTCTGTAGAGAGGCCAGTAGTAATGCCCGGTTCTGTAGAGAGGTCAGAAGTAATGCCCGGTTCTGTACAGAGGTCAGTAGTAATGCCCGGTTCTGTAAAGAGGTCAGTAGTAATGCCCAGTTCTGTAGAGAGGTCAGTAGTACTGCCCGGTTCTGTAGAGAGGCCAGTAGTAATGCCCGGTTCTGTAGAGAGGTCAGTAGTAATGCCCGGTTCTGTACAGAGGTCAGTAGTAATGCCCGGTTCTGTAGAGAGGTCAGTAGTAATGCCCGGTTCTGTAGAGAGGTCAGTAGTAATGCCCGGTTCTGTAGAGAGGTCAGTAGTAATGCCTGTTCTGTAGAGAGGTCAGTAGTAATGCCCGGTTCTGTACAGAGGTCAGTAGTAATGCCCAGTTCTGTAGAGAGGTCAGTAGTAATGCCCGGTTCTGTAGAGAGGTCAGTAGTAATGCCCGGTTCTGTACAGAGGTCAGTAGTAATGCCCAGTTCTGTAGAGAGGTCAGTAGTACTGCCCGGTTCTGTAGAGAGGCCAGTAGTAATGCCCGGTTCTGTAGAGAGGTCAGTAGTAATGCCCGGTTCTGTACAGAGGTCAGTAGTAATGCCCAGTTCTGTAGAGAGGTCAGTAGTAATGCCCGGGTCTGTAGAGAGGTCAGTAGTAATGCCCGGTTCTGTAGAGAGGTCAGTAGTAATGCCGGTTCTGTAGAGAGGTCAGTAGTAATGCCCGGTTCTGTACAGAGGTCAGTAGTAATGCCCAGTTCTGTAGAGAGGTCAGTTGTAATGCCCGGTTCTGTAGAGAGGTCAGTAGTAATGCCCGGTTCTGTAGAGAGGCCAGTAGTAATGCCCGGTTCTGTAGAGAGGTCAGTAGTAATGCCCAGTTCTGTAGAGAGGTCAGTAGTAATGCCCGGTTCTGTAGAGAGGTCAGTAGTAATGCCCGGTTCTGTAGAAAGGTCAGTTGTAATGCCCGGTTCTGTAGAGAAGTCAGTAGTAATGCCCGGTTCTGTAGAGAGGCCAGTAGTAATGCCCGGTTCTGTAGAGAGGTCAGTAGTAATGCCCAGTTCTGTAGAGAGGTCAGTAGTAATGCCCGGTTCTGTAGAGAGGTCAGTGGTAATGCCCGGTTCTGTAGAGAGGTCAGTAGTAATGCCTGGTTCTGTAGAGAGGTCAGTAGTAATGCCCGGTTCTGTAGAGAGGTCAGTAGTAATGCCCGGTTCTGTACAGAGGTCAGTAGTAATGCCCAGTTCTGTAGAGAGGTCAGTAGTAATGCCCGGTTCTGTAGAGAGGCCAGTAGTAATGCCCGGTTCTGTAGAGAGGTCAGTAGTAATGCCCAGTTCTGTAGAGAGGTCAGTAGTAATGCCCGGTTCTGTAGAGAGGTCAGTAGTAATGCCCGGTTCTGTAGAGAGGTCAGTAGTAATGCCGGTTCTGTAGAGAGGTCAGTAGTAATGCCCGGTTCTGTACAGAGGTCAGTAGTAATGCCCAGTTCTGTAGAGAGGTCAGTAGTAATGCCCGGTTCTGTAGAGAGGTCAGTAGTAATGCCCGGTTCTGTACAGAGGTCAGTAGTAATGCCCAGTTCTGTAGAGAGGTCAGTAGTACTGCCCGGTTCTGTAGAGAGGCCAGTAGTAATGCCCGGTTCTGTAGAAAGGTCAGTAGTAATGCCCGGTTCTGTACAGAGGTCAGTAGTAATGCCCAGTTCTGTAGAGAGGTCAGTAGTAATGCCCGGTTCTGTAGAGAGGTCAGTAGTAATGCCCGATTCTGTAGAGAGGTCAGTAGTAATGCCGGTTCTGTAGAGAGTTCAGTAGTAATGCCTGGTTCTGTACAGAGGTCAGTAGTAATGCCCAGTTCTGTAGAGAGGTCAGTTGTAATGCCCGGTTCTGTAGAGAGGTCAGTAGTAATGCCCGGTTCTGTAGAGAGGCCAGTAGTAATGCCCGGTTCTGTAGAGAGGTCAGTAGTAATGCCCAGTTCTGTAGAGAGGTCAGTAGTAATGCCCGGTTCTGTAGAGAGGTCAGTGGTAATGCCCGGTTCTGTAGAGAGGTCAGTAGTAATGCCTGGTTCTGTAGAGAGGTCAGTAGTAATGCCCGGTTCTGTAGAGAGGTCAGTAGTAATGCCCGGTTCTGCAGCAGAGAGGTCAGTAGTAATGCCGGTTCTGTACAGAGGTCAGTAGTAATGCCCAGTTCTGTAGAGACGCCAGTAGTAATGCCCGGTTCTGTACAGAGGTCAGTAGTAATGCCCAGTTCTGTAGAGAGGTCAGTAGTAATGCCTGGTTCTGTAGAGAGGTCAGTAGTAATGCCCGGTTCTGCAGAGAGGTCAGTAGTAATGTCCGGTTCTGTACAGAGGTCAGTAGTAATGCCCAGTTCTTCTAGAGAGGCCAGTAGTAATGCCCGGTTCTGTAGAGAGGTCAGTAGTAATGCCCGGTTCTGTAGAGAGGTCAGTAGTAATGCCCGGTTCTGTAGAGAGGTCAGTAGTAATGCCCGATTCTGTAGAGAGGTCAGTAGTAATGCTGGTTCTGTAGAGAGTTCAGTAGTAATGCCCGGTTCTGTACAGAGGTCAGTAGTAATGCCCAGTTCTGTAGAGAGGTCAGTTGTAATGCCCGGTTCTGTAGAGAGGTCAGTAGTAATGCCCGGTGCTGTAGAGAGGCCAGTAGTAATGCCCGGTTCTGTAGAGAGGTCAGTAGTAATGCCCAGTTCTGTAGAGAGGTCAGTAGTAATGCCCGGTTCTGTAGAGAGGTCAGTGGTAATGCCCGGTTCTGTAGAGAGGTCAGTAGTAATGCCTGGTTCTGTAGAGAGGTCAGTAGTAATGCCCGGTTCTGTAGAGAGGTCAGTAGTAATGCCCGGTTCTGCAGCAGAGAGGTCAGTAGTAATGCCCGGTTCTGTACAGAGGTCAGTAGTAATGCCCAGTTCTGTAAAGACGCCAGTAGTAATGCCCGGTTCTGTACAGATGTCAGTAGCAATGCCCAGTTCTGTAGAGAGGTCAGTAGTAATGCCTGGTTCTGTAGAGAGGTCAGTAGTAATGCCCGGTTCTGCAGAGAGGTCAGTAGTAATGTCCGGTTCTGTACAGAGGTCAGTAGTAATGCCCAGTTCTTCTAGAGAGGCCAGTAGTAATGCCCGGTTCTGTAGAGAGGTCAGTAGTAATGCCCGGTTCTGTAGAGAGGTCAGTAGTAATGCCCAGTTCTGTAGAGAGGTCAGTAGTAATGCCCAGTTCTGTAGAGAGGTCAGTAGTAATGCCCAGTTCTGTAGAGAGGTCAGTAGTAATGCCCAGTTCTATAGAGAGGACAATAGTAATGCCCGGTTCTGTACAGGGTCAGTAGTAATGCCCGGTTCTGAGAGAGGTCAGAAGTAAGGCCCGGTTCTGTAAAGAGGTCAGTAGTAATGCCCGGTTCTATAGAGAGGTCAGAAGTAAGGCCCGGTTCTGTAGAGAGGTCAGTAGTAATGCCTGGTTCTGTACAGAGGTCAGTAGTAATGCCCGATTCTGTAGAGAGGCCAGTAGTAATGCCTGGTTCTGTACAGAGGTCAGTAGTAATGCCCAGTTCTATAGAGAGGTCAGAAGTAAGGCCCGGTTCTGTAGAGAGGTCAGTAGTAATGCCCGGTTCTGTACAGAGGTCAGTAGTAATGCCCGGTTCTGTAGAGAGGCCAGTAGTAATGCCCAGTTCTATAGAGAGGTCAGAAGTAAGGCCCGGTTCTGTAAAGAGGTCAGTAGTAATGCCGGTTCTGTAGAGAGGCCAGTAGTACTGGCCGGTTCTGTACAGAGCTCAGTAGTAATGCCCGGTTCTGTAGAGAGGTCAGTAGTAATGCCCGGTTCTGTAGAGAGGTCAGTGGTATTACCCGGTTCTGTAGAGAAGTCAGTAGTAATGCCCAGTTCTGTAGAGAGGTCAGTAGTAATGCCCGGTTCTGTAGAGAGGTCAGTGGTAATGCCCGGTTCTGTAGAGAGGTCAGTAGTAATGCCTGGTTCTGTAGAGAGGTCAGTAGTAATGCCCGGTTCTGTAGAGAGGTCAGTAGTAATGCCCGGTTCTGCAGCAGAGAGGTCAGTAGTAATGCCCGGTTCTGTACAGAGGTCAGTAGTAATGCCCAGTTCTGTAGAGACGCCAGTAGTAATGCCCGGTTCTGTACAGAGGTCAGTAGTAATGCCCAGTTCTGTAGAGAGGTCAGTAGTAATGCCTGGTTCTGTAGAGAGTTCAGTAGTAATGCCCGGTTCTGCAGAGAGGTCAGTAGTAATGCTGGTTCTGTAGAGAGTTCAGTAGTAATGCCCGGTTCTGTACAGAGGTCAGTAGTAATGCCCAGTTCTGTAGAGAGGTCAGTTGTAATGCCCGGTTCTGTAGAGAGGTCAGTAGTAATGCCCGGTTCTGTAGAGAGGACAGTAGTAATGCCCGGTTCTGTAGAGAGGTCAGTAGTAATGCCCAGTTCTGTAGAGAGGTCAGTAGTAATGCCCGGTTCTGTAGAGAGGTCAGTGGTAATGCCCGGTTCTGTAGAGAGGTCAGTAGTAATGCCTGGTTCTGTAGAGAGGTCAGTAGTAATGCCCGGTTCTGTAGAGAGGTCAGTAGTAATGCCCGGTTCTGCAGCAGAGAGGTCAGTAGTAATGCCCGGTTCTGTACAGAGGTCAGTAGTAATGCCCAGTTCTGTACAGACGCCAGTAGTAATGCCCGGTTCTGTACAGAGGTCAGTAGTAATGCCCAGTTCTGTAGAGAGGTCAGTAGTAATGCCTGGTTCTGTAGAGAGGTCAGTAGTAATGCCCGGTTCTGCAGAGAGGTCAGTAGTAATGTCCGGTTCTGTACAGAGGTCAGTAGTAATGCCCAGTTCTTCTAGAGAGGCCAGTAGTAATGCCCGGTTCTGTAGAGAGGTCAGTAGTAATGCCCGGTTCTGTAGAGAGGTCAGTAGTAATGCCCAGTTCTGTAGAGAGGTCAGTAGTAATGCCCAGTTCTGTAGAGAGGTCAGTAGTAATGCCCAGTTCTGTAGAGAGGACAATAGTAATGCCCGGTTCTGTACAGGGTCAGTAGTAATGCCCAGTTCTGAGAGAGGTCAGAAGTAAGGCCCGGTTCTGTAAAGAGGTCAGTAGTAATGCCCGGTTCTATAGAGAGGTCAGAAGTAAGGCCCGGTTCTGTAGAGAGGTCAGTAGTAATGCCTGGTTCTGTACAGAGGTCAGTAGTAATGCCCGATTCTGTAGAGAGGCCAGTAGTAATGCCTGGTTCTGTACAGAGGTCAGTAGTAATGCCCAGTTCTATAGAGAGGTCAGAAGTAAGGCCCGGTTCTGTAGAGAGGTCAGTAGTAATGCCCGGTTCTGTACAGAGGTCAGTAGTAATGCCCGGTTCTGTAGAGAGGCCAGTAGTAATGCCCAGTTCTATAGAGAGGTCAGAAGTAAGGCCCGGTTCTGTAAAGAGGTCAGTAGTAATGCCGGTTCTGTAGAGAGGCCAGTAGTACTGGCCGGTTCTGTACAGAGCTCAGTAGTAATGCCCGGTTCTGTAGAGAGGTCAGTAGTAATGCCCGGTTCTGTAGAGAGGTCAGTGGTATTGCCCGGTTCTGTAGAGAAGTCAGTAGTAATGCCCGGTTCTGTAGAGAGGTCAGTAGTAATGGCCGGTTCTGCAGAGAGGTCAGTAGTAATGCCCGGTTCTGTAGAGAGGTCAGTAGTAATTCCGGTTCTGTAGAGAGGTCAGTAGTAATGCCGGTTCTGTAGAGAGGTCAGTAGTAATGCCCGGTTCTGTACAGAGGTCAGTAGTAATGCCCAGTTCGGTAGAGAGGTCAGTAGTAATGCCCGGTTCTGTAGAGAGGTCAGTAGTAATGCCCGGTTCTGTAGAGAGGTCAGTAGTAATGCCCGGTTCTGTAGAGAGGTCAGTAGTAATGCCCTGTTCTGTAGAGAGGTCAGTAGTAATTCCGGTTCTGTAGAGAGGTCAGTAGTAATGCCCGGTTCTGTAGAGAGGTCAGTAGTAATGCCCGGTTCTGTAGAGAGGTCAGTAGTAATTCCGGTTCTGTAGAGAGGTCAGTAGTAATGCCCGGTTCTGTAGAGAGGTCAGTAGTAATGCCCGGTTCTGTACAGAGGTCAGTAGTAATGCCCGGTTCTGTAGAGAGGCCAGTAGTAATGCCCGGTTCTGTAGAGAGGTCAGTAGTAATGCCGGTTCTGTAGAGAGGTCAGTAGTAATGCCCGGTTCTGTAGAGGGGTCAGTAGTAATTCCGGTTCTGTAGAGAGGTCAGTAGTAATGCCCGGTTCTATAGAGAGGTCAGAAGTAAGGCCCGGTTCTGTAGAGAGGTCAGTAGTAATGCCTGGTTCTGTACAGAGGTCAGTAGTAATGCCCGATTCTGTAGAGAGGCCAGTAGTAATGCCTGGTTCTGTACAGAGGTCAGTAGTAATGCCCAGTTCTATAGAGAGGTCAGAAGTAAGGCCCGGTTCTGTAGAGAGGTCAGTAGTAATGCCCGGTTCTGTACAGAGGTCAGTAGTAATGCCCGGTTCTGTAGAGAGGCCAGTAGTAATGCCCAGTTCTATAGAGAGGTCAGAAGTAAGGCCCGGTTCTGTAAAGAGGTCAGTAGTAATGCCCGGTTCTGTAGAGAGGCCAGTAGTACTGGCCGGTTCTGTACAGAGCTCAGTAGTAATGCCCGGTTCTGTAGAGAGGTCAGTAGTAATGCCCGGTTCTGTAGAGAGGTCAGTGGTATTACCCGGTTCTGTAGAGAAGTCAGTAGTAATGCCCGGTTCTGTAGAGAGGTCAGTAGTAATGGCCGGTTCTGCAGAGAGGTCAGTAGTAATGCCCGGTTCTGTAGAGAGGTCAGTAGTAATTCCGGTTCTGTAGAGAGGTCAGTAGTAATGCCGGTTCTGTAGAGAGGTCAGTAGTAATGCCCGGTTCTGTACAGAGGTCAGTAGTAATGCCCAGTTCGGTAGAGAGGTCAGTAGTAATGCCCGGTTCTGTAGAGAGGTCAGTAGTAATGCCCGGTTCTGTAGAGAGGTCAGTAGTAATGCCCGGTTCTGTAGAGAGGTCAGTAGTAATGCCCGGTTCTGTAGAGAGGTCAGTAGTAATTCCGGTTCTGTAGAGAGGTCAGTAGTAATGCCCGGTTCTGTAGAGAGGTCAGTAGTAATGCCCGGTTCTGTAGAGAAGTCAGTAGTAATTCCGGATCTGTAGAGAGGTCAGTAGTAATGCCCGGTTCTGTAGAGAGGTCAGTAGTAATGCCCGGTTCTGTACAGAGGTCAGTAGTAATGCCCGGTTCTGTAGAGAGGCCAGTAGTAATGCCCGGTTCTGTAGAGAGGTCAGTAGTAATGCCGGTTCTGTAGAGAGGTCAGTAGTAATGCCCGGTTCTGTAGAGAGGTCAGTAGTAATGCCCAGTTCTGCAGAGAGGTCAGTAGTAATGCCCGGTTCTGTAGAGAGGTCAGTAGTAATGCCCGGTTCTGTAGAGAGATCAGTAGTAATGCCCGGTTCTGTGGAGAGGTCAGTAGTAATGCCCAGTTCTGTAGAGAGGTCAGTAGTAATGCCGGTTCTGTAGAGAGGTCAGTAGTAATGCCCGGTTCTGTACAGAGGTCAGTAGTAATGCCCAGTTCTGTAGAGAGGTCAGTAGTAATGCCCAGTTCTGTAGAGAGGTCAGTTGTAATGCCCGGTTCTATACATTGTCAGTAGTAATACCCGGTTCTATAGAGAGGTCAGAAGTGAGGCCCGGTCAGTAGTAATGCCCAGTTCTGTAGAGAGGTCAGTAGTAATGCCCGGTTCTGTAAAGAGGTCAGTAGTAATGTCGGTTCTGTAGAGAACCCAGTAGTAAATGCCCCGTTCTGTATAGAGGTCAGTAGTAATGCCCGGTTCTGAGAGAGGTCAGTAGTAATGCCCGGTTCTGAGAGAGGTCAGTAGTAATGCCCGGTTCTGCAGAGAGGTCAGTAGTAATGCCCGGTTCTGAGAGAGGTCAGTAGTAATGCCCGGTTCTGCAGAGAGGTCAACAACACTTTTTTGGCAGTGTTAAAACAATAATTAACAGACACAGTTTATCACTTCCAAAAATCCATTAAATCAATGAGAGTGGACAGACTGGATCCTGTGCACAATTTAGAGGATGCAGTGTGACATGTATTATATAATCTGTAGAGAGGTCAGTAGTAATGCCCGGTTCTGTACAGAGGTCAGTAGTAATGCCCAGTTCTGTAGAGAGGTCAGTAGTAATGCCCGGTTTTGTAGAGAGGTCAGTAGTAATGCCCGGTACTGTAGAGAGGTCAGTAGTAATGCCGGTTCTGTAGAGAGGTCAGTAGTAATTCCGGTTCTGTAGAGAGGTCAGTAGTAATGCCCGGTTCTGTAGAGAGGTCAGTAGTAATGCCCGGTTCTGTACAGAGGTCAGTAGTAATACCCGGTTCTGTAGAGAGGCTAGTAGTAATGCCCGGTTCTGTAGAGAGGTCAGTAGTAATGCCCGGTTCTGTACAGAGGTCAGTAGTAATGCCCGGTTCTGTAGAGAGGTCAGTAGCAATGCCCGGTTCTGTATAGAGGTCAGTAGTAATGCCGGTTCTGTAGAGAGGTCAGTAGTAATGCCCGGTTCTGTAGAGAGGTCAGTAGTAATGCCCAGTTCTGCAGAGAGGTCAGTAGTAATGCCCGGTTCTGTAGAGAGGTCAGTAGTAATGCCCGGTTCTGTAGAGAGGTCAGTAGTAATGCCCGGTTCTGTAGAGAGGTCAGTAGTAATGCCCAGTTCTGTAGAGAGGTCAGTAGTAATGCCCAGTTCTGTAGAGAGGTCAGTAGTAATGCCCAGTTCTGTAGAGAGGTCAGTTGTAATGCCCGGTTCTGTACATTGTCAGTAGTAATACCCGGTTCTATAGAGAGGTCAGAAGTGAGGCCCGGTCAGTAGTAATGCCCAGTTCTGTAGAGAGGTCAGTAGTAATGCCCGGTTCTGTAAAGAGGTCAGTAGTAATGTCGGTTCTGTAGAGAACCCAGTAGTAAATGCCCCGTTCTGTATAGAGGTCAGTAGTAATGCCCGGTTCTGAGAGAGGTCAGTAGTAATGCCCGGTTCTGAGAGAGGTCAGGAGTAATGCCCGGTTCTGCAGAGAGGTCAGTAGTAATGCCCGGTTCTGAGAGAGGTCAGTAGTAATGCCCGGTTCTGCAGAGAGGTCAACAACACTTTTTTGGCAGTGTTAAAACAATAATTAACAGACACAGTTTATCACTTCCAAAAATCCATTAAATCAATGAGAGTGGACAGACTGGATCCTGTGCACAATTTAGAGGATGCAGTGTGACATTATATAATCTGTATGTTTTATTGTTATCTGTGTCGTCTATTTTTAGGACAAACAAAATGATGAAAGCAGATCATTTTACTGTTATGCACACCAGTGCCTGCAGGAATGTACTGGTGTTTGAACTGTTATGCAAAACAAATGGACTCACAGACAGACTGGGGAATATGACATAACGTACACAGAAGGTGATAGGGTAACAAAATACACACAAAGTGAACAGAGAAGCCCAGAGGCTAAGGAACTGGGTGTCTCCCTTGTATTAGTAATGCTCAGATGAGAAAAGCAAGATGTTGTGTTTTAATACGTAGAGAACCCGAAATTCTGTTGCTAAGGGCAACAGCAAAACCCTAAAGGGTTACCAACGGGTGTGGCAGTAAACTCCTTGGTCAGAGATGGAATGATAGACACAAGGAGAGTCTCCACAATCCTAATTCTCACTTGCAGTGCACAGGTTCAGCTTACTGCCACTAAACTGACCCCTGACACCTAGCACAGTGAGACAGGATTAGACAGGCAAGTCTTAGAATACAGCCGCAAACTTGCTAAGTTCACAGAGTAGTAACAGAACCCCAGCAAGCTAAACGACTGACTCCAGTCTTACTGCTAGGTCTGGATTGGCAGAGTGTAATACCAAATCCCCAGGCCTATTTGCAGTAAGCAACAAACAAATACAAAGCTACACAGTACTGGCTAACTTTCAGGAACTGACTAACCAACAAAGATTCAGCAGCATCTGCTTACCCTAAGAAGAGGCCTTATAAAGCAGGTGCTGTCCACGCCCCACTCAGACCTCACAGACTGTGAGCACAAAAACCAGCACCGGATCCCCTACCGTGCACAGAGCCTGTAACCACTGCACAGCAAAAGACCCGAACCGGAGTATCAGCTGCGCTCAGGTTACTCTGCTAGCACTTGTCTCCCGGTTGCCATGACGACGTGGCAGCACAGGGCAGGAGACCCTAACATTTACCAATCACTAGGAATCCACTTTGCATTTGAATAACCATTTTCTTATCTACTGTTCAAGAAAATTATAGTCATTTATGAATACTAGGATTTCTTTCTGTGTTGTAAAAATAAAAGAGAGTAAAATGTGGTCACACTTTGTATTGTTATAAATGAAAATCCCTTGGTACGGAGTTTGTTTTGTTGGAAATTGTATAACACAGACCAACCTCCTTGGCCCCTCTGCTGCTCAGCAATATAGAGTTATAGTGTTAGTGTCCTTAGTTACCAGCACAGAATGATAGGAGTTATATTGTTAGTGTCCTTACAGTAGCGGATCTTGCCACGGGCAAGCAGGACTTTTGCCCGGGGCGCCGCCTTCCGGAGGGCGCTGGCGCCATCCGGAGGGCGCCGCACCATGGCAAGATCCGCCACTGCTGTGCCCTCCACTGCCCGCTGTGTCCCCCGGCTCCTGCGGCTGTGGTCCCCTGTGAAGGGCACTAGACGCGTAGCGTCTAGTTTCCCTTCGCGGAGAGGACCTTTGTTGAGCGGTGCGCGATGACGACATCGCGCACCGCACAGCAAAGGTCCTCTCGGCGAAGGGAACTAGAGAGGACCTTTTGCTGTGCGGTGCGCGATGACGTCATCGCGCACCGCTCAGCATTTAAGCGGCGCTTCTACTGTACAGGGGGCGTGACTGACCACGCCCCCTGTATTAAGCCACACCCCCATTCCCTGCCCGGGGCGCCGAGGGCCCTCGAACCGGCCCTGTGTCCTTAGTTACTTGCCAGCCCAGAATGATAGGAGTTAATAGGATTTTAATACCTACCGGTAAATCCTTTTCTCTTAGTCCGTAGAGGATGCTGGGGTCACATCAAGAACCATGGGGTATAGACGGGATCCGCAGGAGACATGGGCACACTATAAGACTTTGAATGGGTGTGAACTGGCTCCTCCCTCTATGCCCCTCCTCCAGACTCCAGTTATAGGAACTGTGCCCAGGGAGACGGACATTTCGAGGAAAGGATTTATTGTTAAACCACGGTGAGCATCTTACCAGCTCACACCTCAAGCATGCCGCACAACGTGGCATTCCACAGAATACAAGCCAACGGCATGAACAATTGCAGCACCAGGCTGACAAGAAACGTAACACAACATGTGTGTAACCACAAGGAATTACTGCAGATACAGTACGCACTGGGACGGGCGCCCAGCATCCTCTACGGACTAAGAGAAAAGGATTTACCCGCAGGTATTAAAATCCTATTTTCTCATACGTCCTAGATGATGCTGGGGTCACATCAAGAACCATGGGGTTATACCAAAGCTCTAAAATGGGCGGGAGAGTGCGGACGACTCTGCAGTACCGAATGACCAAATGTGAGGTCAACCTCGGCCAAGGTAATAAACCTGTAAAACTTAGCCAAATTGTTTGCTAAATAGCTGCTCGGCAAAGTTGTAATGCCGAGACTCCCCGGTCAACCGCCCCGGACAAGCCCACCTTTCTAGTAGAATGGGCCTTCACCTATTTCGGTAACGGCAATCCTGCCGTGAGATGAGCATGCTGAATCGTACCACAGATCCAGCACGCAACGGTCTGCTTGGAAGCAGGACCCCCAATCTTGTTGGGAGCAAACAGGACAACAGAGCCTGTGTTCCTAAACGGAGCCGTTCTGGCGACATAAATTTTCAAAACTCTGACCACATGCAGAGACTTCGAATCAGCGAAGGCGTCGGTAGTCACAGGCACCACAATAGGTTGGTACATGTGGAAAAAAGAAACCACCTTCGGTAGAAATTGTTGACGAGTTTCCAACTCTGCTCTGTCTTCATGGAAGATCAAATAAGGTCTCTTGTGAGACCAGGTCGCTAACTCAGACACTCACCTTGCGTATGCCAAGGCCAACCTGACGACCACTTCCCAAGTGATGAATGTTAACTCAGGGCTGTCTTTTCGTATGGGCTTAATGGGCTCTTGCCCAAGGTCCCCAGGATTATAAGGACCCTAGGCTGATAGCTGAGGGTCCGCTCTTTCCAGGGATACCAGATTTTTTAAAATCGGCCCTGGGGAACCAGAGATATCGGACTTTAAAGCAGTGGTCCCCATCTGAGCCTGTTAATTGCTCTTCCCAACCAGATATCTCAGGTTCTGTCTGACTTAGAGTTTTTCTGAGGGTATTCTCCAAAAGCTGAGACTCTCCCCTTTTGGTGAACATTGGCAGCTTGTCTCTGCTATGCCCAGAACCAGAGATATCAGACTTCCAGCAGCTGCTCCCTGCTCCAGCTCCACACGCCTAATGTGCAGTTTTAGACTTTCGTTTTTCTGGCTCCTGAACTCTGATCCCCAAATCCCCAGTAACTCCTGAAAGGCGAGACTTTCTAGTGTTTTAACCCATTAAAGCTAAGAAATATATTTTCAGGAACTTGAGATATCTGCAGTCAAGCAAGCTGCCCCCCCAACAGAAAATGATGAATATTAAGCCCACTCCACTATCCACCCCTCCACCCCCTAACACAATGGAAGTCATGTACCAGGGCTTCTTCATTCAGCCCAATGCCCCCTTCTACAGTTGAGCCCCATCTATGCAGTAAAGGAGTAATTAGCAGAAATGACTGCTCCAGGTCCTACATCCTGAGCGGAAGATTGAACACCCGCTACCGCCCATGGGACATCAAAGCTGCCACTGATAGCACCCCTCACCCCTACCGCTGGAGGATGGGTAGGAGGCCCAGTGCATTAATGTGCCCAGGGGCCTACACTGCTGTTAAGATGGCCCTGTGTCAACTCCACCTTCTGTAAAGGTTCAAATCAATGTGTCACGGCGCCGCGGTCTTCATACTTACCTCTCCGGGCGCGCTGGGTCTCCGTGCGGCCGTCCTCGCTGGCGGGTCCCCGGCGTCCGGCGCTCCGTCTAGCAGGCCTCCACGTCCGACGTCCTTGGGAGCTGCGGGTGACGTCATCGGCCGTCCTCCAATCAGGCCCTGGCGGGAAGTTTAAATTCAGACGCCGGGCAGTGCTCCGGCGCCTGAGTATCATCGTTCAACTGTACCTGTGATCTCCAGTGCTCCGTGCCTCCAGCACATCCGTGCCTCCAAGCACCTCCGTGCCTCCAAGCACCTCCGTGCCTCCAGGACCTCCGTGCCTCCAAGCACCTCCGTGCCTCCAAGCACCTCCGTGCCTTCAGCACCTCCGTGCCTCCAAGCACCTCCGTGCCTCCAAGCACTTCCGTGCCTCCAGCACATCCGTGCCTCCAACACATCCGTGCCTCCAAGCACCTCCGTGCCTCCAAGCACCTCCGTGCCTCCAGCACCTCCGTGCCTCCAAGCACCTCCGTGCCTCCAGCACCTTCGTACCTCCGTGCCTCCAAGCACCTCCGTGCCTCCCAGCACCTTCGTGATTTACCAGCACCTGTCAAGTTCTCTCTTTCAGGAGACCTTCAGCGTCCGCACGTGCCTCCTGTCCGCCGATCAGATCCTGCATGAGGAAGACTTACATCCGGCCATCTCTGCTGCGGCCCAGTTGCGGTTCCACTTCCCGGTCATCGGAAGAAACCCCGAGTCCACAACCTCCTCAAACCAGGTCAGTGATAGTATACTCAGGCCCCATGGACCCGGGGAATCGGAACACGGACTCAAGTGCCATCCAGGACCTGGCTTCCCGTGTACAAAGTCAGGAAGCGGCACAAGGTCAGGTGATGCAGTACCTCCAGGAGTTGTCCGGACGTCTGGATCAGATTCAGGCGTCTCTAGCCTCAGTAATTCCGGCACCAGTTCCGGTAGCTGCACCACTTGCCACCTCCAGCAATGTCCAACCATCGGCCGGTGCCACTCCGCGCCTTCAGCTGCCTACGCCATCCCGTTACAATGGGAATCCTAAGAATTGTCGTGGTTTCTTAAACCAATGCGAGGTACATTTCGAGCTACTAGCTCACAACTTTCCTACAGACCGGTCCAAGGTAGCATATATTATTTCTCTGCTGGAAGGATCTGCCTTGGACTGGGTGTCTCCATTATGGGAACGTTCTGATTCACTGGTTTCCAATTACTCC
Source organism: Pseudophryne corroboree (assembly GCF_028390025.1). Classification (NCBI taxonomy): domain Eukaryota; kingdom Metazoa; phylum Chordata; class Amphibia; order Anura; family Myobatrachidae; genus Pseudophryne; species Pseudophryne corroboree. The sequence continues at coordinate 37,072,237 of NC_086452.1, read as the reverse complement.
GAATTCATCACGTCTTTTCGACGAATTTTTGACGAGCCCGGCAGGATGACCTCGGCCTCTTCTGACTTACTCCGCATCCGTCAAGGCTCCCGATCCGTGGGTCAGTATGTGGTTCATTTCCAAACCATTGCCTCTGAACTTCGTTGGAATAATGAGGCTCTGAGAGCTGCTTTCTGGAACGGTCTTTCTGATCGCCTGAAGGACGAGTTGGTCACTCGAGAGCTTCCGGATTCTTTAGAGGAATTTATCTCCCTCTGTGTCAAGGTAGATCTCCGGATGCAGGAACGTGGTGGAGAACGTAGTCGATCGGATCGTTCTAGGTTCCGGCTTCCTCCTGCAAGGCAAGCGGTGGGTCCAAGTCCAGACGAACCCATGCAGATTAACCGATCCCGATTGTCCCCGGAGGAGCGGCAACGTTGTCATGAGGGTAAGCTCTGCCTGTACTGCGGAGCTGCGGGTCACTTCATCAAGTCCTGCAAATCCCGTCCGGGAAACGAGAAGGCCTAGCTTGTTCCGGAGGAGTCAAGTTGGGGGTTACGACCAAATCTTCTCCCACTTCGGACTGTTTGCTTCCTGTAACGTTAATCACCAAGGCCACTTCCAAGTCTTTTGAAGCCCTGTTGGACTCCGGAGCTGCGGGGAATTTCGTTTCTTCCCTCTGTGTTCAAAGCCTGAATTTGGAAGTACGGTCCATCGAACGGCCTATTTCCTTGACAGCCATCAATGGTACTAGGATATCCAAGGGTATCATAACAGAACGCACGGTTCCAGTTAAACTACAGGTCGGGGTTCTACATCAAGAATACTTGGAGTTCCTGGTGATCCCGGAAATGCATCACGATCTGGTTCTCGGAATACCTTGGCTCAAAAGTCACAATCCCCATATCGATTGGAAGACCGCACAGATTCGGTCTTGGGGTTCTTTTTGTCACGTTAACTGTCTCACCCCTGTTTGTCCACTTCGTGTTTCTTCTAAGGCGGAGGAGGAACCTATTCCAGAGGCATACCAAGAATTTAGAGATGTGTTTTCGGAACAAGCAGCCGACCAGTTACCACCCCATAGAGCTTGGGACTGCCCCATTGACCTTATCCCTGGAAAAATGCAGCCTCGGGGTCGCATTTATCCTCTGTCTCTCCCAGAGACACAGGCTATGTCTGACTATATCAAAACCAATCTTCACAAGGGATTCATCCGCCCCTCTACTTCCCCGGCTGGAGCGGGCTTTTTCTTCGTGAAAAAAAAAGGACGGAGGGTTAAGACCAAGTATCGACTACCGCGGCTTAAATGATATTACCATCAAAAATAAATACCCCTTGCCTCTAATCACAGAGTTATTTGATAGTTCGTGGTGCCCATGTTTTTTCCAAGCTCGATTTGAGGGGGGCCTATAACCTTATACGCATCAGAGAGGGAGATGAATGGAAGACCGCCTTCAATACCCGGGATGGGCATTATGAGTACCTGGTGATGCCGTTCGGTCTTAGCAATGCTCCTGCTGTCTTCCAGGGATTCGTCAACGAAATATTCCGAGACATGTTATACCTAAGTGTCGTGGTGTATTTGGATGACATCCTGATTTTTTCAAAAGACCTTGCTGAACACAGATTACAAGTCAAAGAGGTACTCCGCCGTCTACGTGAGAATCATCTCTATGCCAAGATGTCCAAGTGTACCTTTGAAGTAACATCAATACCGTTCCTCGGTTATATTATCTAGGGGAAGGAGCTTCGCATGGATCCGGAGAAACTCTCTGCCATTCGGGACTGGGCACAGCCACTCTCCTTGAAAGCAATACAAAGGTTCCTGGGTTTTGCGAACTATTATAGAAAGTTCATTAGAGGTTTCTCCACCATTGTTGCACCCATTACCGCCCTAACGAGAAAGGGTTCCAACCCGGGGTTGTGGTCTCCCGAAGCCATAGAGGCCTTTTCCCACTTGAAATCAGCTTTTATGTCCGCTCCAGTACTCCAACAACCAAATTTCGAGGAACCTTTCTTCCTAGAAGTCGACGCATCCTCGGTCGGAGTTGGGGCCGTTCTCTCTCAGTATGCCTCAGATAAGAAATTACATCCGTGCGGCTTTCACTCTCGTAAATTCTCTCCAGCTGAACGGAATTACACTATTGGAGACCAGGAACTCTTGGCGATTAAATCCGCCTTGGAAGAGTGGAGATATCTCTTAGAGGGGGCCAAACATGTGACTACCATTTACACTGATCACAAAAATTTGTTGTATATCAAAACCGCACAGTGTTTGAATCCTCGCCAAGCTAGATGGGCACTCTTCTTCACTCGATTTTCTTTCATTATCAAATACCGAGCCGGGACTTTCAATACCAAAGCGGATGCACTGTCCCGTTCACAAACTCCCACAGATGATGAGGATTCCTTTGAACGGAGTTTAATTCTAAATCCAATTTCTGTCTCTGCTGCCTCGACTACTCCAGGTCCTCTTCCTGGAAGAATGTCCGTACCGGTCAAATTCCGGTCGAGGATACTTCAGTGGGTCCATATCTCCAAATTCTCCGGTCATCCCGGCGCCCAGAAGATGTACAAGTTTCTGCAAAGATCTTACTGGTGGGACTCCATGAGGAAGGATGTACAGGATTACGTTAATTCCTGTCCCCAGTGTACACAGCATAAATCTCCCCGTTTACCTCCTGCTGGGTTGCTTCGTCCTCTGTCCATTCCTATGAAACCCTGGACTCATATTTCCATGGACTTCATCACTGACTTGCCCCATTCCAAGGGTTGCAACACCGTTTGGGTAATTGTCGACCGTTTTTCGAAGATGGCACCCTTCGTTCCTTTGACTCGTCTACCAACAGCCCCGAAACTAGCTCTACTGTTCATCCAAGAACATTTTCGGTTGCATGGGTTGCCACAGGAAATAGTCTCTGATCGTGGGGTACAGTTCACCGCAAGGTTTTGAAAAGCCCTCTGTTCGACTCTACAGATTAAACTTAAGTTTTCCTCCGCTTATCATCCCCAAACGAATGGACAAACGGAACGAGTCAATCAAGATCTAGAGACTTTCCTCCGTCTTTATCTCTCCCCTTCACAGGACAACTGGGTGGAGTTGTTACCTTGGGCAGAGTTTGCCCATAATCATTCGTTTCATTTTTCCACTGGTGGATCTCCATTTTTCATCAACTATGGGTTCCATCCAAGTGTTCCAGAATTACTAAGCCTTCCGATGGAAGAGGTTCCAGCCGTAACGTCCACTCTACTACACTTCAGACAAATTTGGAGTAAGGTTCATGCTAATCTTAAGAAGGTTTCAGTCCGGTACAAATTCTTTGCGGATAAGAAACGGCGAGCCGCTCCACAATACAAGGTTGGCGACAGGGTATGGCTGTCCACACGTAATCTCCGGTTGAAGGTGCCCACCATGAAGTTTGCTCCAAGATTCATCGGTCCTTACCCTGTGCTACAAGTCCTGAATCCTGTGGTCTGCAAGCTGGGTTTACCTTCACACCTACGTATACCGAACGCCTTCCATGTTTCTCTTCTTCGTCCTCTCATCCTTAATCGTTTCCATTCAAAGACCTCTAGCCCCACCTCAGTGGAAACTGAAACAGGAACAGACTTCGAGATCAAAAATATTCTAGACTCGCGTTACCTTCACAAGAATCTGCAATATCTGGTGGAATGGAAAGGATATGGTCCTGAGGAGAGAAGTTGGATAAAGGCTTCTGTGGTCTCGGCTCCTCGACTAGTCCGGATCTTCCATGCTAGACATCCTACGAAGCCGGGAAAGTGTCCAGGGGCCACTCCTAGAGGAGGGGGTACTGTCACGGCGCCGCGGTCTTCACACTTACCTCTCCGGGCGCGCTGCGTCTCCGTGCGGCCGTCCTCGCTGGCGGATCCCTGGCGTCCGGCGCTCCGTCTAGCAGGCCTCCACGTCCGACGTCCTCAGGAGCTGCGGGTGACGTCATCGGCCCGTCCTCCAATCAGGCCCTGGCGGGAAGTTTAAATTCAGACGCCGGGCAGTGCTCCGGCGCCTGAGTATCATCGTTCAACTGTACCTGTGATCTCCAGTGCTCCGTGCCTCCAGCACATCCGTACCTCCAGCACCTCCGTGCCTCCAAGCACCTCCGTGCCTCCAGCACCTCCGTGCCTCCAAGCACCTCCGTGCCTCCAAGCACCTCCGTGCCTCCAGCACCTCCGTGCCTCCAAGCACCTCCGTGCCTCCAAGCACCTCCGTGCCTCCAGCACCTCCGTGCCTCCAAGCACCCCCGTGCTTCCAAGCACCTCCGTGCCTCCAAACACCTCCGTGCCTCCAGCACATTCATGCCTCCAAGCACCTCCGTGCCTCCAGCACATCCGTGCCTCCAAGCACCTCCGTGCCTCCAAGCACCTCCGTGCCCCCAAGCACCTCCGTGCCTCCAGCACCTCCGTGCCTCCAAGCACCTCCGTGCCTCCAGCACCTTCGTGCCTCCGTGAGTCCAAGCACCTCCGTGCCTCCCAGCACCTTCGTGATTTACCAGCACCTGTCAAGTTCTCTCTTTCAGGAGACCTTCAGCGTCCGCACGTGCCTCCTGTCCACCGATCAGATCCTGCATGAGGAAGACTTACATCCGGCCATCTCTGCTGCGGCCCAGTTGCGGTTCCACTTCCCGGTCATCGGAAGAAACCCCGAGTCCACAACCTCCTCAAACCAGGTCAGTGATACAATGTGAGCGAAGGAACTGCAACACCACGTTAAGATCCCATGGTGCCACTGGGGCACAAATGGAGGTTGGATGTGCAACACGCCCTTCACGACAGTCTGAACTTCTGGAAGGGAGTCCAATTTATTCTGAAAGAAACCCGATAAGGCCGATTATAATTGAGCCCGCATCCGCACCGGCTTGTAGGAAATGGAGAAAACTGTCACACTCGCGGCGCTGCGGCTGCCGCGCTTACCGCTCCGGGTGCGCTGGGTCTTCCGGCGGTCGTCGCCCCCGGTGGGCTCCGGGTCGTTGCATCTTGCTGGCGCTGCCACCGGCGGGTTCCCGGGGTGTGTGCGCCGCCATTGCGCCCGGCGTCCACGGGAGCATGGTGAACGGGTGACGTCATCGGCCCCTTCCGCCAATCGGGAGAGGGCGGGAAGTTCAAAGGCAGACGCTGTACAGAGCCTCGGCGCCTGAGTATTGTCTTTCCAATGATCACCAGTGCTAGCAGCGTTCAGCGTGTTCCCAAGCTGAACGTCTCCTGTGTTCCAGCGTTGCAGAGTATCTTTCAGTGGGACATTCCCTGTGCTACCAGCGTTGCAGAGTATCTTTCAGTGGGACATTCCCTGTGCTACCAGCATTGCAGAGTATCTTTCAGTGGAACATTCCCTGTGCTACCAGCGTTACAGTGTATCTTTCAGTGGAACATTCCCTGTGCTACCAGCGTTACAGAGTATCTTTCAGTGGGACATTCCCTGTGCCACCAGCGTTACAGTGTATCACTCAGTGGAACATTCCCTGTGCTACCAGCGTTACAGTGTATCACTCAGTGGAACATTCCCTGTGCTACCAGCGTTACAGTGTATCACTCAGTGGGACATTCTCTGCGTTACCAGCGTTACAGTGTATCTCTCAGAGGGACATCTCCTGTGCTTCCAGTATTACAGGGTATCCCTAAGTGGAACGCCTCCCATACTTCCAGAGTTACACTGAATCTCAAATCCTCATTTATTTCTTCAGCATCACTCACAAGTTCTTCATTCTTCTGTGTGCTTCAACATCGTTCTCAAATCTTCATTAATTTCTTCAACATCGCTCACAAGTTCTTCATTCTTCTGTGTGTTTCAACATCGTTCTCAAATCTTCATTCATTTCTTCAACATCGCTCACAAGTTCTTCATTCTTCTGTGTGTTTCAACATCGTTCTCAAATCTTCATTCATTTCTTCAGCATCACTCACAAGTTCTTCATTCTTCTGTGTGCTTCAACATCGTTCTCAAATCCTCATTCATTTCTTCAACATCGCTCACAAGTCCTTCATTCTTCTGTGTGCTTCAACATCGTTCTCAAATCCTCATTCATTTCTTCAACATCGCTCACAAGTTCTTCATTCTTCTGTGTGCTTCAGCATCGCCCCAAGCCTTGGCCACAACTAATTCTTTAGCATTACACGTCGGTTACAACGACTAAGTTCTGCATGAGGAAAACCTACATCCGGCCATCCCTGCTCCGGCCCAGCTGTGGTTCCTCTTCCCGATCATCGGAAGAACCCCCAAGTTCTCAACACTCCCAACCCAGGTCAGTGACAGTATACTCAGGCCACATGGACCCGGGGGATCGGAACCCAGAGTCAAGCGCCATCCAAAACTTGGCTTCCCGAGTTCAGAGTCAGGAGGCGGCACAGAGCCAGGTGATGCAGTATCTCCAGGAATTATCCGGCCGTCTGGATCAAATTCAGGCCTCCCTGGCTTCAGTAGTTCCGGCTCCTGCTCCAGTACCCGCTCCAGTAGTCGTCTCCAGTAATGTTCAATCCTCGTCTGGAACCAGGTCACACCTTCAGCTTCCCACTTCCTCTCGCTATAATGGGAATCCAAAGAATTGCCGTGGTTTTCTCAACCAATGCGAGGTGTATTTTGAACTTCTCTCACACAATTTCCCCACGGATCGGTCCAAAGTGGCATACATTATTTCCTTGCGTGAAGGTTCGGCGTTGGATTGGGTGTCTCCGTTGTGGGAACGATCTGACCCATTGGTTTCCAGTTACACTAATTTCATTGGTGTCATTCCGAAGGATTTTTGATGAGCCCGGCAGAACGACCGCTGCTTCCTCGGACCTGTTCCGAGTCCGTCAAGGCTCCCGTTCTGTGGGACAGTATGTGGTACACTTCCAGACCATTGCCTCAGAACTACGCTGGAATAATGATGCTCTCAGGGCCGCTTTCTGGAACGGGCTCTCTGACCGTCTGAAGGACGAGCTGGTCACTAGGGATCTGCCGGATCCTTTAGAAGAGTTGATCTCACTCTGTGTCAAGGTGGAGCTTCGCATGCAGGAATGAGGTGGCGAACGTAGTCTGTCGGATCAATCCAGATTCCGGCTTCTCCCGCCTAAGCAAACAGTTGCCCCGAGTCCGGACGAACCCATGCAAATCAACCGATCCCGGCTGTCCCCGGAGGAACGACAGCTCCGTCGTGAGGGTAAACTCTGCCTCTACTGTGGAGCCGCGGATCACTTTATCAAGTTCTGCAAGTCCCGTCCGGGAAACGGGCAGGCCTAGCTTGTTCCGGAGGAGTCAAGTTAGGGGTTACATCTAAATCTTCTCCGACAGTGGATTGTTTACTCTCCATGTCTCTGTTTTCTGAGTCTATAGCCAAACCTGTTAAGGCCCTGCTGGACTCTGGGGCTGCAGGGAATTTTGTTTCTCTTTCTTGTGTTCAGAGTCTGGGTTTACAGTTACAGTCTGTCGAACGACCCATTACGTTGACTGCCATCAATGGTACCAAAATATCTAATGGTCTTATTACAAGTCGCACAGAGCCAATCAAGCTGCAGATCGGAGCTCTGCATCAAGAACATTTGGAGTTTCTAGTAATTCCGGAGATGCCTCACGATCTTGTTCTTGGTCTACCTTGGCTTAAAATACATAACCCTCACGTCGACTGGAAGTCGTCACAAATATTGTCCTGGAGTTCGTTTTGTCACTCTAGTTGTCTCACTCCTATTTACCTGCTCCGTGCATCTTCCAAGTCGGATGAGGAGCTCATTCCGGAGGCCTATCGGGAGTTCACAGATGTGTTCTTGGAACAGGCGGCCGATCAGTTACCACCCCATAGACCCTGGGACTGTCCCATTGAGCTTATCCCAGGGAAAATGCCACCCCGGGGACGCACATATCCCTTGTCATTACCCAAGACCCAAGCTATGTCGGACTATATCAAATCTAATCTACTGAAAGGATTCATTCGCCCCTCTACCTCCCCGGCTGGAGCAGGTTTCTTTTTCGTGAATAAGAAGGACGGGGGGTTAAGACCATGTATTGATTATCGTGGCTTAAACGATATCACCGTTAAGAACAAATACCCTTTGCCGCTAATCACAGAGCTATTTGATAGGGTTCGTGGAGCCCACGTCTTCACTAAGCTCGATTTAAGAGGAGCCTATAATCTGATACGTATCCGACAGGGGGACGAATGGAAGACGGCCTTCAATACCAGGGACGGGCATTACGAATATCTGGTAATGCCGTTTGGCCTCAGCAATGCCCCTGCCGTTTTTCAGGGATTTGTGAATGAAATCTTCCGAGATATGTTATACCAAAGCGTAGTGGTGTACTTGGATGACATTCTGATATTTTCTAAGAATCTTGCAGAGCACAGAGTACAGGTCACAGAAGTACTTCTTCATTTACGAAGGAATCATCTCTACGGCAAGATTTCCAAATATATCTTTGAGGTCCCTTCAGTTCCGTTCCTCGGTTATGTCATCTCGGGTACGGAGCTTCGCATGGATACGGAAAAACTCACTGCCATTCGGGACTGGACTCAGCCTCTCTCCTTGAAAGCGGTACAAAGATTCCTGGGCTTTGCAAATTACTACCGGAAATTCATTAAGGGATTTTCTACCATCGTTGCACCCATTACTGCCCTAACCAAAAAGGGGTCTGACCCAAGTCTCTGGTCTTCCGAAGCTATAGTAGTGTTTGCCCGGTTGAAATCAGCCTTTATGTCTGCTCCGGTACTCCAACAACCAAATTTCTCAAAACCATTCTTCTTGGAAGTCGATGCTTCCTCAGTAGGCATCGGTGCCGTCCTTTCACAGTACTCTTCTGATGGGAAGTTACATCCATGTGGTTTCCATTCTCGTAAGTTCTCTCCTGCTGAACGAAACTACACCATTGGAGATCAGGAACTTTTAGCAATAAAATCTGCCCTAGAAGAATGGAGGTACTTATTGGAAGGTGCTAAACACCTAGTTACTATTTACACCGATCACAAGAACTTGTTGTATATCAAGATGGCCCAGTGCTTGAATCCCCGTCAAGCTAGATGGGCGCTCTTCTTCACTCGGTTCTCGTTCGTTATTAAGTACCGGGCCGGGACTCTTAACGCTAAGGCTGATGCTCTGTCTCGTTCTTTAATGGCCTCGGATGAGGAGAATTCCTTTGAAAAGAGTTTAATTCTCAGTCCAGTCTCTATTTCAGCAGCTCCCACCTCGCTGGGTCCTCCTTCTGGGAGAATGTCTGTACCAGTTGAATTTCGACCAAAGTTACTGCAGTGGGCTTATATCTCCAAGTTTTCCGGTCATCCTGGAGTTCAAAAAATTTGTGCATTTCTACGAAGGTCATATTGGTGGGACACCATGAAGAAGGATATACAAGATTATGTCAATTCATGTCCTCAATGTGCTCAGCACAAAACTCTTCGTCTGCCTCCTGCGGGGTTGCTTCGTCCACTGTCCATTCCTAAGAAACCCTGGACCCATATTTCTATGGACTTTATTACCGAATTACCCCTCTCCAAGGGTTACAATACTATCTGGGTGATTATTGACCGCTTTTCAAAAATGGCACATTTTGTTCCGTTGACCGGTTTACCCACGGCTCCCAAGTTGGCTTTACTATTTATTCGTGAACACTTCCGCCTGCACGGGTTACCTCGGGAGATAGTCTCTGATCGAGGGGTACAGTTCACTGCTAGATTTTGGAGGGCCCTCTGCTCAGCCTTACAAATAAAACTCAAGTTCTCATCTGCTTACCATCCACAAACCAATGGGCAAACTGAACGTATCAATCAAGATTTAGAGACTTTTCTCCGCGTTTATCTCTCTCCTTCACAGGACGATTGGGTGGAACTGTTACCCTGGGCCGAGTTTGCCCATAATCATCTGTACCACTCTTCCACTGGTGAGTCCCCATTCTTCATTAATTATGGATTCTATCCACGAGTCCCAGAATTACCAATTTTTCCTTCGGAGGATGTTCCTGCTGCAGCTTACACTCTCCGGCACTTCAGTCAAATCTGGAGTAGGGTTCATGCTAATCTCAAGAAAATCTCTAGCCGCTACAAATTCTTTGCAGATAAAAAACGGCGAGCAGCTCCTCAATACAAAGTTGGTGACAGGGTATGGCTCTCTACCCGCAATCTTCGTTTAAGAGTGCCCGCTATGAAGTTTGCTCCGAGGTTCATCGGTCCTTACCTCGTTTTGCAAGTCCTGAACCCTGTTGTCTGCAAATTGGGTTTGCCTTCCCACTTTCGGGTACCAAATTCTTTCCATGTTTCTCTCCTTCGTCCCCTCATTTTAAATCGGTTTCATTCGCAGTCTCCTAGCCCAACCACGGTAGAGACTGAAACTGGAACAGAATTTGAAATCAAAACTATTCTTGACTCTCGTTATCTTCACAAGAATTTACAGTATCTGGTAGAGTAAAAAGGTTATGGTCCTGAGGAGAGGAGCTAGGTCAAAGCTTCTGAAGTCACTGCTCCCCGACTAGTCCGGATCTTTAATTCTAAATATCCAACAAAACCAGGAAAGTGTCCAGGGGCCACTCCTAGAGGAGGGGGTACTGTCATACTCGCGGCGCTGCGGCTGCCGCGCTTCCCCCTCCAGGTGCGCTGGGTCTCCCGGCGGTCGTCGCCCCCGATGGGCTCCGGGTCGTTGCGTCTTGCTGGCGCTGCCTCCGGCGGGTTCCCGAGGTGTGGGCGCCGCCATTGCGCCCTGCGTCCAGTGGAGCGCGGTGAGCGGGTGACGTCATCGGCCCCTTCCGCCAATCGGGAGAGGGCGGGAAGTTCAAAGGCAGACGCTGTACAGAGCCTCGGCGCCTGAGTATCGTCTTTCCAATGATCACCAGTGCTAGCAGCGTTCAGCGTGTTCCCAAGCTGAACGTCTCCTGTGTTCCAGCGTTGCAGAGTATCTTTCAGTGGGACATTCCCTGTGCTACCAGCGTTGCAGAGTATCTTTCAGTGGGACATTCCCTGTGCTACCAGCGTGGCAGAGTATCTTTCAGTGGGACATTCCATGTGCTACCAGTGTTACAGTGTACCACTCAGTGGAACATTCCCTGTGCTACCAGCGTTGCAGAGTATCTTTCAGTGGGACATTCTCTGTGCTACCAGCGTTACAGTGTATCACTCAGTGGAACATTCCCTGTGCTACCAGCGTTACAGTGTATCACTCAGTGGAACATTCCCTGTGCTACCAGCGTTACAGTGTATCACTCAGTGGGACATTCTCTGCGTTACCAGCGTTACAGTGTATCTCTCAGAGGGACATCTCCTGTGCTTCCAGTATTACAGGATATCCCTAAGTGGAACGCCTCCCATACTTCCAAAGTTAGACTGAATCTCAAATCCTCATTTATTTCTTCAGCATCACTCACAAGTTCTTCATTCTTCTGTGTGCTTCAACATCATTCTCAAATCTTCATTCATTTCTTCAACATCGCTCACAAGTTCTTCATTCTTCTGTGTGTTTCAACATCGTTCTCAAATCTTCATTCATTTCTTCAGCATCGCTCACAAGTTCTTCACTCTTCTGTGTGCTTCAACATCGTTCTCAAATCCTCATTAATTTCTTCAACATCGCTCACAAGTTCTTCATTCTTCTGTGTGCTTCAACATCGTTCTCAAATCCTCATTCATTTCTTCAACATCGCTCACAAGTTCTTCATTCTTCTGTGTGCTTCAGCATCGCCCCAAGCCTTGGTCACAACTAATTCTTTACCATTACACGTCGGTTACAACGACTAAGTTTTGCATGAGGAAAACCTACATCCGGCCATCCCTGCTCCGGCCCAGCTGTGGTTACTCTTCCCGATCATCGGAAGAACCCCCGAGTTCTCAACACTCCCAACCCAGGTCAGTGACAAAAACGTCCTAGCTGACAAGTCTGCCGTAGGAGTCTTCTTGGATTCACACCAAGAAATTTATTTTCTCCAACTACGGTAGTAATGTTTAGACGTTACCCCTTTTTCCAGCCCAAATAAGCGTGGAGAACAAATACCGTGGGAATACCATTACGGACTAGGATTTGGCGGTCAACCTCCTTGTCGTCAAATGTAGCCGTGGTAAGTCCTAATACACGCACGGCCCCTGCCGCAACAGGTCCACGCGCAAAGCGACAAACCAGGGATCTCCTATGAGTAATTCCTGAGATCTGGATACCAAGCTCTCCTTGATCAATCTGAGACCATGAGGCTCGCTCGAATTTCCTTTTTATGATCCCAGAACTTTTGGAACGAGAGAAAACGTATGGAATACATATACCGACTGAAAACACCCACTGTGTCACCAGTGCATTCACTGTTCCTGTTTGAGGGTCCCTTGACCTGGAATTCTGAAGCTTGGATGGGGGGGACAGCCTCGGGCTTCACCCCTGGCCCTTGGGTGGCTGGAGGGGGGGACCCCTTGATTTAAGGGGTTCCCACTCCTCCAGGGTACCCTGGCCAGGGATGACTAGTTGGGTATGTAATGCCAGGGCCGCAGGGACCAGTATAAAAGTGTCCCCCGGCTGTGGCATTATGTACCTGGCTAGTGGAGCTCGGTGCTGGTTTCAAAAATACGGGGGACCCCTACGCTTTTTGTCCCCCGTATTTTTTGAACCAGGACCAGGCGCAGAGCCCGGTGCTGGTTGATTAAATATGGGGGAACACCTGTCATTTTTTCCCCCATATTTTTTTCTACCAGGACCGGCTCAAAGAGCCCGAGGCTGGTTGTGCTTAGGAGGGGGGACCCCACGCAATTTTTTTCAGAATTTTTAAGACTTTAATCAACTTTTTAAGGTACACAATGAAGCCCTGCACGGATCTCACAGATCCGGCCGGGATTCCTTGTGTTTTGTCAGGCAGTGTTTTACTCATCACTTCCGTAAAACACTGCCTGACATTACGAATCACATCGACATCGGAAAAAACGATTGTGCTAAACTCGGCAGCTTAGTGAATGATCGTATCAGGATTCAAAAAGTTGCAGTAAAATGCACCCGATACCATTCGAGTTCAAACACCCTTCAAAACGGCCAAAACACGAATCTTTGTAAATTTACCCCCTGGATGGAGAACGTGTCTGCTGAGGAAGTCTGCTTCCCAGTTGTCCACTCTTGGAACGACATCGCAGACAGAGCGCTTGTATGTTTTTCCGGCCAGCGGAAAATCCTTGTGGTTTCTGCCATTGCCGTTGCTTTTCGTTTGTAGAAAACCGTTGTAAACAGCCCTTAACTCTAGACCGTTTATGTGGTGACAAGTTTTCTAACTTGACCATCTTCCTTGGAAGTTTTCCCCCCTGTGTGACTGCCCCCCCGCCTCGGAGGCTTGCATCCGTGGTCGCTAGGATCCAGTCCTGGATCTCGAACCTGTACCCCTCTAGGAGGTGAGAACTGCTCAGCCACCACAGGAGTAAGATTCTGGACTTGGAAGAAAGGATTATCCTCCGGTGTATGTGTAGGTGGGAACCGGACCACTTGTCCAACGGGTCCCACTGGAACACCCTGGCACGGAACCTGCCAAACTGAGTGGCCTCGTAGGCCGCAACCATCTTTTCCAGCAACCGAATATATTGATGAATTGACACTCTTGCTGGTCTCGGAATTTGTTTTACCAGACTCTGGCTCTCCAGAGCCTTTTCCACTGGAAGAAAAAAACTCTCTGTAGGTCTGTGTCTAGTATTATTCCCAAAACTGACAACCGCGTCAATGGGACCATCAGTGAATCTGGGCAGTTCAGGAGCCAACCCTGTTGTTGAAGAACTGTCAGGGAGAGTGCAACGTTTTGCACCAACTGGTTTCTTGATCTCGCCGTTATCAGGAGACCATCCCAGCACGGGATAAATGTGACTCTGTACACACATACACACACGTAGACCCCTCTGTTCGGAACAGCAGGGTCCTCAGTGACGTTAATACGACCTCCTCATACATTAATCATGCACTAAATGCTCCTTTTTTTGGGGGGGGGGGATCTCCTCAGGAAACATTATTGTCGACCTAGGAAGCCGCATCTATGTCGGTATTAGGGAGTAGTAACTGGGCAAAATAAAATTTTTGCGACCCCAAGGGGTCTGAGGGAAATATCCTCCACAGATATTTCTACGTCTTGTGACACGATTTATGCAACCTTACTATATATATATATACATACATAGCCTTTTCTGATATGCATCACATTCACATGCAATTCTTTTACCCAGTCAGATATTGGTGGTGCCGACAGGGCCACCCACACACGTCTGTGTCCCTAATATACTTTTCTCTTAGGAAAAACATTCATCCCCTGACCTGTTGACACACTTGTACCAAGTACTATAAGGAGTCGGCGGTGCCGACAGGGTTCCTCCCACATCCATTTGCGGGAAGCACTCCGCCACAGACATGCCGACACACGTGTAACACCCACCGACATATAGGGGACAGACTCACAGTAAATTCTGTCAGAGAGACACAGAAAGAGTTTGCCAGCTCATAACCCAGCGCTCAGACCTTAATATAAAGCCCAGACCTGTTTCTAGCGCTTTTATAACTTATATAAGCCAAATTAACTGTGCACCCCCCACCCCCCCATTTTTGGAGGCAAGGACCAGCGTCTCTACAGCTTTCTTGTGAAGAGAAAATGGCGCTGAGAGCTGTGAGGGCTAAGCCCCGCCCCCTCAATGGCGCGCTTCAGCCCGCTATTTTATAAAATAAAAACGCTGGCAGGGGTCAGGATTTTGTGCCTTGGCACATCTTATCCAATTTGCCAGCTTGTATGAGGATTTTTTTATGCTGCCCAGGGCGGCCTACCCCCCCCCCCCCCCCCCGCGCCCTGCACCCTGTAGTGCCGCTGTGTGTGGGAGCATGGCGCGCAGCGCGATCGCTCTGCGGTACCTCAGAAGCCGTCACTGAAGTCTTCTATCTTCTACTCACCTGTCTTCTGACTTCTGGCTCTGCAAGGGGAGTGACGGTGGGCTCTGGGAGTGAACCCCTAGGCATACCTAGTGTTCCAAACCCTCAGGAGCTAATGGTGTCCTGTAGCCAAGAAGCAGAGCCTTTGAACTCATTAGAAGTAGGTCTGACTTCTCTCCCCTCACTCCCACGATGCAGGGAGACTGTTGCCAGCAGTTCTCCCTGAAAATAAAAAACCTAACATAAAGTCTTCTCAGATAAACTCAGTAGAGCTCCCCTGTGTGTGACCAGTCTCCCTGGGCACAATTCTAAACTGGAGTCTGGAGGAGGGGCATAGAGGGAGGAGCCAGTTCACACCCATTCAAAGTCTTAAGAGTGCCCGTGCCTCCTACGGATCCCGTCTATACCCCATGGTTCTTGATGTGACCCCAGAATCCTCTAGGACGTATGAGAAATATTGTTAGTGTCCTTATTTACTCACCAGCACAGAATGATAGGAGTTATATTGTTAGTGTCCTTAGTTACTCACCAGCCGAGAATGATAGGAGTTATAGTGTTAGTGTCTTTAGTTACTCACCAGCACAGAATGATAGGAGTTATAGTGTTAGTGTCTTTAGTTACTCACCAGCCCAGAATGATAGGAGTTATAGTGTTAGTGTCTTTAGCTACCCACCAGCACAGAATGATAGGAGTTATAGTGTTAGTGTCTTTAGTTACTCACCAATACAGAATGATAGGAGTTATAGTGTTAGTGTCCTTAGTTACTCACCAGCACAGAATGATAGGAGTTATAGTGTTAGTGTCCTTAGTTACTCACCAGCACAGAATGATAGGAGTTATAGTGTTAGTGTCTTTAGTTACTCACCAGCACAGAATGATAGGAGTTATAGTGTTAGTGTCCATAGTTACTCACCAGCACAGAATGATAGGAGTTATAGTATTAGTGTCTTTAGTTACTCACCAGCACAGAATGATAGGAGTTATAGTATTAGTGTCTTTAGTTACTCACCAGCACAGAATGATAGGAGTTATAGTGTTAGTGTCCTTAGTTACTCACCAGCACAGAATGATAGGAGTTATAGTGTTAGTGTCTTTAGTTACTCACCAGCACAGAATGATAGGAGTTATAGTGTTAGTGTCTTTAGTTACTCACCAGCACAGAATGATAGGAGTTATAGTGTTAGTGTCTTTAGTTACTCACCAGCACAGAATGATAGGAGTTATAGTGTTAGTGTCTTTAGTTACTCACCAGCACAGAATGATAGGAGTTATAGTGTTAGTGTCTTTAGTTACTCACCAGCACAGAATGATAGGAGTTATAGTGTTAGTGTCATTAGTTACTCACCAGCACAGAATGATAGGAGTTATAGTGTTGGTGTCTTTAGTTACTCACCAGCACAGAATGATAGGAGTTATAGTGTTAGTGTCCTTAGTTACTCACCAGCACAGAATGATAGTAGTTATAGTGTTAGTGTCCTTAGTTACTCACCAGCACAGAATGATAGGAGTTATAGTGTTAGTGTCTTTAGTTACTCACCAGCACAGAATGATAGGAGTTATAGTGTTAGTGTCTTTAGTTACTCACCAGCACAGAATGATAGGAGTTATAGTGTTAGTGTCTTTAGTTACTCACCAGCACAGAATGATAGGAGTTATAGTGTTAGTGTCTTTAGTTACTCACCAGCACAGAATGATAGTCACCAGCACAGAATGATAGGAGTTATAGTGTTAGTGTCTTTAGTTACTCACCAGCACAGAATGATAGGAGTTATAGTGTTAGTGTCATTAGTTACTCACCAGCACAGAATGATAGGAGTTATAGTGTTGGTGTCTTTAGTTACTCACCAGCACAGAATGATATGAGTTATAGTGTCAGTGTCCTTAGTTACTCACCAGCACAGAATGATAGGAGTTATAGTATTAGTGTCTTTAGTTACTCACCAGCACAGAATCATAGGAGTTATAGTGTTAGTGTCTTTAGTTACTCACCAGCACAGAATGATAGGAGTTATAGTGTTAGTGTCTTTAGTTACTCCCAAGCACAGAATGATAGGAGTTATAGTGTTAGTGTCTTTAGTTACTCACCAGCACAGAATGATAGGAGTTATAGTGTTAGTGTCATTAGTTACTCACCAGCACAGAATGATAGGAGTTATAGTGTTGGTGTCTTTAGTTACTCACCAGCACAGAATGATAGGAGTTATAGTATTAGTGTCTTTAATTACTCACCAGCACAGAATGATAGGAGTTATAGTGTTAGTGTCCTTAGTTACTCACCAGCACAGAATGATAGGAGTTATAGTGTTAGTGTCCTTAGTTACTCACCAGCACAGAATGATAGGAGTTATAGTGTTAGTGTCTTTAGTTACTCACCAGCACAGAATGATAGGAGTTATAGTGTTAGTGTCTTTAGTTACTCACCAGCACAGAATGATAGGAGTTATAGTGTTAGTGTCCTTAGTTACTCACCAGCACAGAATGATAGGAGTTATAGTGTTAGTGTCTTTAGTTACTCACCAGCACAGAATGATAGGAGTTATAGTGTTAGTGTCCTTAGTTACTCACCAGCACAGAATGATAGGAGTTATAGTGTTAGTGTCTTTAGTTACTCACCAGCACAGAATGATAGGAGTTATAGTGTTAGTGTCCTTAGTTACTCACCAGCACAGAATGATAGGAGTTATAGTGTTAGTGTCTTTAGTTACTCACCAGCACAGAATGATAGGAGTTATAGTGTTAGTGTCCTTAGTTACTCACCAGCACAGAATGATAGGAGTTATAGTGTTAGTGTCTTTAGTTACTCACCAGCACAGAATGATAGGAGTTATAGTGTTAGTGTCTTTAGTTACTCACCAGCACAGAATGATAGGAGTTATATTGTTAGTGTCCTTAGTTACTCACCAGCACAGAATGATAGGAGTTATAGTGTTAGTGTCTTTAGTTACTCACCAGCACAGAATGATAGGAGTTATAGTGTTAGTGTCTTTAGTTACTCACCAGCCCAGAATGATAGGAGTTATAGTGTTAGTGTCTTTAGCTACCCACCAGCACAGAATGATAGGAGTTATAGTGTTAGTGTCTTTAGTTACTCACCAATACAGAATGATAGGAGTTATAGTGTTAGTGTCCTTAGTTACTCACCAGCACAGAATGATAGGAGTTATAGTGTTAGTGTCCTTAGTTACTCACCAGCACAGAATGATAGGAGTTATAGTGTTAGTGTCTTTAGTTACTCACCAGCACAGAATGATAGGAGTTATAGTGTTAGTGTCTTTAGTTACTCACCAGCACAGAATGATAGGAGTTATAGTGTTAGTGTCTTTAGTTACTCACCAGCACAGAATGATAGGAGTTATAGTGTTAGTGTCCTTAGTTACTCACCAGCACAGAATGATAGGAGTTATAGTGTTAGTGTCTTTAGTTACTCACCAGCACAGAATGATAGGAGTTATAGTGTTAGTGTCTTTAGTTACTCACCAGCACAGAATGATAGGAGTTATAGTGTTAGTGTCCATAGTTACTCACCAGCACAGAATGATAGGAGTTATAGTGTTAGTGTCTTTAGTTACTCACCAGCACAGAATGATAGGAGTTATAGTGTTAGTGTCCTTAGTTACTCACCAGCACAGAATGATAGGAGTTATAGTGTTAGTGCCTTTAGTTACTCACCAGCACAGAATGATAGGAGTTATAGTGTTAGTGTCCTTAGTTACTCACCAGCACAGAATGATAGGAGTTATAGTGTTAGTGTCTTTAGTTACTCACCAGCACAGAATGATAGGAGTTATAGTGTTAGTGTCTTTAGTTACTCACCAGCACAGAATGATAGGAGTTATAGTGTTAGTGTCTTTAGTTACTCACCAGCACAGAATGATAGGAGTTATAGTGTTAGTGTTTTTAGTTACTCACCAGCCCAGAATTATAAGAGTTATAGTGTTAGTGTCTTTAGTTACTCACCAGCACAGAATGATAGGAGTTATAGTGTTAGTGTCTTTAGTTACTCACCAGCCCAGAATGATAGGATTTAGCACAGCTACGATCATTCACACTGACATGCGGGGGGACGCCCAGCACAGGGCCAGTCCGCCCCGCATGTCAGTGCCAGCCCCCCCCCCCCCCTCAGAAGTACAAAGGCACGTCACGCAGCCGCTGCGAGCCACTCCCCGCACGGTCCGGCTACACCTGCGTTGGCCGGACCGCGCCCACGAAACGGCGGCCAAAACACAGCCGTTCCGCTTCCTCCCGCCCAGCGACCGCCTCTGCCTGTCAATCAGGCAGAGGCGATCGCAGCCCCGCTACGGCCTTCGCCCGTCTTGCATGCGCCGGCGCACTACGGCACCGGCACATGCTTAGTGGGCACCCGTTCGCTCGGCTGCGATAAAAAGCAGTGAGTGAATGGGTCAGAATGACCACCAGTGTCATTAGATATTCACCAGCCCAGAACAATAGGAGTTATAGTGTTAGGCCGAGATGTAATGGGAGCTGATATTGCCAGCCGGGAAACTATTGCACCACGTCAGACATTACAAATATGCGTCTATTTCCTGGAACTCGGCTAATTTATTTATTACCAGTTTTTTATATAGCGCACACATTTTCCGCAGTGCTTGGCGTTCATATTTTTCCCTGCCCCATGTAATGGCGTGCGTCTATTTCCTGGCTTCTGTGTATCGGATCCGAGTTGTAGCAGTATTTACACTAGAAAACGTCTTATATTGTCAGACCAACCGGAATGAGTTTTAAACGCATTTGCGTAATTTTTGGACCTTCTGTAATGCGTGTTTTAGTTTAGGAGGTCCACAGTGTGAGAAAAAGTCACCCATTGGACTTTAATAGTCTCATGATTACACACCCTATATAAACCGAGGAGCGGGCGTTTTAAGAGTGAGGAGGTAGCAGTGGTTGGTGCTTTCTGAGTAGGCATGGCATCCAGGCAAGTGTGTAGATGAACAGAACAAAAAAACTGCTAAAACAGCGCCTAATCATCAAATTGTATGAAATATACTGATGATGTTACACATCTAAAAATAACAATTCCTGGGATACTGCGCTTGCCGGAATACTATGTGTGGTATTGGGGTAGCAACAAAGGAAACAAGACAAACGGCTGCGCTGTATATCAGGAAAATGAATAAATATACTAAACAGAGAGCCAACGTATAAATGACAATATTTATTAATAAAAAATTATGCTGATGGTATAATAAAAAAAGAGTCACTAATATAGTGAACCTATGATGACTTATAATAGCTCAGGATCAATATGTTAAACGTAACCTTATTGGAGAAGTTCCGTGTTCCACTTGGTGCAGTTGGTTACTGTTGAATAATAAGATGCACAAAGAATGTCCCAGTAGAATGTAGGTCCCTCAATTTAGGGTAAATCTCGATGCCTCTCCGGTGGGCTGGTAAAAGCCGAGCGTCCTCGGCTTAGATGTCCTGCAGTGCCCACATACGCTATGCAGCAGGAGGGGATATTACCGTCTTTCTCACACACTGGCTGATGCGGCGTGTTTTCTTAAGCCGCTAATAACGGAAGCTGTGAGCGGAGGGTGCAGTGGGGATCGATGTGCACCTGATGATTACACCTGTGCTAGGTGTGAATGAAGGCGGGTCCTGACGCGTTTCGTCACGCTCCACGTGACTTTTTCAAAGGTAGATGAGGAGGAGGCTGGTAGAGGAGGAGGAAGAGGAGGCCATGTCCCAGCAGCAGCCTGTGTCTGACAGGCAGAAGAGGAGAAGGCAGAAGATGAGGAGGTGGTGCAGGTGACTGCTGTGGAGGACACTGAGGAGGATGAAGAGGATGGGACAGCAGCACCAGGGACATGCGCAGAGCAAGGTATTTGAGGACAAATTTGCCCTGGTTGCTAGGCTGCGTAGGCCATGACACGCCTGCCTTTCCTGGTGCACTTCCCCCCAACGCCCGCCACCGGCCCTGAATGCCCGCTGCATGTCAATCAAATTGCAATCGCATATTTCAGGGACGTCGTCCTAATATGAATGCCTGCGGCCGTTTGCATTTGTTACAAATTTGCAACTCATACTGAATTAGGGGGGTCATTCCGAGTTGTTCGCTAGCTGTTTTCGTTCGCAGCACAGTGATTAGGAAAAAAAGCGGCACTTCTGCGCATGCGTATGCGGCGCAATGCGCATGCGCAACGTACTTTCACAACAGCCGATGCAGTTTCACACAAGGTCTAGCGACGCTTTTCAGTCGCACTGCTGGCCGCAGAGTGATTGACAGGAAGTGGGTGTTTCTGGGAGGTATCTGACCGTTTTCGGGAAGTGTGTGTAAAAACACAGGCGTGTCAGATACAAACGCAGGCGTGCCTGGGGAAACGCAGGCGTGGCTGGCCGAGCGCAGGGCGTGTTCGTGACGTCAAAACAGGAACTAAACAGTCTGAAGTGATCGCAAGGTAGGAGTAGGTCTGGAGCTGCTCAGAAACTGCACAATCTTTTTTTGTAGCAGCGCTGCGATCCTTTCGTTCGCACTTCTGCTAAGCTAAGATACACTCCCAGAGGGCGGCGGCTTAGCGTTTGCATGGCTGCTAAAAGCAGCTAGCGAGCGAACAACTCGGAATGAGGGCCTAGGCCTGGTGTCTGCATGATACCACTGGGATGAGATCATTGTAGGTTAGTGAATGAATGCAGAAGTATAGCCATCCCAATCGCTGGCAGGAACTGTGTTCATTATGTTAAAACCCACAAGAAGAGAGGCCGGGGCTGTGTCATGTCCACACTCTCTGGGTCTATCTGCAAGACTGTATATTTTCTATCAAGATCAAAGTAGGATGATGAGAAAGGCTTGATGTGGAAGCCATTTGCTACTGTTAAAATATGTTCTTTAAACTGACCGTGAGCATAATGATTTAGGGGGTCATTCCGAGTTGTTCGCTCGTTATTTTTTTCTCGCAACGGAGCGATTAGTCGCTAATGCGCATGCGCAATGTCCGCAGTGCGACTGCGCCAAGTAAATTTGCTATGCAGTTAGGTATTTTACTCACGGCATTACGAGGTTTATTCTTCGTTCTGGTGATCGTAGTGTGATTGACAGGAAGTGGGTGTTTCTGGGCGGAAACTGGATGTTTTATGGGTGTGTGTGAAAAAACGCTACCGTTTCTGGGAAAAACGCGGGAGTGGCTGGAGAAACGGAGGAGTGTCTGGGCGAACGCTGGGTGTGTTTGTGACGTCAAACCAGGAACGACACTGACTGAACTGATCGCAGATGCCGAGTAAGTCTGGAGCTACTCAGAAACTGCTAAGAAGTGTCTATTCGCAATTCTGCTAATCTTTAGTTCGCAATTTTGATAAGCTAAGATTCACTCTCAGTAGGCGGCGGCTTAGCGTGTGCAAAGCTGCTAAAAGCAGCTTGCGAGCGAACAACTCGGAATGACCCCCTTAGTTAGGCAACTTGTCCGGCTTTACTATGATTGGGTCGTCATCCACCGAAGTCGCTCACAGGGCCCCATGCATGCAAACAAATTGGACACAGAGCTTGATGTTAATGAAGCCCGATGACTGGATCTTATCATGTGTGCCTGATGGCTCTTTTGTTGTACCTCAGTAAGACCCTCTTTAATCAGGAAGACCAAGAACCTATGACTTTTACAGATACTTTGGAACCTAGGACATCAGTAAGACCCTCCTTAATCAGGAAGACCAGGTACCTATGACTTTCACAGTGACTTTGGAAACTAGGACATCAGTAAGATCCTCCTTAATCAGGAAGGCCGGGAACATATGACTTTCACAGAGACTTTGGATCCTAGGACATCAGTAAGACCCTCTTTAATCAGGAAGACCAAGAACCTATGACTTTTACAGAGACTTTAAAACCTGGGACATCAGTAAGACCCTTCTTAATCAGGAAGACCAGGTACCTATGACTTTCACAGTGACTTTGGAACCTAGGACATCAGTAAGACCCTCCTTAATCAGGAAGACCAGGAACATATGACTTTCACAGAGACTTTGGAACCTAGGACATCAGTAAGACCCTCCTTAATCAGGAAGACCAAGAACCTATGACTTTCACAGAGACTTTAAAACCTAGGACATCAGTAAGACCCTTAATCAGGAAGACCAGGTACCTATGACTTTCACAGTGACTTTGGAACCTAGGACATCAGTAAGACCCTCCTTAATCAGGAAGACCAGGAACATATGACTTTTACAGAGACTTTAAAACCTAGGACATCAGTAAGACCCTTCTTAGTCAGGAAGACCAGGTACCTATGACTTTCACAGTGACTTTGGAACCTAGGACATCAGTAAGACCCTCCTTAATCAGGAAGACCAGGAACATATGACTTTCACAGAGACTTTGGAACCTAGGGTCATCAGTAAGACCCTCCTTAATCAGGAAGACCAGGAACATATGACTTTCACAGAGACTTTGGAACCTAGGACATCAGTAAGGCCCTCCTTAATCAGGAAGACCAAGAACCCATGACTTTTACAGAGACTTTAAAACCTAGGACATCAGTAAGACCCTTCTTAATCAGGAAGACCAGGTACCTATGACTTTCACAGTGACTTTGGAAACTAGGACATCAGTAAGACCCTCTTTAATCAGGAAGACCAGGAACATATGACTTTCGCAGACACTTTGGAACCTAGGACAGCAGTAAGGCCCTCCTTAATCAGGAAGACCAGGAACATATGACTTTCACAGAGACTTTGGAACCTAGGACATCAGTAAGACCCTCCTTCATCAGGAAGACCAAGAACCTATGACTTTTACAGATACTTTAAAACCTAGGACATCAGTAAGACCCTTCTTAATCAGGAAGACCAAGAACCTATGACTTTCACAGAGACTTTAAAACCTAGGACATCAGTAAGACCCTCTTTAATCAGGAAGACCAAGAACCTATGACTTTCACAGAGACTTTGGAACCTAGGACATCAGTAAGACCCTTCTTAATCAGGAAGACCAGGTACCTATGACTTTCACAGTGACTTTGGAACCTAGGACATCAGTAAGACCCTCCTTAATCAGGAAGACCAGGAACATATGACTTTTACAGAGACTTTAAAACCTAGGACATCAGTAAGACCCTCTTTAATCAGGAAGACCAAGAACCTATGACTTTCACAGAGACTTTGGAACCTAGGACATCAGTAAGACCCTCTTTAATCAGGAAGACCAAGAACCTATGACTTTCACAGAGACTTTGGAACCTAGGACATCAGTAAGACCCTTCTTAATCAGGAAGACCAGGTACCTATGACTTTCACAGAGACTTTGGAACCTAGGACATCAGTAAGACCCTCTTTAATCAGGAAGACCAAGAACCTATGACTTTCACAGAGACTTTGGAACCTAGGACATCAGTAAGACCCTTCTTAATCAGGAAGACCAGGTACCTATGACTTTCACAGAGACTTTGGAACCTAGGACATCAGTAAGACCCTTCTTAATCAGGAAGACCAAGAACCTATGACTTTCACAGAGACTTTAAAACCTAGGACATCAGTAAGACCCTCTTTAATCAGGAAGACCAGGTACCTATGACTTTCACAGTGACTTTGGAACCTAGGACATCAGTAAGACCCTCCTTAATCAGGAAGACCAGGAACATATGACTTTTACAGAGACTTTAAAACCTAGGACATCAGTAAGACCCTCTTTAATCAGGAAGACCAAGAACCTATGACTTTCACAGAGACTTTGGAACCTAGGACATCAGTAAGACCCTTCTTAATCAGGAAGACCAGGTACCTATGACTTTCACAGAGACTTTAAAACCTAGGACATCAGTAAGACCCTCTTTAATCAGGAAGACCAAGAACCTATGACTTTCACAGAGACTTTGGAACCTAGGACATCAGTAAGACCCTTCTTAATCAGGAAGACCAGGTACCTATGACTTTCACAGAGACTTTAAAACCTAGGACATCAGTAAGACCCTCTTTAATCAGGAAGACCAAGAACCTATGACTTTCACAGAGACTTTGGAACCTAGGACATCAGTAAGACCCTCTTTAATCAGGAAGACCAAGAACCTATGACTTTCACAGAGACTTTGGAACCTAGGACATCAGTAAGACCCTTCTTAATCAGGAAGACCAGGTACCTATGACTTTCACAGAGACTTTAAAACCTAGGACATCAGTAAGACCCTCTTTAATCAGGAAGACCAAGAACCTATGACTTTCACAGAGACTTTGGAACCTAGGACATCAGTAAGACCCTTCTTAATCAGGAAGACCAGGTACCTATGACTTTCACAGAGACTTTAAAACCTAGGACATCAGTAAGACCCTTCTTAGTCAGGAAGACCAGGTACCTATGACTTTCACAGAGACTTTGGAACCTAGGACATCAGTAAGACCCTTCTTAATCAGGAAGACCAGGAACATATGACTTTCACAGAGACTTTGGAACCTAGGGTCATCAGTAAGACCCTCCTTAATCAGGAAGACCAGGAACATATGACTTTTACAGAGACTTTAAAACCTAGGACATCAGTAAGACCCTTCTTAGTCAGGAAGACCAGGTACCTATGACTTTCACAGAGACTTTGGAACCTAGGACATCAGTAAGACCCTTCTTAATCAGGAAGACCAGGTACCTATGACTTTCACAGAGACTTTGGAACCTAGATGTTTTCTCCTATCCTTGCTGTCAACTTCAGTTTCGATTTCAAGCAATTTATCCAAGTCATACGTGAAGTTAATGGAGACTTCTTATAACACAACAGATATTTCAAAATCCCCTTTACAGAAATTGGATGAACCTGAACACTGCTCCTGTACCGGCTACATTTACAGGACTCATCATGCCATCTGGGTGGAACCCTGACGTTTTGGCTTGTTCTGCCTATTTGATTTGCAAATAATTCTCCAGTTCTTCTCAAATAGTTACACGTTTCTATGTATTGTGCATGTTTTTTCTCTCCTCTACTTTATGGGGACAGAATATTTTTATTTTTATTGAGTACACTTCAGGTTTAATGCAGGCAAATTGTCACCAAGAAACTGACAATTGAAATCAACGTTATTCTTCAGCAATGATGAAAGTCTGATCAGCGCAACAAACTTTCACTCCCCCTTGCAAGCCGAATCTCGGCAGACCGACCGGGATGTAAATTTAGTACCTGGGCTGCATTCACTAATTATTTTCCTCTTTTGAAGAAGTCATTAGCACTGTCACAGCAGCCTGTCATATAGTGTACAATGTCCCCAGTTTCACTGCTGCGCTCTTGTTTCCCATCGTTGTTTTCTGTCTATCACAAATATCTCCCTAGCTAACCCCCCCCACCCAATTCCAAGCCACACATTTAAAAAAACTCAAGATTGGTTTCCATGACAGTGAGAATATTTCAGAATACCTGGAACATTGCTGGCCTCCTGGGTGCGTGGTTACAAATACTCTATATTGTGCACCGCAATTAAATGAATCTGTTTTACGTCTTCGTCTGGGCTAGAATAAAATGTTTTGGGGTTTTTTGCCAATTCCTTTTTTTTAAATGCTCAGGGTTCTAATTGCTCTAAATTTCCTTCTTGAATTTTTTTATTTTTAACTCTCTATAAGTTGCACAGTTATGGATTTAAGATGTAACTCCCCCCCCCCCCCCCCCAAAAAAAAAAAAAAAAAAAAACCAGCTCGCCAAATTTATCATTCATAGGGGGAGGTGTATCAAACCTTCAAGATAGATAAAGCAGAGAAGTTGCCTGTAACAACTAATTAGGTTCTAGCTATCATTTATCTGGCACAGTCTATAAGATGACAGTTTAAAGCTGATTGGTTGCTGCGGGCAATTTCAAACCTTTATGTCTCTGAAAGGTTTGATAACCCCCCCTCCCCCCCCCCCCCCCCACACACACACATATACCTTATTAATTTAATAAAAGCAAATTTCTGTGATAGTTGTGTCATGCTATGGAAGGTCCAAGTTTACAGATGAAAAATGATTAGCCTAACAGTTGGCTTTCAATTACGTTTTACCTGTGAATCTGTACAAATGTCAGCTTTAATGGATAACAGACCCCTTGATTAAATAACATTGGTCATAAATGTGAATCTGAAGGAAAACTTGAAAAGTAGACCAAAAAGTATTCTAAGACAATTAAAGATAAAGGGGTCTATGTACTGGAGAGAGATAAAGTGGATCGAGATAAAGTACCAGCCAATCAGCTCCTAGCTGCCATGTTACAGGCTCATTGGTCTCCTTTTCAAAGCTTTCCTTCAGATTCACATTGATGACTAATGTTATTTAATAAGTGACTCTGTTATCCATTAAAGCTGACATTTTTACGGATTCACAGGTAGAGCGTATTTGAAAGCCAACCGTTAGACTACTATTTGTCATCTGTAAACTTGGACCTTCCACAGCACTAGTTGAATACAGCACATATTTAAAAACACAAAACAAAATAAAATCTGTAAATGATGAATTATGAGTTTGAAAATTAATTTTAATATCCTACAGGACCGCAACGACAACGTCTCTGGAGCAATTTAAGTGTCATTTTCAATCTATTCACTTTTTAGGTTTTGAATACTTTTGCAGGACACTGTATGTACACTGTACAGTGCCTATCAAAAATCATACCCCGTCAAAATCTTTACCTTGTCACATGACACCATGGAAAATAAGTGAAATTAGATGGGAGCGGCTGTTGAATAGGGATTGCCATCAATTATTGATAGTTTGCCCCCATCTACGGCACAGAGGCAATGATTTCCCCCCCCCCCTCCCTGGCACAGTGGGCATAAACCTTAGACCCCCCCCCCCCCTCCAAACACACACACACATTGCACTGCTGAGTCCCGTCCCCTTTCCTGATTGGACCGCCGTCTGTCGTCTCACTGCAGCGATGTCCATTGATGGGTCAAACCATCAACACCCATCTCAAACCATCAATGGCCATCTGTACCATCAAAGCAATGTCGACATTGGCTAATAGTGCACAAAAATGGGCCATTCAGTGGACGGAGTTATGGGAGTGTCAATGCAAGCAGCTGCGTCCACAGCCTCACAGCCGCAAGCATAAGAGCTGGTGGTCATTAGAGGAACTGCAACAGCCGTAGGGCTGGCACAATTTCCAAAGGTGCGGGTACGACCAAAGATTGTGTATAAGGTCACACCAATCAGTATTACAGCTATCTACTAAAGGCTGAATGCAGGAGAAATCACAGATATGGAAGTTCCTTTTTTTTTTTTTCCAAACGCCATAAAAACTCGTTTGATCCTCTGCTACAATATTGGGCTACAATGAAAAAATCCCGGACACATTTTCCAGGTTGGTTTATGGAGGTATCCTATTAGCCACAAAGGGCTTAATTCTGAGTTGATTGTAGCAGCAAATTTGTTAGCAGTTGGGCAAAACCATGTGCACTGCAGGGGGGGGGGGGGGGGGGAGATATAACATATGCAGAGAGAGTTAGATTTGGGTGTGGTGTGTTCAAACTGAAATCGAAATTGAGGTGTAAAAATAAAGCAGCCAGTATTTAGCCTGCACAGAAACACTATAACCCACCCAAATCCAACTCTCTCTGCAAATGTTATATCTGCCCCCCCTGCAGTGCACATAGGGGTAATTCCAAGTTGATCGCAGCAGGACATTTTTTAGCAGTTGGGCAAAACCATGTGCACTGCAGGGGAGGCAGATGTAACATGTGCAGAGAGAGTTAGATTTGGGTGTGGTGTGTTCAATCTGCAATCTAAATTGCAGTGTAAAAATAAAGCAGCCAGTATTTACCCTGCACAGAAACATAATAACCCACCCAATTCTAACTCTCTCTCTGCACATGTTATATCTGCCCCCCCTGCAGTGCCCATGGTTTTGCCCAACTGCTAAAAATTTTCCTGCTGCGATCAACTTGGAATTACCCCAATGGTTTTGCCCAATTGCTAACAAACTTACTGCTTCGATCAACTCAGAATTACCCCCAAAACGCGGTTTCGTAATAAAAACTGGGCTTTTTATTGCAATTGCGGAAACTCTGTGTGCAATTAGCTGCGAAAAGTTATCGCTAAAAAAAGTCTCCATAGGTTTGTATTGCAGAATTGCTTTCACTGGGGGTAATTCCAAGTTGATCGCGGCAGGAAATTTTTTAGCAGTTGGGCAAAACCATGTGCACTGCAGGGGAGGCAGATATAACATGTGCAGAGAGAGTTAGATTTGGGTGGGTTATTTTGTTTCTGTGCAGGGTAAATACTGGCTGCTTTATTTTTACACTGCAATTTAGATTTCAGTTTGAACACACCCCACCCAAATCTAACTCTCTCTGCACATGTTACATCTGCCCCACCTGCAGTGCACATGGTTTTGCCCAACTGCTAAAAAATTTCCTGCTGCGATCAACTTGGAATTACCCCCACTATCTCTGAGCAGGTGGTAAGTAGTGCAAAATCCCTATTTTAAGGTAAAAATGTGGGGATTTGAGCCAGAACCCCAAGGACACCCCCCTGAATGACTAATTAGGCACGTAGAAGTTTTCAATTATTTTTGATTGGCCAATAATGACATGTCACGTGATGGAAATTAGGGTACAAGGTATGAGACAGGTATATTGGGGTGCTTTATGAGTGGGACAAGTGTTTTTAGACCCAAATATATACTCATACCCATTTTTATGTACCTTAAATTGAATGAGCACTTATTTTGCGGAACAAAAAATTGCTTTCTATAATTTTTTCACATTAAAAGAAAAATGCTTATAACGGCCATTTGACCCAATTTAAGTACACCAAATATAGATTTATTCTGGCCAATAATAGACTTCTGCAATGTTCTCCTATATTAGTTTGCCTTTGTTTGGAGTACAGGCAGATTTCCCCATTTTCTCCTGTACTTATCTCTGGTTTTGCCAGCTAGAATTATCACGCAAATCCCGTTTTTGCGATTTTGGAATAGGATAGGTGCAAAATAACGGGAGCACGCATACCCCCAATAAACCGTTTTCGTGGCAACTTTCCTGCGATAAGTTCAAAAAGTTTACCTGCGATAAATTGTATTTTCGCGGTGAATAGGATACCCCCCTAAATCTTAAATTATGCTCCATATTTTCTATCAGGGTCCCAAATCAAGTCAAACAGCATAGGAAATTATCTTCATTTATCCTGTTAGTTTGAGAGCACTCCGTGGAGAACTGGGGCACACGGGACTTAACTCTGGGTGGTGATATTATGCCACGTAGCCAATAGAACTGACCATATTACTGAATGTAGGGTGAGCATAAGAGCACATTATCCAGATAGAATAGTTGGAGCATTCACAGAAGTTGTTTGCGCCCAGGTTCCGAGACAGGCTGCTTTTGGAAGACCACTCCATATTACCCCTTTCACATCTCCAATGCCGGATCCCACTTTGGAATTGGAAACGGGTCCTTCCCGGGTGGGATCCGGCATTGGAGACTAAGGGGGTCACTCCGAGATGATCGTAGCTGTGCTAAATTTAGCACAGCTACGATCATTCACACTGACATGCGGGGGGACGCCCAGCACAGAGCTATCCCGCCCCGCGTGTCAATGCTGGCCCCCCCCCGCAGAAGTGCAAAGGCACCGCACAGCAGCGATGCCTTTGCACTTCATGAGTAGCTCCCGACCAGCGCAGCTTTAGCATGCTGGCCGGGAGCTACTCATCGCTTCTGGCACGCAGCGGCTGCGTGTGACATCACGCAGCCGCTGCGGCCCGTCCCCCGTTCGGTCCGGCCACGCCTGTGTTGGTCG
Source organism: Pseudophryne corroboree (assembly GCF_028390025.1). NCBI lineage: Eukaryota > Metazoa > Chordata > Amphibia > Anura > Myobatrachidae > Pseudophryne > Pseudophryne corroboree. Next base: position 37,041,752 of record NC_086452.1, on the reverse strand, counting down.
GACCGCACCCACGAAACGGCGGGCAAACGCCGCCATTCCGCCCCCCTGCCCAGCGACCACCTCTGCCTGTCAATCAGGCAAAGGCGATCGTAGCGGCCTGACGGCCTTCGGCCATCTGGCATGCGCCGGCGCACTGCGGCGCCGGCACATGCGCAGTTCTGACACGATCGCACCGCTGCGATAAACTGCAGCGTGTGATCGGGTCAGAATGACCCCCTAAGTTCTGGCTTCCCGACCTGGCAAATTGCCGAGTTGGTTGCCATAGTGGTGGGGGGTGGAGCCGGCAGCAGGGCTGGGAGATGAGCTCATCTCCGCGCCGCCTCTCCCTGTAGTAAACGGCTCCCGGATCGCCTCAACCTGGGAATCCGTTTACGCAGCCACTGACCCGGTATTCAACCCGAGCATAACACTGCTTTATTCCCGGGTTGAATTACCGGGTCAGGCGACCCCGGAATTCGGACATGGCTCTTTCACACCGCACACTGACCCGTGTTGACCCGGCAATATACCGAGTCGATACCGGGTTATTTGTGCGATGTGAAAGGGGTATAAGCTAGTAGCGCGTGAGTAGAGAGAGGTGGTAAGATTTGTGTAGACCAGTGGCGTGCGGTGAGGTCAGTGGCTGGTGAGGCACTACAGCCATAAAGTCCGCCGAATCCTGCCGATGGCCCCTACTGCCGCCGAGCCAATGCCCGCTACTACCCCTGAGCCGCTGCCACTGCCAATGGCTTACAAACTTACCCACTATCAACTGACCCAGCCCTCCGCCACTAATTTGCATCTCAGTCCAATGCCGCCAATGCCCGCTGCCTGCCTGCTCATCATACTTGTGATATATTGTACATTTTTATAGAAAAATAATAATAACTAGTATTTGGGACTGGGAAGGGATGGGAGGAGAACACGAATGCAATTTTGTTGTCCAGGGCTTCCATTAACTTAAGTGAAAAGGGTCTGAATGGGTTAAAAAATGTAAAAAAAATAAATGTGTGAGGTCCCCCCTCCTAATTGTAACCAGCCTCGGCTCTTTGAGACGGTCCTGGTTGTTTAAATACTGGGGGAAAAATTGGAAAGGGGTTCCCCGTATTTAGACAACCAGCACCGGGATCTTAGTCCGGTCCTGGTTCCAAAAATACGGGGGACAAAAGACGTAGGGGTCCCCCCTATTTTTAAAACCAGCACTGGGCTCCACTAGCCAGGGACATAATGCCACAGCCGGGGGACACATTTATGTAGGTACCTGCGGCCTTGGCATTACCCCCCCAATTAGTCACCCCTGGCCGGGGTTCCCTGGAGGAGTGGGAACCCCTTAAATCAAGGGCCCCTTCCCCCTCCAGGCACCCAAGGGCCAGGGATGAAGCCCGAGGCTGTCCCCAGCACCCCTGGGTAGTGGGTGCCGGGCTGATAGTCATGTGTATAAAAAAATAATATTGTTTTTTGTTGTGGAACTACAAGGCCCAGCAAGCCTCCCCCGCTTGCTGGTACTTGGAGAACCTCAAGAACAACCAAAAAAAACCAAATAAAAACACAACACACACACCCTGAAAGTAAAAGTTTATTAAAAACACACGCCGGTCACGTCCACTTGTCCAGTAGAATCCATTAGGGGTACCTGTAAAAATGAAAATTATACTTACATACTTCAATCCACAGGAGGGGGGAAAAAAGAGAGAGAGAGAGAGAGAGAGAGAGAGAGAGAGAGAGAGAGAGAGATGTACTCTCCACAGGCGCCTCAGGCTGTCCCTGCACTTGACAGAGGCCTCCGGACGCGGCTCCGCTGCAGACAGGCACCCGGTGCTGAGGCTGAAGTTAGCTTGGAGGAGAGCACCAGCCGCCGCCGCTGCACTTTCAGCACTTGCCTTCCAGACGCCGGCTCCAGGCCCGCTGCCGCCGCTGCACTTGTCTCGTACACAGGGTCCCAGGGATGATCGCCTGCCGGGCGCCAGCAGCAGGTGACGGAGTAAGGGGGGGATGAAGGGAGGGGAGCAGCTTACTGTCCCGCCGCCTCGTATGTATGATTGGACCAGCGGATTCAGCGCTGGATCCGCTGTCCAATCATTTCTGCCTTGCTGACAGTGATGTGGGCTGAAAGCCCATCCCTGTCAGTGAGGCACTTCTATAGGTGCCGCTTCCCCTATCTTTTTCAATGGGCTTTTACAGCCCAGTTCTTGGGCCCACCCCCCGCTCGATCCCCGTTTCCATTATCTACGGGAGGCACTGCTATCAGTGCCTCCCAAACCTATTTAAAGCCCTAAAATTATTAGAATAAAATAAATAACATACTTATGACACAGAACATGTGTCATAAGTATCTTTTTTGTATTATTTTAATAATTAATCACAGGGGAGGCACTGCCTACCCTGCCTCCCCTGACTGCATGTCCCTGGTGTAGACTGTAACATCCCATTACTTTAGAATTACCTCATTCACTGAATAAAACTTTCTTGTTCCTCTATAAAGTATACATGAGTGTGAGGGAATATTGGGATGAGTTTTGCTACAGGCGGCATTTTGTGAGTTTGAAGCTTTAACATTTTGCAAAATGCACCTGGAATTTCTCTTCTCTGCGGAAGTGCAACCGGAAACTGTAGAATGCGTCCTATTAAAAAGTACAAGGTGAGTCCTAATCTCTAAAAAATAAATAAAGGATCCGGTCATTTCACAACGTGTTCGGCCTTCTCTTAACACTTTAGGGCACTGGTTCCCAAACTTTCCGGAATTACGGTGCCCTAGAGTATTAGCATTTTTTTCACAGCCCCCCTAGGATAAAAGTTTTTTATTAATAAATCTGTAAAAAAAATAAAAAAAAATGACATTATATAAACTGTGCCTACTTGTCATCCTTAGGGTGAGTTATGTGGTGGTGCACAGTTGTGCATATGATTGTCTACATGTGTTATGATTGGTAGCCACTAGCACTGGTTTTGCCTATGGCTTTGACCATAAATAATTTGGTTTGGTCCTGGACCACCAACCCCAGGGTGCCTAGGCACACAGTTTATAGGAACCACTGCTTTAGGGTTTTTGCCTGTGACTCTTTGAAACAGGAGTACAAAATAAACAGGTGGTGTAAACAACAGATGCTCCCTTTGTTGGTTTGAGAGAAAATTAATGACTATGGATAAAATGTGTTTTATCCATAGTCATTTATTTTCTCTCGAACCATCAAATAGTCCTAATCTCTGCCAGTTCAAAGCTGGTACAAAAACCAAGTCATTTTACAGAGCTTAAAAGGTAGTTTGCCCCTCCTTGCAGCTTGGACCCACCCTGGCTACAAGGTTAGCTTTGGGAAAACTCTATTCGGCCGCCTGATGAAGGTAACAATGTTGTCTACATTCCAAGTCTCAAATCAGGCAGAAGAACAGTCCAGAGGAGGCCAATTTGGCATTTATTACAAGTGGGCAGTACGGATGGTGTAATGGTTAGCATTCCTGCCTCACAGCACTGAGGTCATGGGTTTGATTCCCACTGAGGCCCTGTGTGGAGTTTGTATATTCTCCCCATGCTAGCATGGGTTTCCCCCTGGTACTCCAGTTTCCTTCACAATCCAAAAATATACTGATAGGTTAACTGGCTCCCAACAAAATTAACCCGTGTGCAAATGTGTGTGTCTGTGGTAGGGAATATAGATTGTAAGCTCCACTGGGGCAGGGACTGATGTGAATGGCCAAATATTCTCTGTAAAGCACTGCGGAATGTGTGTGCGCTATATAAACTGGTACTAGTGTCCCTGGATTGGGCACAAATTTTGTGGTAAGAAGGGTGCGCTAAGCAGAGGTTGTTGCTTTCCTCTATGGTTGGAGCAAGAGCCCACCACAGAGGAAAGCAACAACCTCTGAAGAGGTACATTATATTGGTCTGTTTATTTAGCACAGTGCTGCCAATTTTGTGAGTGATGCTTATGGCAGGCCGCAGTCAACAGTGGTAGAGCGCAGATCTGGTGTGTGCCCATTATAGCACAGACAGCTCCTGGTGGCCACCTTGAGGTTCACTTTGGTCAGACGATATCTCTAAGTAGCTGGTAAGTTACACACATGCCTTGGGGGTGCCCTGTAACCTCCCTTCCCCATGCGGCTAAAAGATGCCATGTGTAGCCATAGCTGGTGGCAGCACCAATATTGGCCGTGTTGAATGGTCCACAGGCCTGGCTACGCCGTCCCTTGCTGCTTGACGTCCCTGGAATTTATTCTGACAGTTTAATTTCTCAAATAACAGCAGCAGACCTGTTTCATGGTCTACGTGTGAAGCTTTGGCGCCGTGATCATTGTGCAAGGATTAAACTTGACATGCCAGGAAGGAGTGTGCATCTGACCTCATCCACAACGTTCATTAATGTTCAGAGATTTTCCGCTGCGTAGACCATGCATACATTTTCACCAGATACGCCTGAGATTCGAATGAAATAAATAAAATAGTTTTACGAGCTGTAAGGACCCCCATCCTCTCCTGAATCAATTATTCAATACTCTTCCCCATTTGTTTCTATAAACGTGATAACTTTGGAATGGGAGTAGAAGAAATATTTATGGACAAGTAACCCAAACAAGTCTCATCGTTGACTATCGAACTACTTACTCCTACTTTGTGACTGGTGGTGAGGTTTTCTCTTATTATATCTCGGGAAACAACATACACGTAAAACATTTCTGCTGATACAAGTAACAATAGAAGAATAATGTCCCTTCAAATGTGTTTTGACATCAAAGTCAGGTTGTATCAAATCAAACAGGAACAAAGTAGGTTGGACGCATTTAATGTCCAAAACATGGTCGTAAAATATTTCTAAAAGAAAAATAAGAATTTGCAAAGTTTGGGATACTTACCTCTGCAGTGGAAAACTGTATGGTTGACACGTCAAATGTCTACATTGCCAGAGTGTTGACATTTGACACGTGAACCTTCTGTCCATGTCGATATTCTGCTGTCAACATTCTAAACATTGACATTTTGTACTACACCCCAATGCAAATATGTTGTCAGGTGTGTCAGTATGTCAAGTTTGAGACCAACATAGTTTGAGACCAAGATCAAAAATGAGGAACTAAGTTAAAAAAAATACCAATTTACTTGTGCATATGTAGACAATAATTACCTGGATGGTAGATCTAGTGATTGTTAATATACACTATTTTTACTAGCATGTTGCCAGATTGTATTGTGAAATGGTTCTCCTATACAGACATATCACAATGCCAGGCATTGGCACATGCACTAATAGTCTGTTTGATGGAAAACAATTACAATAGTTCAGAATAATTCATTTTGGCAAGTTTGTTCGGTTTACATGACTTGTTGCCAACGTATACAATGGATGATGTCCGGACTGATAGTTTTAAAATTAAAATTAGCCAACCCAATTGATGTACATTTTATGCTCTAAAGTACATTTTCACCAAAGGATACTAGAATATATTTATATGAAGTTAACGTGCAAACACTTAGGGGGCCCGATTCTGCGTAATACCCCTTTCACACCAAATTCCCAGGTCTAGCACGGGTCACTGAACATGAGTTTTCAAGCTGTGTCGCTTCTCTTCTTCCTTGCCGGGGCTACTCTTCTGCCTTGCCGGGGCTCCTCTTCTGCCTTGCCGGGGCTCCTCTTCTGCCTTGCCGGGGCTTCTCTTCTGCCTTGCCGGGGCTCCTCTTCTGCCTTGCCGGGGCTTCTCTTCTGCCTTGTCTGGCTTCTCTTCTGCCTTGCCGGGGCTTCTCTTCTGCCTTGCCGGGGCTCCTCTTTTGCCTTGCCGGGGCTCCTCTTCTGCCTTGCCGGGGCTTCTCTTCTGCCTTGCCGGGGCTCCTCTTCTGCCTTGCCTGGCTTCTCGTCTGCCTTGCCGGGGCTTCTCTTCTGCCTTGCCGGGGCTTCTCTTCTGCCTTGCCGGGGCTTCTCTTCTGCCTTGCCTAGCGTCTCTTCTGCCTTGCCGGGGCTTCTCTTCTGCCTTGCCTAGCGTCTCTTCTGCCTTGCCAGGCTTCTCTTCTGCCTTGCCTAGCTTCTCTTCTGCCTTGCTGGGGCTTCTCTTCTGCCTTGCTGGGGCTTCTCTTCTGCCTTGCCTGGCTTCTCTTCTGCCTTGCCGGGACTTCTCTTCTGCTTTGCCGGGGCTTCTCTTCTGCCTTCCCGGGGCTTCTCTTCTGCCTTGCCGAGGCTTCTCTTCTGCCTTGCTGGGGCTTCTCTTCTGCCTTGCCTGGCTTCTCTTCTGCCTTGCCGGGGCTTCTCTTCTGCCTTGCCTAGCTTCTCTTCTGCCTTGCCGGGACTTCTCTTCTGCCTTCCCGGGGCTTCTCTTCTGCCTTCCCGGGGCTTCTCTTCTGCCTTGCCGAGGCTTCTCTTCTGCCTTGCTGGGGCTTCTCTTCTGCCTTGCCGGGGCTTCTCTTCTGCCTTGCCGGGGCTTCTCTTCTGCCTTGCCGGGGCTTCTCTTCTGCCTTGCCTAGCTTCTCTTCTGCCTTGCCGGGGCTTCTCTTCTGCCTTGCCGGGACTTCTCTTCTGCCTTCCCGGGGCTTCTCTTCTGCCTTCCCGGGGCTTCTCTTCTGCCTTGCTAGGGCTTCTCTTCTGCCTTGCCGAGGCTTCTCTTCTGCCTTGCTGGGGCTTCTCTTCTGCCTTTCCGAGGCTTCTCTTCTGCCTTCCCAGGACTTCTCTTCTGCCTTCCCAGGGCTTCTCTTCTGCCTTGCCGGGACTTCTCTTCTGCCTTCCCGGGGCTTCTCTTCTGCCTTCCCGGGGCTTCTCTTCTGCCTTGCTGAGGCTTCTCTTCTGCCTTGCCGAGGCTTCTCTTCTGCCTTGCCAGGACTTCTCTTCTGCTTTCCCGGGGCTTCTCTTCTGCCTTCCCAGGGCTTCTCTTCTGCCTTGCCGAGGCTTCTCTTCTGCCTTGCTGGGGCTTCTCTTCTGCCTTGCCGAGGCTTCTCTTCTGCCTTCCCAGGGCTTCTCTTCTGCCTTGCCGAGGCTTCTCTTCTGCCTTGCTGGGGCTTCTCTTCTGCCTTGCCGAGGCTTCTCTTCTGCCTTCCCAGGGCTTCTCTTCTGCCTTCCCAGGGCTTCTCTTCTGCCTTGCCGGGACTTCTCTTCTGCCTTCCCGGGGCTTCTCTTCTGCCTTCCCGGGGCTTCTCTTCTGCCTTGCCGAGGCTTCTCTTCTGCCTTGCCGAGGCTTCTCTTCTGCCTTGCCAGGACTTCTCTTCTGCTTTCCCGGGGCTTCTCTTCTGCCTTCCCAGGGCTTCTCTTCTGCCTTGCCGAGGCTTCTCTTCTGCCTTGCTGGGGCTTCTCTTCTGCCTTGCCGAGGCTTCTCTTCTGCCTTCCCAGGGCTTCTCTTCTGCCTTGCCTAGGCTTCTCTTCTGCCTTCCCAGGGCTTCTTTTCTGCCTTGCCTAGCTTTTCTTCTGCCTTGTGCTTGAAGATTACATAAACTCCAAGCGCCTGTGAGCCGGATCTCCATGGGGTGTCAATGGGACCCATGTCGGATGACCTGGGTTATACGTTCACACTGCCCGGTAACCTTGGTCCTTCCCGTGTTCAACCCTGCAAGCTACCCAGGTAGGATCTCTTGGTCTCTGGACCCGTGTCTGAGCCATGTCCCCCTCTCCCATGTTTCTCCACGCAGTCCTCCCACCATCTTAGTACACTAAGGGGTATATTTACTAAAGTGCTGGTGTTTAGAAGTAGAGATGTTGCCCATAGCAACCAATCAAATTCCAGCTATTATCTTCTAGAACTGGCCTTGTGGATAGCCACAGGTTGGCCAGGCCTGTTCTAGAAGGTGGTAGATAAATGATAAGTAGAATCTGATTGGTTGCTTTGGGCAACATCTCCTATAGCATCAGGTTTGCGTATTACTCTGAATCAAAGATGTTCCAAGTGGGACTGTTGTGTATAGAGACGCACAATGTGTCTTGCACAGTCAGGCGCAGGAATGTACGCCAGGGAAGGGCTATTGTTAGCATTAGCATAAAGTCACAGAATCAGCCCCTAATGTGTAAAAGCTTTTATATAAAACAAAGTATATTATATATATATATATATATATATATATATATTATTGTATCAGAAACGTACACACGTGTGTCCATTGTTGCTCTCATGCATAATCCATGTTCTGTTGTGTGCTGACTGGGCACACAGCACCACATCCAGTTTGTATTCTGCTCGCAAACAGCAAGTTCCGTGGAAATCTCTGCAGACGTGTGGGATCTTGGAGGTTCACGCTCTGGTTGCTGAGGTGATGAGCATGAAATGTGATCTCACTGCAAATGTTGGACAAGAAAGAAGAAAAATATTTTAAAATACATGAGCGGAGGTTTAAGGAAATTAGCATGGCACGGAGGGCCGCGGGTACACTGGCATGAAACGTCCTTGACGATTGCACTGGGGTACGTAAAAATTTTATGCACTCAGTTACATTGTCTGTCATAGCACACAACTGCTGTATGTGTGAGACAGTAGATTATTTTTATTTTTTTTGTTTTATTATGGTATTTGTTATTCAGAAGGCACATAGTTGCCATGGGAAACAATCCTGTTGCTATGGTGTTCCATGGCAGTTTGGTCATTACTCATGTGGCTTTTGATATGGGCAGTATCTCATTGGCCTGCTAAGGTTTCAGGTTTTAAGTCATGAGTGAAGTTGTTGAAATGCGCCTGTCAGTCGTTATTAGTAATGGAGGTGGCCATTTTGTCAGTGAACCAATATTGATGAAGCAGCCTATCAACTCCCTAGGTACCGGTAACCCAGCAACAGTCCCGATATCCAAGGGAAAGTTTTGATTTTCAACATCCTCCTAGAATAGGAGCAGAGCACAAAATAGGCATAATTTGGTTATAGTCAGGGTGTGATTTGGGTGAATCCGGGGAATAACTTAATAACTACCAATCTTCCAGGTGTGAATATTGGCAGGCATGCTTCACTGAGACCTGGGGTAACTTGTACCTCAAGCCTTAGTGATTGCCTTTGTTCCTAATGAATTTAAAGGCTGAATATTAGTTCAGACCAGGGGTTAGAGTGTGGGGGAACTGACTTCCATCTCCTGTAATGGTAGGTGGAACCACATCAATAGACGATGCAGGCGGTGCTAGTATCACTGATAAGCTGAAGCCACCTCCTCCTTCCTCAGGTCCTGGCGGCTCCATGGTCCGCCTTCACCTGCAGCCCACCCCTCATGGTACTCATACACGCTATGTCTTTTGGACGGCATTTGTCCCCACCTCAGGTCCCAGCATCTTCCTTTTACGGCACTGCATATGTGATGCCATCACCTCCGCTGAAGTAAAATGCCACGAGGAAGAGCAGGCACTGTGCATGCTGAAGACAAGGTGAGAGGGGGCTGGAGGGACACAGGGAGGTGGGGAAGCTGCTGGAGGGACACAGGGCATGGAGCTGCTGGAGTGACAGAGGCATTATGTGTATAAGGGGCACTTCTGTAGGCATGTGTATAAGGGGCACTTCTGTGGGCATTATGTGCAGAAGCGGTACTACTACTGTGGGCATTATGTGTACGGGGCGCTACTACTGTGGGAATTGTGTAAAAGGGGCACTACTGTGGGCATGGTGTATAAGGGGCATTACTGTGTGACTTACCGTGTATAAGGGGTACCACTGTGTAGCGTAACATGAATAAAGGGCACAACTGAGTGACGTAACATGTATAAGGGGCACTACGGAGTGACGTTATGTGAATAAGGGGCACTACTATGTGTCGTAATATGAATCATGGGCACTATGTGCAGTGTAATAAGATTGTGCTACTGTGAGGTGTAATTTCATTGGGGATACTATTGTGTGACCACACCCCTTTCTTGTGAGACCACTGTCACTTTAGAAAGTATGGGACGTAGGATACAAATTTATAGTTTGCAGGGGGGGGGGTGGTGTGTGCAGAAAACCCTAGCACTGGCCCTGGCACCACCTAATTGGGGGGGAGGGGGGGGGTGTAGATGGCAGTGAAAATGAGTTCCACCACCTCTCCAGGACCACTTTAAGCCCTGGTTCAGACCATAAAAATGAGCCACCCATTTTTGTATGCCATGTATACACTTTAATTGGCCCACTTATTAATTATCGGGTTGTAGATCCTATAATTCGAGTTTCTTATCGACAATATTTGTTGCAATAAGAAATTCTATACCGCCTAGGTTTATTAATAATCGCATGCAGGGACCGGGCATATGCTAGTAAAAGCCCGGACAGGAGACGCAGCAGGAGGCTTCAGGGGGCGGGGTTGGATGTTCATGTCATTGGGCCTGCTTCACTAGCCAACCAGCTTCTGTCATTTATCAAAACAGCCTGTACCATGGCAGTTAGGAGCTGATTGGCTGGGACTTTATCACTCTCCACAGAGCCCGTAATGTACACATATTCTATACGGACAGAATTTTGGGTATAAATTTTCCTAAGACATGACTTTCACAGCTACTACAAACCGCTAAACCCCTTACAGCAAGTAATGTTATACGGGGTGGATGTTATGATATCTACAATTTGGAGGCCAAAGTAAACTTCTTGGGGTGAGCAGTTTATCTAAACGCCTTGAGTCCTATTGGAGAAAGAGCGCTATGTAAATACAATTATTATTATTATCTATACAGATGTCATGAGGTAAGGTAGTATGTCTAGAAAAAGTACTAAACTAAAACAGGGAGATTTTTGGACCAAATTGTTTCCCTAAAGGGCCCATTAATCTAAAACGCGAGTTGGCAAATATAAAAGATCTATCTCAATCAGACATATATGTAAATCTTTGCACACATTGATTATTACTTGAGATATCTGGAAATTCTGTCTTGTAGCCCCACTTCATTGTACTGCCCCCAGTGTACCCCTCTAACTAGTAGCTTGTGGCTCTTGTCTGCCGCTGTGTCACACTCATACCACCATTACAGACTCCCGGCCTGCTCCCCCCCCATCCCCTCAATAGTGGCTCCTGCGTCCCCTTCATAACATAATACCTCCTACCCCCCCATTATTATCAATAATGGCTACAGTCATGTGTCCCCCTCATATTATCACTAGTGCCTCATGTCCCCCCCTCCATATAATCATTGGGGGCTCCAGTACCCCGTGCCTCCTCTTATTATAAGTGGTGGTGCCTCCCTTTATTATCAGTGGTGGTTCGTGTCCTGTGTCCTCCTCATACTATCACCACTGCCTCCTGCCCCCTCATCTCCTATATATTAGCCCAGATCTGCGACTTTGTGACTCATTTGCGAACGCTGGGTGGAGTCACAGATCTGGCCTAATATACAGGTAACGGACAGTTACAGACAGTTACAGACACCACACAAACCATTACCCCGCCTCCAATTACCGCCCCCAAAAATTCCGACCCTCGCCCCGTCCGAGGAGACCGACCCCCCTGCACCGACCCATCCTCCTCACCCGTCCGTCTCACATGAGCGTGTGATCAGCAGCGTGTGGTGCCGGGAGCACCAACCCCCCTGTACCGCCCCATCCGTCTCACATGAGCAGGTGATCAGCGGCGTGTGGTGCCGGGAGCCAGTAAGAGACGCCCGCCGCCTTCCTCCTCCCCTCTCCTGGCTGCTGCTGTGTGTACGATGGGCGCCGTGTAGCAGGAGGCGGCAGCCACCGCTAAGGAGTGCAGAGCGCACAGCGAGAGCAGATAACCCCCACACCGAGGCCTGCTGCCTATCGCCATCCCTGCCCCCGCCTCCCAGGCCGGAGTAGCCGGACCTGCAGCTGCGCGAGGGGAGCGCCCGGGTCCGGCCTCAGACCGCAAAATGAGCCGCCTCCTCTTTCTCTGCCGGGTGTCAGTGACTCGCCGGGGAAGTGTCCCATCCAGCTGCACCAGGGTCCCTGCTGCTGACACAATAGCTGGGCAGGGGGCCCTGGCACTAGATGAGGATGGCCATTATTTGTATCCTGCAGCTAGGGGGGCATTGTTACATGTGGGGTCATACATGGCCAGTACATGTGTGTCTGCAGCTACATGTGTGTGTATGTAGGGCAGTACTCTCTGTGGTACAAGGTAGAATTTCTCTACTTAATAGTATGTACAATTTTACATATTATACAGGTTGAGTATCCCATATCCAAATATTCCGAAATACGGAATATTCCAAAATACGGACTTTTTTGAGTGAGCCTGAGATAGTGAAACCTTTGTTTTTTGATGGCTCAATGTACACAAACTTTGTTTAATACTCAAAGTTATTAAAAATATTGTATTAAATGACCTTTAGGCTGTGTGTATAAGGTGTATATGTAACATAAATGTATTGTGTGAATGTAGACACACTTTGTTTAATGCACAAAGATATAAAAAATATTGGCTAAAATGACCTTCAGGCTGTGTATATAAGGTGTATATGTAACACAAATGCATTCTGTGCTTAGATTTAGGTCCCATCACCATGATATCTCATTATGGTATGCAATTATTCCAAAATACGGAAAAATCCGATATCCAAAATACGTCTGGTCCCAAGCATTTTGGATAAGGGATACTCAACCTGTATCTCCAACCCGCATCCACGGTACCCCCGCACCCAACCCTCCCCCACATGCACCACCCCTGCATCCGCCCCTCCGCCAACCGTAGCGTCTCCAGACCTCCTCCCCATCCGCAGCACCCACGTCCCTCCCCCACCCGCGCCACCTCCGGACCCCCCTACCCCACCCGCGGCACCCCCATACCCGCCCCTCCACCAACCGCAGCGTCTCCAGATCTCCTCCCCCATCCGCCGCACCCACGTCCCTACCCCACCCACGGCACCCCCGCAGCTGACCCTCCATCAACCGCTGCATCTCCAGACCTCACCCATCCGCGGCACCCCCGTTCCTCTCCCACCCGCGCCACCTCCGGACCCCTACCCCACCCGCGGCACCCCCTCCTCCATCAACCGCAGCGTCTCAAGACCTCCTCACCCATCCGCTGCACCCCCGCACCAACCCCTCCCCCACCCGCGCCACCTCTGGACCCCCTACCCCACATGTGGCACCCCCGCACCCCGCCCCTCCACCAACTGCAGCGCCTCCGGACCCCTCCAGCATCCGCAGCCTCCCCCCTCCCCATCGCAAGGGGCTATGCCCTCTTCACCATCGGACGCCCCTTCGTCGTGCAATATTTAACCACTAGCATAACTAGGAATGCAGGTAATACTTCATCTCCTGCATAATAGCCCAGAGTGACTGTGTGGCTAACGCTGGGCGTGGCTAGGAGCTCTCATTGGGTTAGCAGTGCACCAGGGTAAATCCTCCCCATGGTGACGTCAGAGGTCACTTCACCAACTTGGTATTAGCGGCAGTGTCGGATAGTGCTGCTGCGGCTGTGTGTAGGTTCCGCGCCTCCACCGCCAGAGTAACATGCACGTGCTGTGTTGCTACGGACCGCCGTTTAGCCTCTGCCGAGCTGCTGCCGCTGCCCGAAAGCCGTGCCGTGTAGAGAGCACTGTAGCGTGTCACCGCGGCTGGCTCAGCTGCATGCCGCGCTACAGCACCGAGGAGAGGGGGCGTCTCCACACAGGAGACTACCGTCTGGACTTCAGTAAGTAGCGCCGCTGCATCAGCGGAGGGCTGCAGGAGGCCGGCAGTGCGCTGCTGCTCTCCCCTTTCCTGCCGTGCACAACACGTGGACCGGCTCTGCGTTACCTGTCTCCGGCAGGGCTTTGCTGCTGTGTCCCGGCTCTGGCGGTCACGACCTTGCGGCGCCATGTGTCACCTATGCTGTGCCTGTGTCCCCTATACTGTCACCTCTGCGGTGCTCCAGCTGGATGCACCTCATGCAATCCCACACCTCCCACAACCGCAGCACCATCGCACCCTCCCCCACACGTGGTGGCTCCGGTCCACCTCCCCCACCGTGGCACTCCCGCATCCACCCTTCCTCCAACCATGCAACCCCCGTACCCGGCCCTCCCCCACCCACCGCACCCCCTCAACAACCCCTACCCCGCCCGCGGCACCCCCGCTACCCCACACACCACGGAGGCTCAGGACTCTCTCCCCCATTCGCCGCACCCCAGGACACCCTCACCCATCCGCGTCTATCCCGCACCCGACACTCCCCCATCCACAGCACCTCCGGCCTCCTCCCCCATCGGCCGCCCCCTTCACCCGAAGCATCTACAGACACCCTCCTCCATCCTCAGTCCCCCCCCCCCTCAACCGCCCCTTCACCACCTGAAGCAATCCCGCAACCGCCCCTCCCCCACCCGCAACACCCCTGGCCCCCCTCCACCATCCGTGTCTCCCCCGCACACGCCACACCCCCAACCACAGCACCTACTAGGTGTTCATCATGCCCTGCGTGCGCTGTTCACACAGTCGCAAGGGGCTACGGCCCCTTAACCATCACATGCCCTTTGTCCGCGCAATATTTAACCAATCACACAATTATGTTTGGAGGTAATACTCCATATAATCAACATATTGCACGCCCAAAGGCCGTGCAAGGCTTAAGGGGGCATAGCCCCTTGCGACGATGTGAAGAGCGCCCGTAGGGCGCGATGAGCCACCTAGTTTATTATAACTAGTGGCTTGTTTACTCTCTGTGGTCCTCTCATACTGTAGTGACTCCTGTCTTCCCTAATATTATAGTGGCTTTCTTACTACCCCCTTTATTATAACTAGTGGCTTGTTTATTCTCCGTGGTCCTCTCATACTGTAGTGACTCCTGTCTTCCCTAATATTATAGTGGCTTTCTTACTACCCCCTTTATTATAACTAGTGGCTCATGTCTCCTTCCTGTGTCCCTCTCAGATTTTCTTTAGTGCCCCCCTCCCCCCACCAATTGTATTTTATTTACTTCCTGTGTCCCCTTAATACAGTCTCTAGAGGCTAACCATTTATTATAATTAGTGGCTCATGTCTCTGTTCTGTGTCCCCATAATAGCACTAGTGGCTCTCCCTTTTAATATGACTAGTGTCCAGTGTCCCTGTCTCTTTTTTCCCTTGGCCCCTCTGTCCCCCATCTTCCCATGGCCCCTGTGTGATCCATGTCACCCTTTCACTGTTTCCCCATGTTCCTTGCACACCCCTAGACTTGGTCCCTGTGTGCCCCTCTATCCCCCTTCACTTGGCCCCTGTGTAAGCATGTCCCATCTTCCCCTGGTCCCTGTGTGAGCCATGTCCCCTCTTCCCTTGGCCCCTATAAGAGTCATGTCCCCCCTTCCCCTGTGTGAGCATGTCCCCCCTTCTCCTGGCCCCTGTGTGAGCATGTCCCCCCTTCCCCTGGCCCCTGTGTGAGCCATGTTCCCCCCTTCCCCTGTGAGAGCCATGTCCCCCCTTCCCATGTGTGAGCATGTCCCCCCTTTCCCTGGCCTCTGTGTGAGCATGCCCCCCTTTCCCTGTGTGATCATGTACCCCCTTCCCCTGTGTGATCATGTCCCCCCCTTCCCCTGTGTGATCATGTCCCCCCTTCCCCTGGCACCTGTGTGAGCATGCCCCCCTTTCCCTGTGTGATCATGTACCCCCTTCCCCTGTGTGATCATGCCCCCCCCTTCTCCTGTGTGATCATGTCCCCCCTTCCCCTGGCACCTGTGTGAGCATGCCCCCTTTTCCCCTGTGTGATCATGTCCCCCCTTCCCCTGGACCCTGTGTAATTATGTCCCCCCTATCCTGTGTGAGCCATGTTTCCTCTTCCCTTTGCCCCTGTGAGAGCCATGTCCTCCCTTCCCCTGTGTGAGCATGTCCCCCCTTCCCCTGACCACTGTGTGAGCCATGCCCCCCCACCTTTCCCCAGTGAGAGACATGTCCCCCCCCTTCCCCTGTGTGAGCATGTCCTCCTTCCCCTGGCCCCTGTGTGAGCATGTCCCCTCTTACCCGTGTGACCATGTCCCCCCCTTCCTCTGGCCCCTGTGTGAGCCTTGTCCCCTTCTTCCCTTGGCCCCTGTGAGAACCATGTCCCCCTTCCCCTGTGTGAGCCATGTCCCCTCTTCCCTTGGCTCATGTGAGAGCCATGTCCCCTCTTCCCTTGGCTCATGTGTGAGCCATGTCCCTCCTTCCCTTGGGCCTTGTGAGAGCCCTATCCCTCCTTCTCCTGTGTGAGTATCTCCCCTCTTCCCTTGTGTGAGCCATGTACCCCCTTCCCCTGTGAGAGCCATGTCCACCCTTCCCCTGTAAGAGCCATGTCCCTCCCTTCCCTTGTGAGAGCCATGTCCCCCCTTCCCCTGTGAGAGCCATGTCCCCCCTTCCCCTGTGAGAGCCATGTCCCGCCCTTCCCCCTGTGAGAGACATGTCCCCCCTGCCTTTGGCCCCTGTGAGAGCCATGTCCCCTCTTCTCCTTGCCCATGTGTGAGCATGTCCCCCCTTCCCCTGTGCGAGCCATGTCCCCCTTTCCCCGTGAGAGCCATGTCCCCCTTCCCCTTCAAAAGCCATGTCCCCCCTTCCCATGTGAGAGCCATGTCCCCCCTTCCCATGTGACAGCCATGTCCCCCCTTCCCCTGTGAGAGCCATGTCCCCCCCTTCCCTTGGCCCCTGTGAGAGACATGTACTCACTTCCCCTGTGTGAGCCATGTCCCCCCTTCCCCTGGCCCCTGTGAGACACATGTCCCCCTCTTCCCCTGGCCCATTTGTGAGCATGTCCCCCCTTCCCCTGGCCCCTGTGTGAGCCATGCCCCCTCTTCCCGACTCCTGTGAGAGCCATGTCCCACCTTCCCGTGTAAGCCATGTCCCCCCCTACCCCTGTGTGAGGCATTTCCCCCTGTGTGAGCCATGTCCCCCCTTCCCTTGCCCCTGTGAGAGCCATGTCCCCCCTTCCCCTGTGTGAGCCATGTCCCCCCTTCCCCTGGCCCCTGTGTGATCCATGTCCCGGCTTCCCCGTGAGAGCCATGTCCCCCCTTCCCCTATGTGAGCCATGTCCCCCCTTCCCCTGTGAGAGCCATGTCCCCCCTTCCCCTGTGAGAGCCATGTCCCCCTGGCCCCTGTGTGAGCCATGTCTCCCCTTCCCCTGTGAGAGCCATGTCCCCCTTCCCCTGGCTGAGCATGCCCCCCCCTTCCTCTGTGAGAGCCATGTCCCACCTTCCCCTGGCCCCTGTGTGAGCCATGTCCCCCCTTCCCCTGGCTCCTGTGTGAGCCATGTCCCCCCTTCCCCTGTGAGAGCCATGTCCCCCCTTTCCCTGGCCCCTGTGAGAGCCATGTCCCCCCTTTCCCTGGTCCCTGTGTGAGCCATGTCCCCCCTGGTCCCTGTGAGAGCCAGGTCCTCCCTTCCCCTGGTCCCTGTGTGAGCCATGTCCCCCTTCTCCTGTGTGAGCTATGTACCCCTTCCCCTGTGTGAGCCATGTCCCCCCTTCCCCTGTGTGAGCCATTTCCCCCTCCCCCCTATGTGAGCCATGTCCCCCCTTCCCCGGCCCCTGTGTGAGCCATGTCCCCCCCTTCCCCTGGCCCCTGTGTGAGCCATGTCCCCCCTTCCTCTGTGAGAACCATGTCCCCCCTTCCCCTGTGTGAGCCATGTCCCCACTTCCCTCCTGTGAGCCATTTCCCCTTCCCCCTGTGTGAGCCATGTCCCCCCTTCCCCTGTAAGAGCCATGTCCCCCCTTCCCCTGTGAGAGCCATGCCCCCCCTTCCCCTGTGTGAGCCATGTCCCCCCCTTCCCCTGACCCCTGTGAGAGCCATGTCCCCCTTCCCCTGTGAGAGCCATGTCCCCTCTTCCCCTGTGTGAACCATGTCCCCCCTTCCCCTGTAAGAGCCATGTCCCCCCTTCCCCTGGCAAAGTCATGTCCCCCCTTCCCCTGGCAGAGCCATGTCCCCCCTTCCCCTGGCCCCTGTGAGAGCCATGACCCCCCTTCCCCTGGCTCCTGTGTGAGCCATGTCCCCCCTTCCCCTGTGAGAGCCATGTCCCCCCTTCCCCTGGCAGAGCCATATCCCCCCTTCCCCTGTGTGAGCTATGTCCTCCCTTCCCCTGTGAGAGCCATGCCCCCCCTTCCCCTGTGTGAGCATGTCCCCCCTTCCCCTGGCCCCTGTGTGAGCCATGTCCCCCCTTCCTCTGTGAGAGCCATGTCCCCCCTTCCTCTGGCTCCTGTGTGAGACATGTCCCCCTTTACCCTGTGAAAGCCATGTCCCCCCGTTCCCCCGGCCCCTGTGTGAGCATGTCCCCCCTTCCCTCGGCCCCTGTGTGAGTATGTCCCCCCTTTCCCCGGCCCCTGTGAGAGCCATGTCTGCAGCACGGGGGCAGCATTACTCCCGTCACTCCGTCTCTCTTCCCCTCAGTCTCCGGCAGTGATTTCCCCGCCCCCTCCTCCTTCCCCGCAGCCGCCTCAGTTCGCACTTTCCCCGGGACTCTGGCAGATCCGGGAGTACAGAGTGCGATCCCCGCTCCCTGATCAGCAGTGTCCCCGGCCCACAGCAGCCGCCCCCCATGCCGGAGCCGCCCGGGGCTGAGAACTTTCCCAGCAGCAGAAGTTTGCGGCAGTAGTTCGGGTGCACAGAGCCATGGGGCCGGGGGAGAGGGCTGCCCTCCGCCTGCTCGTCCTCTGCTCCCTGGCCGCCCCCTGGACACCTGCCCGGGCAGACTCGGACTTCTCCATCCTGGACGAGGCGCAGCTGCTGGCGGCTCACATGAAGCGGCTGTCCACGGAGGAGCTGGGGGTGCTCCCTATGCAGGTACACGGTGGCCCAGACACGGGAGGGGGGGTGCTCCCTATGCAGGTACACGGTGGTCCGGACACGGGAGGGGGGTACATCCTATGCAGGTACACGGGTGCCCGGACACGGGAGGGGGGTGCTCCCTTTGCAGGTACAAGGGGGGCCCGGACACGGGAGGGGTGTGCTGAGCTCCCTATGAAGGTAAACGGGGGCCCGGACACGGGAGGGGGGTGCTCCCTATGCAGGTACACGGGGGCCCGGACATGGGAGGGGAATGTTCCCTATGCAGGTACAAGGGGGGCCAGGACATGGGAGGGGAGTTCTCCCTATGCAGGTACAAGGGGGGCCTGGACACGGGAGGGGGGTGCTCCCTATGCAGGTACACGGGGGCCCGGACACGGGAGGGGAGTGCTCCCTATGCAGGTGCAAGGGGGGCCCGGACACGGGAGGGAGTGCACCCTATGCAGGTACACGGTGGCCCGGACACGGGAGGGGGGTACATCCTATGCAGGTACACGGGGGCCCGGACACGGGAGGGGGGTGCTCCCTATACAGGTACAAGGGGGGCCCGGACACGGGAGGGGGGTGCTCCCTATGCAGGTACAAGGGGGGCCCGGACACGGGAGGGGTGTGCTCCCTATGAAGGTAAACGGGGGCCCGGACACGGGAGGGGGGTGCTCCCTATGCAGGTACACGGGGGCCCGGACATGGGAGGGGAATGTTCCCTATGCAGGTACAAGGGGGGCCAGGACATGGGAGGGGAGTTCTCCCTATGCAGGTACAAGGGGGGCCTGGACATGGGAGGGGAGTGCTCCCTATGCAGGTACACGGGGGCCCGGACACGGGAGGAGAGTGCTCCGTATGCAGGTGCAAGGGGGGCCCTGACACGGGAGGAGAGTGCTTCCTATGCAGGTGCAAGGGGGGCCCGGACACGGGAGTGAGTGCACCCTATGCAGGTACACGGGGGGCCCGGACACGGGAGGGGGGTGCTACCTATGCAGGTACACGGGGGCCCGGATACGGGAGGGGGGTGCTACCTATGCAGGTACACGGGGGCCCGGACACTGGAGGGGGGGTGCTCCCTATGCAGATACACGGGGGCCCGGACACGGGAGGGGGGGTGCTCCCTATGCAGGTACATGGGGGCCCGGTCACGGGAGGGGATGCTCCTTATGCAGGTACGCTGGGGGCCCGAGAGGGTTTGCACCCTATGCAGGTCCATGGGGTGCCCGGTCCTGTTACTGGGGTCCTCGCTGTGTTACGCTGCTGTTACTGGGGTCCTCGCTGTGTTACGCTGCTGTTACTGGGGTCCTCGCTGTGTTACGCTGCTGTTACTGGGGTCCTCGCTGTGTTACGCTGCTGTTACTGGGGGCCTCACTGTGTTACGCTGCTGTTACTGGGGTCCTGCTGTTACTGGGTCCTCGCTGTGTTACGCTGCTGTTACTGGGGGCCTCGCTGTGTTGCCCTGCTGTTACTGGGGGCCTCGCTGTGTTGCCCTGCTGTTACTGGGGTCCTCGCTGTGTTACGCTGCTGTTACTGGGGCCTCGCTGTGTTACGCCGCTGTTACTGGGTCCTCGCTGTGTTGCCCTGCTGTTACTGGGGGCCTCGCTGTGTTGCCCTGCTGTTACTGGGGGCCTCGCTGTGTTACGCTGCTGTTTACTGGGGTCCTCGCTGTGTTGCCCTGCTGTTAATGGGGGCCTCACTGTGTTGCCCTGCTGTTACTGGGGTCCTCGCTGTGTTACGTTGCTGTTACTGGGGTCCTCGCTGTGTTACGCTGCTGTTACTGGGGTCCTCGCTGTGTTACGCTGCTGTTACTGGGGGCCTCGCTGTGTTACGCCGCTGTTACTGGGGTCCTTGCTGTGTTACTGGGGTCCTCGCTGTGTTACGTTGCTGTTACTGGGGTCCTCGCTGTGTTACGCTGCTGTTACTGGGGTCCTCGCTGTGTTACGCTGCTGTTACTGGGGGCCTCGCTGTGTTACGCTGCTGTTACTGGGGGCCTCGCTGTGTTACGCTGCTGTTACTGGGTCCTCGCTGTGTCACGCTGCTGTTACTGGGGTCCTCGCTGTGTCACGCTGCTGTTACTGGGGTCCTCGCTGTGTCACGCTGCTGTTACTGGGGTCCTCGCTGTGTTACGCTGCTGTTACTGGGGTCCTCGCTGTGTTACGCTGCTGTTACTGGGTCCTCGCTGTGTCACGCTGCTGTTACTGGGGTCCTCGCTGTGTTACGCTGCTGTTACTGGGGGCCTCGCTGTGTTACGCTGCTGTTACTGGGGGCCTCGCTGTGTCGCCCTGCTGTTACTGGGGTCCTCGCTGTGTCACGCTGCTGTTACTGGGGGCCTCGCTGTGTCACGCTGCTGTTACTGGGGGCCTCGCTGTGTTGCCCTGCTGTTACTGGGGTCCTCGCTGTGTTACGCTGCTGTTACTGGGGTCCTCGCTGTGTCACGCCGCTGTTACTGGGGGCCTCGCTGTGTTACGCTGCTGTTACTGGGGGCCTCGCTGTGTTACGCTGCTGTTACTGGGGGCCTCGCTGTGTTGCCCTGCTGTTACTGGGGGCCTCGCTGTGTTACGCTGCTGTTACTGGGGGCCTCGCTGTGTTGCCCTGCTGTTACTGGGGGCCTCGCTGTGTTACGCTGCTGTTACTGGGGGCCTCGCTGTGTTGCCCTGCTGTTACTGGGGTTCTCGCTGTGTTACGCTGCTGTTACTGGGGCCTCGCTGTGTTACGCTGCTGTTACTGGGGTCCTCGCTGTGTTACGCTGCTGTTACTGGGGTCCTCGCTGTGTTACGCTGCTGTTACTGGGTCCTCGCTGTGTCACGCCGCTGTTACTGGGGGCCTCGCTGTGTTGCCCTGCTGTTACTGGGGTCCTCGCTGTGTTACGCTGCTGTTACTGGGGGCCTCGCTGTGTTGCCCTGCTGTTACTGGGGTCCTCGCTGTGTTGCCCTGCTGTTACTGGGGTCCTCGCTGTGTTGCCCTGCTGTTACTGGGGTCCTCGCTGTGTTGCCCTGCTGTTACTGGGGGCCTCGCTGTGTTGCCCTGCTGTTACTGGGGGCCTCGCTGTGTTACGCTGCTGTTACTGGGGGCCTCGCTGTGTTGCCCTGCTGTTACTGGGGGCCTCGCTGTGTTGCCCTGCTGTTACTGGGGTCCTCGCTGTGTTACGCTACTGTTACTGGGGGCCTCGCTGTGTTACGCTGCTGTTACTGGGGGCCTCGCTGTGTTACGCTGCTGTTACTGGGGTCCTCGCTGTGTTGCCCTGCTGTTACTGGGGCCTCGCTGTGTTACGCTGCTGTTACTGGGGGCCTCGCTGTGTTACGCTGCTGTTACTGGGGGCCTCGCTGTGTTACGCTGCTGTTACTGGGGGCCTCGCTGTGTTGCCCTGCTGTTACTGGGGTCCTCGCTGTGTTACGCTGCTGTTACTGGGGTCCTCGCTGTGTTACGCTGCTGTTACTGGGGGCCTCGCTGTGTTACGATGCTGTTACTGGGGTCCTCGCTGTGTCACGCCGCTGTTACTGGGGTCCTCGCTGTGTTACGCTGCTGTTACTGGGGTCCTCGCTGTGTTACGCTGCTGTTACTGGGGTCCTCGCTGTGTTACGCTGCTGTTACTGGGGCCTCGCTGTGTTACTGGGGTCCTTGCTGTGTTACTGGGGTCCTCGCTGTGTTACGCTGCTGTTACTGGGGTCCTCGCTGTGTTACGCTGCTGTTACTGGGTCCTTGCTGTGTTACGCTGCTGTTACTGGGGGCCTCGCTGTGTTGCCCTGCTGTTACTGGGGGCCTCGCTGTGTTGCCCTGCTGTTACTGGGGGCCTCGCTGTGTTGCCCTGCTGTTACTGGGGTCCTCGCTGTGTTACGCTGCTGTTACTGGGGTCCTCGCTGTGTTACGCTGCTGTTACTGGGGTCCTCGCTGTGTTACGCTGCTGTTACTGGGGTCCTCGCTGTGTTACGCTGCTGTTACTGGGGGCCTCGCTGCGTTACGCTGCTGTTACTGGGGTTCTTGCTGTGTTACGCTGCTGTTACTGGGGTCCTCGCTGTGTTACGCTGCTGTTACTGGGGTCCTCGCTGTGTTACGCCGCTGTTACTGGGGTTCTTGCTGTGTTACGCTGCTGTTACTGGGGGCCTCGCTGTGTTACGCTGCTGTTACTGGGGGCCTCGCTGTGTTACGCTGCTGTTACTGGGGGCCTCGCTGTTACGCTGCTGTTACTGGGGGCCTCGCTGTGTTACGCTGCTGTTACTGGGGGCCTCGCTGTGTTACGCTGCTGTTACTGGGGGCCTCGCTGTGTTACGCTGCTGTTACTGGGGTCCTCGCTGTGTTACGCTGCTGTTACTGGGGGCCTCGCTGTGTTACGCTGCTGTTACTGGGGTCCTCGCTGTGTTACGCTGCTGTTACTGGGGTCCTCGCTGTGTTACGCTGCTGTTACTGGGGTCCTCGCTGTGTTACGCTGCTGTTACTGGGGTCCTCGCTGTGTTACGCTGCTGTTACTGGGGTCCTCGCTGTGTTACGCTGCTGTTACTGGGGGCCTCGCTGTGTTACGCCGCTGTTACTGGGGGCCTCGCTGTGTTACGCCGCTGTTACTGGGGGCCTCGCTGTGTCACGCCGCTGTTACTGGGGGCCTCGCTGTGTCACGCTGCTGTTACTGGGGGCCTCGCTGTGTCACGCTGCTGTTACTGGGGGCCTCGCTGTGTCACGCTGCTGTTACTGGGGGCCTCGCTGTGTCACGCTGCTGTTACTGGGGGCCTCGCTGTGTTACGCTGCTGTTACTGGGGGCCTCGCTGTGTTACGCTGCTGTTACTGGGGGCCTCGCTGTGTTACGCTGCTGTTACTGGGGTCCTCGCTGTGTTACGCCGCTGTTACTGGGGTCCTCGCTGTGTTACGCCGCTGTTACTGGGGGCCTCGCTGTGTCACGCTGCTGTTACTGGGGGCCTCGCTGTGTTACGCTGCTGTTACTGGGGGCCTCGCTGTGTCACGCTGCTGTTACTGGGGGCCTCGCTGTGTCACGCTGCTGTTACTGGGGGCCTCGCTGTGTTACGCTGCTGTTACTGGGGGCCTCGCTGTGTTACGCTGCTGTTACTGGGGTCCTCGCTGTGTTACGCCGCTGTTACTGGGGTCCTCGCTGTGTTACGCCGCTGTTACTGGGGGCCTCGCTGTGTCACGCTGCTGTTACTGGGGGCCTCGCTGTGTTACGCTGCTGTTACTGGGGGCCTCGCTGTGTTACGCTGCTGTTACTGGGGGCCTCGCTGTGTTGCCCTGCTGTTACTGGGGGCCTCGCTGTGTTACGCTGCTGTTACTGGGGGCCTCGCTGTGTTACGCTGCTGTTACTGGGGGCCTCGCTGTGTTACGCTGCTGTTACTGGGGGCCTCGCTGTGTTACGCTGCTGTTACTGGGGGCCTCGCTGTGTTACGCTGCTGTTACTGGGGGCCTCGCTGTGTTACGCTGCTGTTACTGGGGGCCTCGCTGTGTTACGCTGCTGTTACTGGGGGCCTCGCTGTGTTACGCTGCTGTTACTGGGGGCCTCGCTGTGTTACGCTGCTGTTACTGGGGGCCTCGCTGTGTTACGCTGCTGTTACTGGGGGCCTCGCTGTGTTACGCTGCTGTTACTGGGGGCCTCGCTGTGTTACGCTGCTGTTACTGGGGGCCTCGCTGTGTTACGCTGCTGTTACTGGGGGCCTCGCTGTGTTACGCTGCTGTTACTGGGGGCCTCGCTGTGTTACGCTGCTGTTACTGGGGGCCTCGCTGTGTTACGCTGCTGTTACTGGGGCCTCGCTGTGTTACGCTGCTGTTACTGGGGGCCTCGCTGTGTTACGCTGCTGTTACTGGGGGCCTCGCTGTGTTACGCTGCTGTTACTGGGGGCCTCGCTGTGTTACGCTGCTGTTACTGGGGGCCTCGCTGTGTTACGCTGCTGTTACTGGGGGCCTCGCTGTGTTACGCTGCTGTTACTGGGGGCCTCGCTGTGTTCCGCTGCTGTTACTGGGGGCCTCGCTGTGTTCCGCTGCTGTTACTGGGGGCCTCGCTGTGTTCCGCTGCTGTTACTGGGGGCCTCGCTGTGTTACGCTGCTGTTACTGGGGGCCTCGCTGTGTTACGCTGCTGTTACTGGGGGCCTCGCTGTGTTACGCTGCTGTTACTGGGGGCCTCGCTGTGTTACGCTGCTGTTACTGGGGGCCTCGCTGTGTTACGCTGCTGTTACTGGGGGCCTCGCTGTGTCACGCTGCTGTTACTGGGGGCCTCGCTGTGTTACGCTGCTGTTACTGGGGGCCTCGCTGTGTTACGCTGCTGTTACTGGGGGCCTCGCTGTGTTACGCTGCTGTTACTGGGGGCCTCGCTGTGTTACGCTGCTGTTACTGGGGGCCTCGCTGTGTTACGCTGCTGTTACTGGGGGCCTCGCTGTGTTACGCTGCTGTTACTGGGGGCCTCGCTGTGTTACGCTGCTGTTACTGGGGGCCTCGCTGTGTTACGCTGCTGTTACTGGGGGCCTCGCTGTGTTACGCTGCTGTTACTGGGGGCCTCGCTGTGTTCCGCTGCTGTTACTGGGGGCCTCGCTGTGTTACGCTGCTGTTACTGGGGGCCTCGCTGTGTTCCGCTGCGGTTACTGGGGGCCTCGCTGTGTCACGCTGCTGTTACTGGGGGCCTCGCTGTGTTACGCTGCTGTTACTGGGGGCCTCGCTGTGTCACGCTGCTGTTACTGGGGGCCTCGCTGTGTCACGCTGCTGTTACTGGGGGCCTCGCTGTGTTACGCTGCTGTTACTGGGGGCCTCGCTGTGTTCCGCTGCTGTTACTGGGGGCCTCGCTGTGTTCCGCTGCTGTTACTGGGGGCCTCGCTGTGTCACGCTGCTGTTACTGGGGGCCTCGCTGTGTTACGCTGCTGTTACTGGGGGCCTCGCTGTGTTACGCTGCTGTTACTGGGGGCCTCGCTGTGTTACGCTGCTGTTACTGGGGGCCTCGCTGTGTTACGCTGCTGTTACTGGGGGCCTCGCTGTGTTACGCTGCTGTTACTGGGGGCCTCGCTGTGTTACGCTGCTGTTACTGGGGGCCTCGCTGTGTTTCTGGGAGCCTCGCTGTGTTACGCTGTGTTACTGGGGGCCTCGCTGTGTTGCCCTGCTGTTACTGGGGTCCTCGCTGTGTTGCCCTGCTGTTACTGGGGGCCTCGCTGTGTTACGCTGCTGTTACTGGGAGCCTCGCTGTGTTACGCTGCTGTTACTGGGGGCCTCGCTGTGTTACGCTGTGTTACTGGGGGCCTCGCTGTGTTGCCCTGCTGTTACTGGGGTCCTCGCTGTGTTACGCTGCTGTTACTGGGGTCCTCGCTGTGTTACTGGGAGCCTCGCTGTGTTACGCTGTGTTACTGGGGGCCTCGCTGTGTTGCCCTGCTGTTACTGGGGTCCTCGCTGTGTTGCCCTGCTGTTACTGGGGTCCTCGCTGTGTTACGCTGCT
Source organism: Pseudophryne corroboree (assembly GCF_028390025.1). NCBI lineage: Eukaryota > Metazoa > Chordata > Amphibia > Anura > Myobatrachidae > Pseudophryne > Pseudophryne corroboree. Next base: position 37,015,835 of record NC_086452.1, on the reverse strand, counting down.
GTTACTGGGGTCCTTGCTGTGTTATGCTTCTGTTTGCAGAATATAGACTTTACATCTGCAATGTATGGGGCACTTCTGGTGCTTTCAGTGTGTTACATATCAGTTATCAGCCTATGAATGTTGGGGTGTCTAGCAGAATATATATATATATACTGTATATAGTGTGTTACAAAGTTACTGGTGTGTAGCTGCTGTGATTGGGTCACTGGTAATGTTGGGGTCTCTGGGTGAGGGACGACATGTGGATTAAAGTTTAGGGGATCCTCAGCTGTGGGAACCATCAGCCCAGACCTGTAACAAGAAACATCTGTATTGCTGTCCGCAGAGCTTACTGCTAACCGATCCATTGCATGAGTTATATTATTGTTTTGCTAGCAAGTGTCCAGCGTGTTGTGGTTTAGGGAGTGGGGGGCATTGATGTGACTAAGTAGTCCTGGGGAAGGGGTCGTATTATAGTGAATATTATTTTTGCCATACTGTCGTCCTGTGGGGTGTGGGTGGCAGCCCCCAATGCTATTTATAGAAAGCATTGTGGTACTTCTTGTGGCACTCAAAAAAATAAATTATATATATATATATATATATATATATATATATATATATGCATGCATTGCAATTGTTATGAAGTATAGATATAATATTCAAGGATTACAGGGGCAAAGGCATTTGTTGAATTTAGTGATTTTGGAACATCTCACAAGTCCCTGAAACCAGATGAGGGGCTGGTCTCTCGCTGGGTAACGCATATGTTTTATGTATCCAGGTAGTAGAGGCATCTGGGTTTTGGGTTGATAAAATATTCTGTTTCTCTCCCATCTGGCCTGCACAGTATTTTATCTCTAAGAAACTGCACACAGAATATAGGGATGGAAGAGATTTAAAGATCAATGGCGTTCTGTGTGCGGCCAATGCTACTATGTATGTGTGTGTTGGGGGGGGGGGGGGGGGACCGTGGAAATCCACATTTGAATTCCAGATATGGTTCTGCAATCATCGGTTGATTCTTATTGTCGGACTACTGCTGAAGTCGTCAACTAGAATCTGCAAGTCAATTGCAGCTATCTGACGCATTTCCTTCTAATGTTCTTTAAGTAACACTTACGTACCAATCGTATCCACATTCTCTCTTGTGTGTGTTATATGTAGAGACGGCTGATATTTTTTATTTGCTTTCAGCAAAATGTGAAAGGACTGGGTAAATCGCAAGTCAATTAAGTTTTAAAGGCTTTAGAGATTAGCAAGAATGCATTTCTATGAAGTCAGTGGGAGCTCGGCCCCAAATGGCCTTTTATCTTTGAAAGTGGCCAGCTTTACCTCCCATTTACACCCTCCTTATGTTGACTTCCCCCCTTGCAGTTTAGGCTTTGTCTTGCAAACAAAATATTGCCACGACCTGCTGTTTGCTGCATAATTGGAATTAACAATGAATAGGTTTTATTTCGCTGATCTTAGGTGTAACATGCATGAAATATTCATATTTTGCAGCCAGTTGCTAGTGGCGATTTGCAGTCTGAGATTATGGTAGACATTTTTTTTTTTTTAGTTTGATTTACCCAGCAAGTTTGGAGATTTCGGCTTTTTGCCCTCCCGCATGTATGCAGCAGTAACGGCATGCCCTGTTTTGGGCCACTGCTCTGTATCGTCTTACGTCACTAGGAGGGGTTCAGATCAGACGCGATCTAAACAGGCAGTGAGAATTCCAGGGGGATATCATTCTGGTGAGGTCTGTCTGTGCAACTTTAATAACATACATCTGTGGAATTATCTCGCTGATGGTTCCAGAGATGAAAACACATGTGCTCCCCCATTTCTTAGGTCCTGCTTTGGAAAGACGCGATCATTCTAATCTCCCTCTTGCACTTTTATTTATTTACAGTCTATTTTTTGTGTGAACTCCGTCGGCAATGTCTGCTGCATTTTAAATGATCAGCCGCCTATTCCATCAGTATCAGAATCCCAGCGTTAGTGCTGATTGGGGAAGGGGACATTTGCGTCTTCAAGGATTAAGGGGGACATTTACTAAGCAGTGATAAGAGTGGAGAAGTGAGCCAGTGGAGAAGTTGCCCCATCGCCAATCAATCAGCTGCTCTGTATAATTTTATAGTATGCAAATTATAGATGTTACTTCAGTGCTGATTGGTGGCCATGGGCAACTTCTCCACTGGCTCACTTCTCCGCTCTTATCAATGCGTAGTAAATGTCCCCCTAAGTCTTAGGGGAACCTAAACTCCCCCCCTGTAATTGTACCAGCACACCCAAATCATAGGGACCCAGGTTTTGCTCTTGGGTCCGGGGCTTTTGTTATGTTAAAATCCAATTGTTTTTAGTTATTTTATACAACGTACTGCAGCTAAAAATGACACACATGCACTTCTGTGAGTTGTATCGGCCCACCTGCATCCGTGGTTTCCAGTAACAACAGCTGCGCATGTTGTAACACTGTTTTTCTAAAGCCGTCATCAGGGGACTGTCAAACCGTGTAATAGACACATTGTTAACCCAGTGCTATAATGCTATATCATACATTATAACCACAAGCAGAGTCACTAATGCAACTTTAATAACTGTCGGACTGACCCCAACAAAGTTGTTGTGTGTGTGTGTGTGTGTTGGTACATACTTGTGTAAGAGAATTAGATTGTAAGCTCCACTGGGACAGAGGCTGATGTGAATGACTGAGGGACCTAATCATTATCTGGGGGGGTCAGATGGCTCCTGAAAATGTAGTATCTAGCTAGCCGCGTGTTTTGCGGCTCAACGACCGCAGCAATTCCGGTGCTGGGGCAGTTATTCCGTAAAGCAGCTGTTTCTGCGGTCCCCAACGCTCACCACTGCCCATCCCGTTGAGTACGCATGCGTCACCCGAGTTGACGCATGCGTGCGGCCGCAGGTCTCGCACCGCAGAGGCGGCAGAGGAATCCGATCTAAGATGGCATTTGATCCCGCAGACAAAACTCCAAAATATTCAGTTCTTTTGTTGTAGTTTGCTGAATATTAAGTGACCCCTAATAATGAATGGTGCCGTTACACAAGAAAAAGTGGAAGCTAACGTTTCCACATGTGTCACGGGCCCAAAAGGCTTCACGAGTATAGGCCCCTAAATGTACAGCGTTACGAAGTATGCATGCGCTATCTAAGCGCTTAATAATACTTTCACCATAAGTGAAAACATTGGAGTTGGTGAAGTCTCCTCCATCCACCCCCACCTCCTCCCCTTATGCAGAGATAAGTGCTTGTCATTTTAACACTATACCAACAGGTAAGTGTCCTCATGATTGTGTAAGAAGTCACTCAGCCAAAAACACAGGTTGATGCAGTGTGTGCGTTTGTGCTCCTGAGAATCTCCCGGCCTCTCCCACAGACGTATTATATAGGGGGTACATCGGACGCCTCCACAGCTTTGTCTCGTATCTTCACTTCTGACAAGTTGCTGAAACCGTGGAAGCCAACATTCTGTAAATAAATGGGTGTGCCCCCTCCGTATGACTGACAAAATGGCGTGTCGTCATACATCTAGCCTCCATACGCCACGCAGTGCGACATGCCGGGTGAGAATGAGCCAAGTTCCGTTCAGTTCTGCTAACGTTGGGCGTCTTTGTTTTGGCCAAAAAGGGCGTCTTAGTCACAACGCAATGCGACTAGGACGCATGAGGAGACTGAGCTGATTAATTTGATCTAGTTATATATTGTGTGCGACGGAGTCTGTATACGGAACAGAACTTGTATTGGAAAAAAGCTGCAGCTGCTACATTGTTGCAATATTAATTGCCTGATACAATATGAGGTGATTCTGCTGATTAAACACTTGTATATCTGTGTGCGACTGAGTCGCTGAATCTGTATACGCAGTGCTGCAATGTAGCAGCCGCAGCTTTATTTCAATACAAGTTCTGTTCTGCTCCGTATACAGACTCCGTCACACACAGTATGCAAGTGTCATATATCACGTTAATCGGCACAGTCCCCTTGCTCATCCTAGTCACGTTGCGTTTCGACTAAGATGCGTTTTCGACCTGGCGTGCCAAGAAGTACTGTTTGGCGTGACTGCAGAAAAGCTGTATGAAACATAGAAACATAGAATTTGACGGCAGATAAGAACCACTTGGCCCATCTAGTCTGCCCCTTTTTTATGAAGACGGGTTGGAACTGGTATGCCGGCGGTCAGAATACTAACTGCGGCATACTGATGTTTAGAATCTGGACAGGGGTCGGGTAAGTATGTTAACCGTAACCCCCCGCAGCCTAACCCTAACCCTCCCCAATGGTGCCTAAACCTAACCCTCCCATGAGGACATATCCGTATGGATTATAGACACGAATAGTGGCAGTGCAGCTAATAGTACCCACGTAGCGGCTCCCTATACCGTAACGTCACACACACCTTTGTAGAAGGCTAGTTGATCGACACGTATGTTATAGTAAGAGCTCTACTAAAATAACACGCAACATTAGAAATGTAAGACGCTGCGATCTCTTCATTTGGCCTGACCCCGGAATGACTGGCTGGTGTGACCACACGCGTGGGGATCTGTGTGCGGGCGTCTCAACATTGGACAGGTCTAGCGTTTTGGGTGGGCAGGCAGAATGGATGGATCCCGAGTGACACAATGATTTTCATTGTCCCATGATCGCGCACGCAGACAAATGCAGTCATTTGTCACCATGATTTACCGTCTGGACATACCACTCAGTCCCTTGTATTGTATCGGGCAGTAAATCTTGTCGGAAAGGAATGCTGGGAGTTTTAAATTTTAAAAACTCACAACAAAAACATTCCGGCGACAAAAATTGATGGGTTGAATTTTCTTAAAAGTTTTTTTTCTTTTGTCCATAAAGTATTTGTCGATGAACGGAGGTGTACGGGTATATTGCGTATAAGTTAGTGGCCGGGCATATCTTGCTGGGAGTAGCTGCCTAGAAAGTGATTGGGTTGAGACTTGTCCTGAGGCTGTTTTGTTCTGTTGCAGATCGTCAACATCGTATGAATAATCCGGCGCAATTCATTGTAGTGACTCCTCCGCTGTGTAACGCCATCGTCTGCTGGTTCTGCTCCAAATACAACAACCTTTGCAGGGACTCCGGGAAAGCAAAATACGATTGCCTCCCCCCACCCCACCCCCGTTTTCCTATTTAATTGCACTTGGACGTTTTCAATTTCATAAAACAAATAATACAAATAAAAAAAATGTTTTTGAGTGAAGTCCAAGTGGAGAAGAGAGTTCAAACGAGCACGCTTAGGAGACCGAATTTAAATTTTTAATTAGGCTTTGAGTTCTGTCTTCAAAGTGCGAGACATCATTAGTGATGTAAGCCTGTCTGCATTAGCCAAGAGTGACATTTTACTTCAAAAGCAGGATTGCAGCTGTCCTGTGCAGATAAAAGTTGTGAGAGGGTGGCGCAGGGAAGGTGGATTGGCGGGTAATTAGCTGTCCTGCCTTCCCCGGGATCCTGCACTATTACAGCCAGTCAGGGTGAATTATTAACAGCAGAAAATCCAACTAAGTCCCTCGTTTGGCGTCTCCTAGCTGCAGCAGGACTGATAAGCTGCATATGAATCCGTGTGAACTACATGGACTGAATGGCTGTGACGACCAGCCGTACGCCCGCCATAAAGTGGGATCCGTTGAGGTGGACTAGAATTCTGTATTGACTTGCTGTATCGTTCCACATTGTACTTGAGATTAGGCTATGGCCCCCCAGCTGTTCTTTAGCTGCTTGAGGCTCACAGGGCATGCTGGGACTTTTAGTTCCACCGGAGCCGATGAGCCACACATGCCATACCAGTGCATTACACACAAGATGTGCTGGATAGACCTTGATTTGCAATATGTGAATGCATTGTATAAGGGAGAGATTGTGATACAAGTTAAAGGGCCTCGCCAGCCTTATCTAAATGAGTCTCTGGTGTTCGGAAATCTAAATGGAAAAATTTCCGCACCTTGTATAAATCAGAGGTTCTCAAACTCTGTCCTCGAGGGCCCACACAGTGCATGTTTTGCAGGTCTCCTCACAGTATCGCAAGTGAAATAATTAGCTCCACCTGTGGACCTTTTAAAATGTGTCAGTGAGTAATTAATACACCTGTGCACCTGCTGGGTTGCCTGCAAAACATGCACTGTGTGGGCCCCCGAGGACCGAGTTTGAGAACCTCTGGTATAAATGGTCAGAGTGTAATTCAGACTATTACCTGGAAATGTTCGCCAGCTAACCGTAGAACCCGCTCGCTTACACTAATGTAAATGTGGTGTTCCCATAATTGGGACTTTTCCTCCTCTGCTCTGTCAGCAAGCCTGAAGAAATCTGCACTGCGCATCTCTTTCTTCAGGTTACCGACGCAAGGTTCCACGGTTTTATAAGTTGGCGGATGTAGCATGGTGATGATGGGCCTGACGTTTCCTGCCTTCCCCAAATTAGGCCCTTTTCTGTGTAGGCCATCTTAATGGACTCTACTGAGGGTTTTGGACCCAGTAAGGCCCCCGACAATTAACCCAAGATGAGGTAGGACCAGTTCTATGCAAAGGAAAAAACTCTCTCTGTCTCTCATGGGGTAGGATGTATCAAACCGTGGAGAGAGATAAACTACCAACCAATCAGCTCCTGTCATTTTTGCAAACACAGCCTGTCACACGGCAATTAGGAGTTGTTCGGTACTGTAGGGCATATGTACCTAAGCCTTGGAGAGAGATAAAGTGTCAGCCAATCGGCTCCTAACTGCCATGTTACAGGCTGTGTTTGAAAAAAATGACAGGAGCTGAATGGTTGGTACTTTATCTCTCTCCACTGTATGGCCTGAGAACGTCAGTCTTTTCCAGCATATGACCCAGAGCGCCATGAGGCAGCAATGCTAGCAACTGTGCTGCCCCACATTCATGGAATTTGTGCTTTGCAACCCAAATGTTTCCTACATTCACATTGTAGATGGTTTCCTAAATGAGTAGGTTAAACGGGAAGCGGTTCCTATACAATGTTTATGTGCACTTGAGTATACGACCCTATGAATACTCGCCAGGGTGATGTCGTTGGTTCTTGGATATTTTGGAAAGCTGCGACCACCAAGATATCGATGTGCGTGTGGCCATGGGTTACAGGTCGGCTCGTTCTGTGCACAGGCCATCATGCAGTCTTATATTGCTTTTTATATTCAGTTGAGTGCCCTTCACTGCTTTCCCGCCGCGGCACTGCGTCATCGGGCACAGTTGTGATTCTGTTGCCTTGGCATAGTTACGGACAGCTGGTGTGAGGACAGCTCTACCCATTTTTCCTTAAAATGGAAAAACTTGCTCTTAGGTTTGTCTGATTGGTACCAAACGTTTCTTCCTGTTAGCTACAAGCAAAAGAATTACGTCTGCTCATGAAAGCCAGGCCGCTCTGCTCTGTGGGTGACGCACTTGTAACCGACAAAAACATTTAAAGAACCTTTTCCCTTTCTTCTTTTTCTGCTCTGGAACAATCTCAGCGTTTAGGAGAATGAGCGTTTGCCGTCACAGGTCTGCAGCAAAACCAGGACATCTGGTTTGGCCTATACTATGAGCACGGCCTGCAGCCGGGTAAAATGCGGTCGGCCGGTCTGCAGCCTGACCCGACTTACATGAAAAGAGTTAAGACTGTACACCCGTTCTCCTGCGCCCAAGACAAATGTCCTCCAGATGTTTTAGCATCATGGTTTAAATTTCCATCATTCCTAATTATACCTGATTTTTCTCCCCGCAGGATGTTTTTATTTTTTCTATTTTTTATTTTTTTTCATTTTCATTTTTTTTTTATGCCGTATTTATTTATTCTTCACCAAGAAGGGGTTTAGTTGTTCCCACCGCCTTGTAGGTTATTCCAGAACTAAAGACCGGCTTTGGTTTTGTACAATGATTAAAGTGCATGTCTCAAAAAAGCCACTCCTGCCGCAATCAAGCTGGATCTTGACCGCATTTGAGCCCAAGTCTGTTTGATGGAATGCATGGAAGCTCTCTCAGTTTACAGAAAGGTGCGGGGTTCCTCCCCCCATAAGGTCCTATATGAGTCGCTCAGCACGAAATAATCTCCCATTTGAGTCTGTGTGCACTTTATTAGGGTGCATTTAATTGGCACGGTGTCTGTGTGAAAGAACGCTTTGTGGGCCCAAGAACCATTGTGTGTTTCTGGCACCCTCGCTGGTGTTGGGATTCCTAAGTCTGCAACTGAGGAGAGGGGACTTTAGAGCTTTCAGCCTGAATGAAGAATAATGGGGATAGCTGGGGTGGGGGGAAGTGGGGGGGGGGGGGGGGGGGGGGGGGGGAGAGGGAGACGAGGCTACTCCGGAATGCACACACATTGGTATTGGCTGCTATACAAGAGCTGCACATTTGTTAACACTTTTTATTCTCCGCACCACCAGCTGGGGCTTTGCATAAGTAAGCAGGTTGGTCCGGCTCTAGAAAACCTATCGCCCAGTCGGCAACAGCACTTTCTCAGCTAACGTACAGTTGCCGTTCCAAGGAGAGAAGAGCAGAAATTTTTAGATGTTGTTTTTAAGTTTTTTTTATTTATTTTATTTTATTTTTTGTTAATTTAAAGGACAACTAAAACTTGAATAAATTCGTTTTTTGGGGAATTCTGCCCCGTATGCCTGGGAATGGAATTTTTTTTTTTCCACGCCTTCACATGCTCGCTGCCCGGAAATGCCCATTTTACAGATGGCGTGCTCCGTTAGTAGATGGATCAATCCGCACAGACCAGCTTTGGATGCAGTTCCTCTTCGCTGACAAAAATTAAAGGAAATCTCTGCTCATATTTTTTTTTGTTTCTAAATACTCTAACCTATTTACTTGTGAGCTGGGCATTTCAGCTGACATGTTTCATGTGAATTAAAAAAAAAAATATATATATCCGTATGAGATCATGCATTCCGTGTCAGGCAGCTGCTGTTACTGACTTTTAGACCCTTTTACACCAGCGCCATTGATCCAGTGGGTTTGTTTTATTGGAAACCAGCGTAGAACGACTCTTAATTTCGCCATAGAAACTTCATGGAGTCATTGGTGTGTTTACGTGCACCGATATCTATCCAATGTACATACCCATATAAATTACTCCGATATGATCAGATTGCAGTGGAAATTCCTGCGCACGGTGACCTAGAACTTACCGGCTGTTGTGACATCACAAATAGCTGTTTAAGTTGATCCTATTGCGTCTTGCCGCCTCATATACAGGATCCCATCCCAGAAATATTACCAAACTGGATCTGCGTCTGTGTTCAGCATTGAGGTTACCGCAAAGAGTGCACATTTAATTTTGGTTAGGGACCAATTCTGTGTTCCCACATTGGCAATGGCATCCGCTTGTAAATGGTGAGACAAGCCGTTTAGCAACTGATAATGCATGGATAGCACGTTGGTGCAGTGGTCAGCATTGCTTCCACACAGCACTGGGATCGTGAGTGAAAATCCCAATGAGTGCCTTGTCTGTGAGAAGTTTGTATGTTCTCCTCAGGTTGTGTGTGCGTGTGTACCATGTAACATACACAAGTATATGTAAATGTTTCCATACCTTGACAGAACTTGAGATAGTTGACATTTTCCACAGTATTGTTGTTTACCTATTAGGCATTTTCTTAGACTAAGGCAGAGGTTCCCAAACTGTGTGCCGTGGCTCCCTGGGGTGCCTCGGGACACTTGCAGGGGTGCCCTGGGTTGGTGGTCCAGGACCAATTCAAATTATGCATGGTCAATATAATAGGCAAAACCAGTGCTGGTGGCTGCCAGTCATAGAATATGTGGTCAAACAGAAGCAAATCCTGTCCCTCACCACACAACTGACCCTAAGGATGACATATAAACGCGATCTACTTAATGTAATATTTCTTTCTAAATTTCTCAATAAGAAATTTTTGGCTTAGGGGTGCCGTGAAAAAAATTCTGATGTTCTAGGGCGCCCTGATTCCAAAAAGTTTGGAAACCACTGGACTAAGGGGTGTGGTTCATCAAATCGACAGTGTCTAGGTCGACCACTATAGGTCGACAGTCACTAGGTCGACATGGATGGAAGGTCGACAGGGTTTCTAGGTCGACATGTGCTAGGTCGACAGGTCTAAAGGTCGACATGATGATTTTTTTTGTTTTTTGGGTGTCGTTTTCTTCGTAGAGTGACCGGGATCCCAAATTAGTGCACTGCGTCCCCTTGCATGGCTCGCTTCGCTCGCCATGCTTTGGGCATGGTGCCTTCGCTCCGCTACCGCTTCGCTTGGCACACTTTACCGTTCCAATCATAGTCCACGTGGATCGTTAAGTATGAAAAAATTCAAAAAAAGAAAAAAATGTGAAAAACTCATGTCGACCTTTAGACCTGTCGACCTAGCACATGTCGACCTAGCAACCCTGTCGACCTTCCATCCATGTCGACCTAGTGACTGTCGACCTATAGTGGTCGACCTAAACATTGTCGACCTAGACACTGTCGATCTTCAGACCGGATCCCGGACTAAGGGGTCTATTTACTAAACCTTGGACGGAGATAAAGTACCAGCCAATCAGCTCCTGTCATTTTTCAAACCCAGCTTGTGAAATGTCCGTTAGGAGCAGATTGGCTGGTACTTTTTCTCCGTTGACTTTATCTCCCTCCAAGGCTTAGTAAATAGACCCCTAAATTACTTTTACACATGCAGCCAGGAAGTCTGAAGTACTCATTAAAAATATCTCCCACCGTTGACCGTTTTACATCAGTTATCTTTTTTTATTTTTATTTTATCAGCTTTTTAAGTTGTGATTACATTTTTTTTCTTCAACACACGGATCTCTTGCTGAGTATTCATTGCACGGTCTGAGCTGCACGAGGCCTAGATGGATTTAATAAGCTGTGTTATATATTTCGTAGGGAGGTTCCCATGGAAACGTGGGTATCGGAGAGTGTCATTGTCTGCTCTCTGCGCCTTTGTGTGGGGTTTCGTGTTCTCTCGGGGTAGAGCAGCTTCCTCCCACAATGCAGTACAATGCCCAGTCTTCATTAGTTACTGGTCACAATGACTTGTGCTTGGTGGAAGCCGGCGGGCTGTGGCCTGAAGTGTATTGCAAACTGGAATAAACTGTTTGTGCCGTAAATTCAGTTTAGTTTGCAAACTTACTAGACAGTGCTATATACTCTCCTCTGTACTGGCGGCCTCTCAGCACGCTGGATGTATCTGACAAATCATTAATGGAGGGCGCAGTGCACCATCCCTGGGTTCTGGGACTATTGTCTGGTCCTTGTTGAAGATTTCCCAGTCCAGGGACCATGTCTGTGCATTGCGGGAGTCCTGTAGCCTACACACAGGTTTCTGCGCTGAACCGGTCAGAATTCAGCCAGTGCATTCACCAGGAACTAGAAACATCACTGAGGCATGAGGCACAAAGAACATCGTGCCTCGGCTATGGCCCTGATTGGTGCAGAATTAATAGGCTGCAAGTTGCCTCAATTATGTGTGGATTACTAATATGCTTTTAATACTTCAGTTGGGCATATTTGCTGAGATATGAGGTACTTTGCACCTCATGCCTCAGCAATGTCTCTGGTTTATAAGGAGTGTGGATAACCAATGCACTTTTAAAACGTAAGGACTTATTCTGAGTTGGATAAAAAATTGTCTCTTGCACGGCTCAGGGGTAGATCCATGGATCTGGGGGGGGGGGGGGGGGGATGTGATCAGGACGATCAGACTGCCTGCTGCTGTGCATTGGGCTAGGGAGGAAGTCTACTGCGCTCTTCCTGCCTGATGTGTCCCTGCACCGCTATATAGCTGCCAGTGGTAGTGAGCAAGAGAGGAGGGTTACGGAGGATGGTGATTGCCCGGATCGCCCCCCCCACCTAGATCCACCATTGCACACCCACAACATCAAACATTTCCATGCGATCACATGGTTGACACCCAGTTCCCTCCCTTAAATTCCCATTTCAAGCAAAGAGCGTTCCGGTCACGATCTGTCTGGCCCAGAATCGCCTGGAAATATGCAATAATGCATACAATTCACTTCTGTGTGCTGTATGCTGAAACACGGTATTTGCAATGGAATACATACTGTTTACCGGTGGTCGGGATCCCGGCTGTCATGATCCCGACAGCAGGATCCCATCCACCAGTATGCCGGCAGCAGGGCGAGTGCTAGAAAGTCCCTTTGCGGACTCGCTCTGCTCCCCACAGGATCTATACTCCCTCTGTGGGTGTCGTGGACACCCATAGACGGAGAAAAGGCTGTGGTGCCAGTATTCCGGCGGTGGTATTTCACCGCCTGTCGGGATTCTGGCGTCGACATTGTGACCGCCGGGATCTCGACAGGTGGTCTGGTGATTTTGCCTCCCTTTGCAACAATGCATACAACTACCTCAAAAAGAAAAATAACACGAGGTGTAAAAGGCTGGCTGGCGAGTCTCCTTGTCCATCCGGCCACTACTGAGATCTCAAAAATGTTCTGACTGAAAATTGTGTATTTTTAGTCCTAAAAGCTGATTTCCCGCGAGCTCCAACATACAGGGGAGTAATATTCATTTCTATTTTTGTAGAAAGCGGCTAATTTTATCGAGGCCTAAAGGGACATTAAGATGTGTTATGTAATCCTTCTTAATACGAGACGCATTAGTACAGAATCAGATCTCCGCTGCACTGTGAGAGAGGCTCATAGGGCCACATAAAACTCTGATGCAGGAATTGAGCGACTGACGTCGGCGTCTTATAGCTTCATTGGCGGATTTTGGCGCTGTTGGAGTTAATAACGCCCTAATACATTCTCCTGGGGTGACAGCACTGACTGCTCAGGCTTCATACCCACCGGTGTTAATGTCCTGGGTTTTAATGGCAATAAAATGCATATAGCCGGGTCTTACTCTTGAATCGTTGTACCCACTACTGATGTCACTAGCAGTGTGTTATCGTTACGGTTTTCCTAACATATCGGCCCCCATTTATCAAGCCTTGGAGAGTGCTTAATAGCACGGTGATAAAGTACCAACCAATCCGCTCCTAATTTTCATTTCACAGGCTGGGTTTGAAAAATGAAGTGATAAAGTGGGGAGTGGGGGTAGATGTATGCACTGCATAGAATCTTAAGCAAGCCCAGGGACGGTGCTGGAGTTCCCCCCCTAGTGAACTCCTTGAATATACTGCACAAAGAAGGCATTTTTTGCACCCCCTTTAGGGCGCTGGATTCTTAACACCCTGTTGCTAGGTGTCTAATAAGTAGGTGTGATAATGTAGACTATAAAATCACTTTTAATCCATATAAAACACGATAAACATAATAAAATAATTCACATGCGAGTATAGGGTAATGAAATATAATAGTTCAAAAAATAGTTAAAAAATAATTAAGAAATGAAGTGGTTCAGAAACACTTTTGGTGGCAGGAATAAAATCGTACCGGTGAAAGTATGTGGAGCCGCAGGTGTTGAATAATGCAGAGTACCCTGGGAAATACCCTGCATGTTGGCTCCTGTGATTGAATTCCCACTGACTGTCTGTGTCGTCCTATTCGTCCAAAGAGTCCATCAGATGGTAGTGTTCATTCTAGCACCCTGCACCTTTCAAAATCCATGCAGTTCCTCTTTCCTGCGTGGGGTGTCGCTCTCTGCTCTGGTGCTTCTCAGCACACACCGGTCTGTATCACAGCACTGATTTACAGATCAGAGTGTGTGGAGAAGCACCAGAGCAGAGAGCGACACCCCAGGCAGGAAAGAGGAACTGCACAGGATTTGAAAGGTGCAGGGTGCTAGAATGAACACTAAGGTGGTAAAGGCACAGCAGGGCAACTCCAACGCGTTTCGGAGCTATTAAGTCCCTTTTTCAAGGCTGGATCCAGACGGTCAGTGGGAATTCAATCACAGTAGCCAACAAACAGGGTATTTCCCAGGGTACTCTGCATTATTCAACACCTGCGGCTCCATATACTTTCACCGGTACGATTTTATTCCTGCCACCAAAAGGGTTTCTGAACCACTTCATTTCTTAATAATTTTTGAACTATTTTTTGAACTATTATATTTCATTACCCTATACTCGCATGTGAATTATTTTATGTTTATCGTGTTTTATATGGATTAAAAGTGATTTTATATTCTACATTATCACACCTACTTATTAGACACCTAGCAACAGGGTGTTAAGGATCCAGCGCCCTAAAGGGGGTGCAAAAATGTCCTTCTTTTGTGGGTTTGAAAAATGACAGTTAGGAGCTGATTGGTTGATACATTATCACGGTGCTATTTATCATTCTCCAAGGCTTGATAAATCTGGGCCCTTGTTTGACCCAAATGTGTTAACACTGGAGAAGCCTGCAGTGTGCTCCAAAGGTAAAAACAAATGCATGTTAAACAGGCTTACGTTTGGCGTTTTTGTTGAGCAAATTCAATTCCAATGGGTTTCTGGCCTGGTTCATAGGTGAGTCCAGCCATACAGCTCTTCTATGCTGAAAATATCTTGTGCATCCTTCTGAGACCCCAAAACAGGTGGTTTCCGATAGTGTGCTGCCTATGTGACAATCGGGTAAACTCATAAACAGACTTTTCATATGCTACATGCCCCTAAATAAACAGGGCAAAGCACCTATCTGGCCAGGACGTCTGAATCCGTTAAAATCTTAGCTGACCACCTACGATCTAGAGAGATGATTTTCTAAACCAATTGTTGTTCTTCGCGGTTGAGTCATTGGACAATGATGGCACGGTCAGCTGACCCAATTATGGTTCCACTCTCTGGGCACACTGTGAATGTTCTCCGTAGGTTTCCGCCAACACACCATTGACATTGCAGTATATTAATTGATTCTGAACTAAATTGTCCCTGATGTATGTGAATATGGCATGGAAATATTGTTGTATTCAGAAACTGTTATGTCTGAATTGGCGCCATATAAAGATTATTAATAGTATTATATTATAGCTGCTGCTTTAAAATGTGACCTGTGCAATGTGTCATTACATGATCTCTGTTTAGAGGGGCATTTACATGCAAACTGAATTTGTGGCAAGTGTGTGTTTGTCCCCTTTAGCACAATGCAGGCAAGTTACAAGAATGACCTGTAGTCTTATCAGAGCCCAGAGGCTCATCCAGGGCTTGACTAGCAGATAATAGTCCCTTACTGTATGTGGGACAATTATACCCTCCTTAATAATATACCCTCCCGCCCCCATGCTATTATCAGAGGACGGTGCGGGAGAGCCATGTCCCACTGTCTGCAGTGATAAACAGCTGCAGGGCTCCGTTTTTGTAATTCTAGTTTATTTAGTCTTCAAAGGTTCCGGAACGAACTGATTTCATTAGAACCGAGATGTAATTAACCTGGCTGGCACCTGTACATTATTTGATGTTCTCTGTACAAGAGCTTTTTAGTATTCAATAGCCAGCGTCGCATAAGTGGGCAGCGATTGCCGTCACGATTGGACAGGCCTGGTCACGATTGGACAGGTTGTTTCAGTTCACTGTTCTTGGGAGGCTGCAAAGCTTTGTGAGCGGAGTTTGAGACGTATATTCCCCAAAAAAGGGCCAATTCAGAATTGCACGATAGTCGGCCGCAGATTTACTTGCATCGCGTGCACAGGGCTAAACCGCTCCAATCCATACGCCTGGTCAGATAGCCGCCGTCCTTATCAGAGCATGCTTGTACCGCCCACAGAATTGCGACAGGGGCTTCCAGTATTCTTTTATAATCTTACAGTGGCATGTGCATTATATTCCCTATGAAGCGCAAGTTTTCCTAAGATCTGAGCGCTTGGGCTATATAGGAAAGTTGATGTCATTTAGTTATGGCCCGCCCCAAACCTAGTGGTTATTTGCACATCTTCCATCTGAAAACGAAAAAAAAAAACCTGTAGCCGAACTGCCCCCTTATTTTCCACAGGAACCGTCTGTGTTGAATTCATTAAAACGCCTCTCTTCCCCAAATTAATTCAGCCCATGTAACTGCAATAGGAACTAAAGGGGGTCATTTGAGGGCAGAGGATTTTGTGCTGGGGGAAGGGGTCATGGTGAAGACTCTGTTCTTCTAGAAAAGACCTTAGGGGTGGAGGGTGGACTGTTTCCCTCTGATGTGTCGAGCCCTTATACCTTTGTATATATGTTTCTATTGTCATTATTAGGTATATGCAATTGCGGTCGAATTCCAGCTGGAATTCGACCGTTTTTAAATTCGACAGTCGAATCGCGGCCGCCGGGACCGGAATTCGACATATTCAATAAAAAACGGATTCGACAGTCCCGCTGTCGAAAAACGGACCAATTGACGGATATGTGCATCCTGGATTCGACTTTTTGGACGGCACAAAATTGTTTAAAAAACCCCCGAAAAAAAATGCATGGGTTCCCCCCTCCTAAGCATAACCAGCCTCGGGCTCTTTGAGCCGGTCCTGGTTGTAAAAATACGGGGGAAAAATTGAAAGGGGATCCCCCGTATTGTTACAACCAGCACCGTGCTCTGTGTCCGGTCCTGGTGCAAAAAATACGGGGGACAAAAAGCGTAGGGGTCCTCCGTATTTTTAACACCAGCACCGGGCTCCACTAGCTGGAGAGATAATGCCACAGCCGGGTGACACTTTTATACTGGTCCCTGCGGCCGTGGCATTAAATCCTCAACTAGTCACCCCTGGCCGGGGTACCCTGGAGGAGTGGGGAGCCCTTAAATCAAGGGGTCCCCCCCTCCAGCCACCCAAGGGCCAGGGGTGAAGCCAGAGGCTGTCGTCGTCGTCCCCCCCCCCCCCCCCCCCATCATCTAAGGGCTGCGGATGGGTGGCTGATAGCCTTGTGTCAAATAAGATTATTGTTTACTGTAGCAGAACTACAAGTCCCAGCAAGCCTCCCCCCGCAAGCTGGTACTTGGAGAACCACAAGTACCAGCATGCGGGGGGGGGAAACGGGCCCGCTGGTACCTGTAGTTCTACCGCAAAGAAAATACCCAAATAAAAACAGTACACGCACACCGTGATTGTATAACTTTATTACATACATGCCGACACACACATACTTACCTATGTTGACACGAGGTTCGGTCCACTTCTCCAAGTAGAATCCACGGTGTACCTGAAAATAAAATTATACTCGCCAAAATCCAGTGTAGCATCTCTCCTCTTCTGTTTTGTAATCCACGTACTTGGCAAAAAAACAAACCGCATTACCCGGACCACGCACTGAAAGGGGTCCCATGTTTACACATGGGACCCCTTTCCCCGAATGCCGGGACCCCCCGTGACTCCTGTCACAGAGGGTCCCTTCAGCCAATCAGGGCGCGCCACGTCGTGGCACTCTCCTGATTGGCTGTGCGCCGTATTATCAGGCGCAGTCTTTTCGTGGATAAGCGGGCAAAAGGTTCCTCATTTCTGCCCCGTGACAGAGGGAGAGGAAAAAGGCTGCAGAAATCAGCCAGTTCCCAGGAACAGAAACCCTCTCCCGCCTCTGCCAAGCCCTCAGTATACGCTGGGGCTTTACAAGCAGAATCAGGCACGGTGGGGGGCCCGTCTCAATGAATTTCAGCGCGCAGTGGGCTCACTCGCAAGTAGACCCCGGATCCTTCAGGTGATATCTCAGGGGTACAAATTAGAATTCGAGACGTCTCCCCCTCGCCGTTTCCTAAAGTCGGCTTTACCGATGTCTCCTTCTGACAGGGAGACAGTTTTGGAAGCCATTCACAAGCTGTATTCCCAGCAGGTGATAATCAAGATACCCCTCCTGCAACAGGGAACGGGGTATTATTCCACACTGTTGTGGTACCGAAGCCGGACGGCTCGGTGAGACCGATTCTAAATCTAAAATCTTTGAACACTTACATACAGAGGTTCAAATTCAAGATTGAGTCACTCAGAGCAGTGATTGCGAACCTGGAAGAAGGGGACTACATGATGTCTCGGGACATCAAGGATGCTTACCTTCATGTCAAAATTTACCCTTCTCACCAAGGGTACCTCAGGTTTATGGTACAGAACTGTCACTATCAGTTCAGACGCTGCCGTATGGATGGTCCACGGCACCCCGGGTCTTTACCAAGGTAATGGCCGAAATGATGAAATTCCTTCAAAGGAAGGGAATTTTAGTTATCCCTTACTTGGACGATTCCCTGATAAGGGTAAGATCCAGGGAACAGTTGGAGGTCGGTGTAGCACTATCTCAGGTAGTGTTGCTGCAGCACGGTTGGATTCTCAATATTCCAAAATCGCAGCTGGTTCCGACGACTTGTCTTCTGTTCCTAGGGATGATCCTGGACACAGTCCAGAAAAAGGTGTTTCTCCCGGAGGAGAAAGCCAGGGAGTTATCCGAGCTAGTCAGGAACCTCCTAAAACCGAGCCAAGTCTCAGTGCATCAATGCACAAGGGTTCTGGGTAAAATGGTGGCTTCCTACGAAGCAATCCCATTCGGCAGATTCCACGCAAGAACTTTCCAGTGGGACCTGCTGGACAAATGGTCCGGGTCGCATCTTCAGATGCATCAGCGGATAACCCTGTCACCAAGGACAAGGGTGTCCCTCCTGTGGTGGTTGCAGAGTGCTCATCTTCTAGAGGGCCGCAGATTCGGCATTCAGGACTGGGTCCTGGTAACCACGGATGCCAGCCTGCGAGGCTGGGGAGCAGTCACACAGGGAAGGAATATCCAGGACTTATGGTCAAGCCTGGAGACATCACTTCACATAAATATCCTGAAGCTAAGGGACATTTACAATGCTCTAAGCTTAGCAAGACCTCTGCTTCAAGGTCAGCCGGTGTTGATCCAGTCGGACAACATCACGGCAGTCACCCACGTAAACAGACAGGGTGGCACAAGAAGCAGGAGGGCAATGGCAGAAGCTGCAAGGATTCTTCGCTGGGCGGAAAATCATCTGATAGCACTGTCAGCAGTATTCATTCCGGGAGTGGACAACTGGGAAGCAGACTTCCTCAGCACGACCTCCACCCGGGAGAGTGGGGACTTCACCCAGAAGTCTTCCACATGATTATAAACCGTTGGGAAAAGCTCGACAGGAATTGCGCCAGGTCCAGGGACCCTCAGGCAATTGCTGTAGACGCTCTGGTAACACCGTGGGTGTACCAGTCAGGCTATGTGTTCCCTCCTCTGCCTCTCATACCCAAGGTACTGAGATTGATAAGATGGAGAGGAGTAAGCACTATATTCGTGGCTCCGGATTGGCCAAGAAGGATTTGGTAACCGGAACTTCAAGAGATGCTCACGGAGGATCCGTGGCCTCTACCTCTAAGAAGGGACCTGCTCCAGCAAGGACCCTGTCTGTTCCAAGACTTACCGCGGCTGCGTTTGACGGCATGGCGGTTGACCGCCGGATCCTGAAGGAAAAAAGGCATTCCGGATGAAGTCATCCCTATCCTGATCAAAGCCAGGAAGGATGTAACCGCAAAAACATTATCACCGCAATTGGCGAAAATATGTTGCGTGGTGCGAGGCCAGTAAGGCCCGACGGTGGAAATTCAACTGGGTCGATTCCTACATTTCCTGCAAACAGGAGTGTCTATGGGCCTGAAATTGGGGTCCATTAAGGTTCAAATTTCGGCCCTGTCAATTTTCTTCCAAAAAGAACTAGCTTCAGTCCCTGAAGTTCAGACGTTTGTAAAAGGGGTACTGCATATACAGCCTCCTTTTGTGCCTCCAGTGGCACTTTGGGATCTCAATGTAGTTTTGGGTTCCAAAAGTCACATTGGTTTGAACCACTTAAATCTGTGGAGTTAAAATATCTCGCATGGAAAGTGGTCATGCTGTTGGCCCTGGCCTGGGCCAGGCGCGTGTCAGAATTGGCGGCTTTATCCTGAAAAAGCCCTTATCTGATGTTCCATTCGGACAGGGCGGAATTGAGGACTCGTCCTCAGTTTCTCCCTAAGGTGGTTTTTCAGCGTTTCACCTGAACCAACCTATTTGTGGTGCCTGCGGCTACTAGGGACTTGGAGGACTCCAAGTTGCTAGACGTTGTCAGGGCCCTGAAAATATGTTTCCAGGAGGGCTGGAGTCAGGAAATCTGACTCGCTGTTTATCCTGTATGCACCCAACAAGCTGGGTGCTCCTGCTTCTAAGCAGACTATTGCTCGTTGGATTTGTAGTACAATTCAGCTTGCACATTCTGTGGCAGGCCTGCCACAGCCAAAAATCTGTAAATGCCCACTCCACAAGGAAGGTGGGCTCATCTTGGGCGGCTGCCCGAGGGGTCTCGGCTTTACAACTTTGCCGAGCAGCTACTTGGTCAGGAGCAAATACGTTTGTAAAAATTATACAAAATTGATATCCTGGCTGAGGAGGACCTGGAGTTCTCTCATTTGGTGCTGCAGAGTCATCCGCACTCTCCCGCCCGTTTGGGAGCTTTGGTATAATCCCCATGGTCCTTACGGAGTCCCCAACATCCACTTAGGACGTTAGAGAAAATAAGAATTTACTTACCGATAATTCTATTTCTCATAGTCCGTAGTGGATGCTGGGCGCCCATCCCAAGTGCGGATTGTCTGCAATACTTGTACATAGTTATTGTTACAAAAATCGGGTTATTATTGTTGTGAGCCATCTTTCAGAGGCTCCTCTGTTATCATGCTGTTAACTGGGTTCAGATCACATGTTATACGGTGTGA
Source organism: Pseudophryne corroboree (assembly GCF_028390025.1). Classification (NCBI taxonomy): domain Eukaryota; kingdom Metazoa; phylum Chordata; class Amphibia; order Anura; family Myobatrachidae; genus Pseudophryne; species Pseudophryne corroboree. The sequence goes on along the minus strand of NC_086452.1, from coordinate 36,995,297 downwards.
TTGGTGTGGCTTACCCGGGATTCAAAATCCTTCCTTATTGTGTACGCTCGTCCGGGCACAGTATCCTAACTGAGGCTTGGAGGAGGGTCATAGGGGGAGGAGCCAGTGCACACCTGATAGTCCTAAAGCTTTCTTTAGATGTGCCCAGTCTCCTGCGGAGCCGCTATTCCCCATGGTCCTTACGGAGTCCCCAGCATCCACTACGGACTATGAGAAATAGAATTATCGGTAAGTAAATTCTTATTTTCAGGTACACCGTGGATTCTACTTGGAGAAGTGGACAGAGTCGGCGTGTGAACATAGGTAAGTATGTGTGTGTCGGCATGTATGTAATAAAGTTATACAATCACGGTGTGCGTGTACTGTTTTTATTTGGCTGAAGGGGGGGACCCCTTGATTTAAGGGGTCCCCACTCCTCCAGGGTACCCCGGCCAGGGGTGACTAGTTTAGTGATTTAATGCCAGGGCCGCAGGGACCGATATAAAAGTGTCCCCCGGCTGTGGCATTATCTCTCTGACTAGTGGAGCCCGGTGCTGGTGTTAAAAATACGGGGGACCCCCCCTACGTTTTTTGGCGCCAGGACCGGACGCAGCGCCCAGTGCTGGTTGTGAAAATACGGGGAATCCCCTGTCATTCCCCCCCCGTATTTTTACAACCAGGAACGGCTCAAAGAGCCTGAGGCTGGTTATGCTTAGGAGGGGGGACCCCACGCATTTTTTTACTTGATTTTAACCCATTCCCACCCCTTACCACTGAAAACCATGCTCTGATCTCTCCATATTATTTTAGTCGGTTAAAAAAAAAAATATTCTTTTAAAAAATATATAAATAATACTTGTGTCTCCTAATAGACAAACCAAGTACATAATCCCTTCTAATATAAATAGATATGTTATTAGCAATAAAAAAACACACAAAAAAAAACATGTTTTTAAATTTTTTTTATTAGATTCCGCCAGCAAAGTGAGGCGGAATGAAATTGACGAAATTACTGTCGAAAGGCACTGTTGTCGAATCGACATTCTTCAATTGAATATACTTTTGGCGAAAAGCCGCATTTTTACCATTGCAGACATGTCGAATTTGACAACTGTCGAATTTCAAAAAGTCGAATCTGAAACGTCCGTTTTTTTGTCGAAAAGTACTGTATTGCATTGTCGAATTTTTTTTTTGGGTGTCAAAAATGCCCCGTTTTTCGACATTTGCGGCAATTCGACCGCAATTGCATATACCCCTATATATTTAAAGACTAAATGCAATTATGCAAGGTGTGTAACTGTAACCCGTGGAGGCTTTTGCTGCATAAAGCATTGCTCTGGGACCGCAGTTTGGGATGTTAGTTGTTGCGGAATGTGATGCTAAACGCTTTAATAGATAAATGGATGAAATAAAGGCGTCTCACTGTGACATCCACGTATCACATTCCACCATTAATCCCTCACGCTTCGTTCATCAGTGTTTGGTGAGGAATGTGGATGGGCTGCATTCTCCTCGGCCCGGGTAACCCACCTCACTGAGAAGCCGATGCTTTGTTATGGGATCGCACCGTTACAATGGAACAATTGTAGGATTTAGGATGCTTAGCCGTCAGCCTGGCAGTATTTTACCTTCCCAGGATACTGGCCATGAGGCTTTTTTTTTAAATGTAACACAGTGCCTCATACCTCTGTGATGTTTATTATTGTTATATTTCTAAGGGGCCATTAGAGTACTGTGGCGTCGTACATAGGCAAACACCATACATAATTATCAGGGTACACAGTGAACACTAGACAGGTACAGGCAATAAACAAATTGACATACATATAGTAGCAACCTGCAAATGCCTAACATAACCAGAGATGCAAAGATAGGGCCCAAGAGCTTACAGTCTAAACACTAGTGAGGGGGACACAGAGGACGAAGGGGGCAGAGCGCTGGGACCCTAGCTAGATGTTTGGTTACAGTACATACCCAGTCACAGTTGCATGCCAGTCCACGGCAACTTGCGTTCTTACCGGTGTCCTTTCATTTTAATGCTATAAGTTAAATTTTGGCACATGTATGAGTTTTCTAACGCGTTAAATGCAGCAATACTCGCTAATTTCCTCTGGAATTCTTTACCTCTCCCCCTCAGACTCTCTACCTCTCTACAAAACGTCAAACGGTCCCTTAAGACCCACTTCTTCACCAAACCCAGCCAAATCTCATCCTAACCCTCTGTTCTACACTCTCCATGTACCCCATCTGTGTCACCCCTGTCTGTCCACCCCTCCCCTTAGAATGTAAGCTCTCACGAGCAGGGCCCTCTTCCCTCATGTGCTTATCCTTTTCTTACTTTAATAATCTTCAACTGCCCAAATCCCGCAGTTTTTTGGCCACCTGGAACTTATCTCTGTCATTTACTGGTGTAGTTATGCTTAGTTACCCTGTACTTGTCCTATATTGTCTTCAACTGTAAGTCACTGTTTTCCTTTTTTGACTATGTGCATATGTACTCTGTAATTGGGCGCTGCGGAACCCTTGTGGCGCCATATAAATAAAGGATGATAATAATAATAATAATTGCATCTAACGAGAAATCCACTGTCCGGCTTTACTCCCCTGGTTGACTATTAGTAATATCGCATCCCAAATGCCATGGGGTACCTAGCTGTAGGTTCTGTTTATTTGGGATGCCATGCCAAGACCACGACTGCTTCTCTTTCTTCTGTAGAACTGAAATGGTCTGAAACTGGTAAATATAGAAGAACATTTGGCCAATGCTGACACTATCCATGGCACTTAGCCTTTGCTATTATAGAAGCAGTTTTCTCAAACTGTATGTCCCGTACTGCGAACTAACGTTCCCCACCTGCAGAGCTACAGTGATCAGGAGCGCCATTTCTGTACACTGCCGGCGGTTTCTCCCGTTCGTTTACACAGAATATTTTTATAAACAAAAAAAAGTTAACTATATCTGTCTCGATAATAAGCAGATGGTGTGTGCTGTTATAAGTAAACAATGGGGTCGATTCAATTTGGCAACTTAAGAATAGCGCCAGGAATTAGCTCCAGATGCTATTCAATTCAGCTAAAGTTAAGTCGGCGAAAGCCCGTTCTCGCCGACTTAACAGGTAGTTTTGTCGGGAGAACGGGCATTCTCCGACTTAACTACCCGCAGCGATGCTGATTCCCGACAGAATCAGCCTCGCGCCGGCCGCGCGGCAGCACTTTTGTCGGTTTTTTTCTCTCACCCCCCGGGGATGAGAGAAGAATTCCCGACAATTGCGGGTAACTAGCAGCTGAATTGAATAGCGTCGGGAGCTAATTCCCGCCGCTATTCATAAGTTGCCGAATTGAATCGACCCCATTGTGAACTAGTGTCGACATGGCCTGCATGTTTTCTGGTTTCTGCTACTAGCAAACTGTGAAAATACTTAGCGGGATATTTATCAAAGCTTGGAGAGAGATTAAGTGGAGAGAGAAAAAGTACCAACCAATCAGCTTCTAATTGACATTTCTCAAACGCAGGGGGGGGAATTCAATTACTGCAGGCTAATTGATACCACGGGGATATCCTAGTTAGCCACGAAGGCAGCCTGATGCCGGGGCACTTATCACGGATTTTTTTCGGGACCCACTGAGCTCCTGAAAAAAAAAAATCACAGATGAATACCCTGTTTTTTTGCCATCGTGGCCGCGAAAACACACAGGTCAGTGAACTTATCCCGTATGCCATGTGTTTCCCCCCGAAAATGGGACATTTTTCGGGAGGAAAAAAAACGGGCTACAAGTGAATTGGCCCTAAAAAATATACATCAGGCAAAACAATTGTGGCGTAAATTGTGGAGAAGTGAGCCAGTGGAGAAGTTGTCCATGGCAACCAATCAGTGTTGAGGTAACATTTATACAGCACATTCTCTAAAATTATACATAGCAGCTTACCTCTCCACACTTTTCACTTCTTCTTGAATAGACCCCCTTTATCTCTCCCTAAGCTAAGAAAAATATTCCTTTTTTTTGTGATTTTTTAGAAAAATTTACAGACAATGGGGTTGATTTAATTCGGCAATTTATGAATAGCGCCGGGAATTAGCTCCCGACGCTATTCAATTCAGCTGCTAGTTTCCCGCAATTGTCGGGAATTCTTCTCTCATCCCTAGGGGGTGAGAGAAGAAAACCGACAAAAGTGCTGCCCGCGCGGCCGGCGCGAGGCTGATTCTGTCGGGAATCAGCATCGCCGCGTGTAGTTAAGTCAGAGAATGCCCGTTCTCCCGACAAAACTACCTGTTAAGTCGGCGAGAACGGGCTTTCGCCGACTTAACTTTTGCTGAATTGAATAGCGTCGGGAGCTAATTCCCGGCGCTGTTCATAAGTTGCCGAATTGAATCGACCCCAATGGGGTCAATTGTATTCAGCGACAGTTGAATAGCGCCGGGAATTAGCTCCCGATGCTATTCAATTCAGCTCCAGTTAAGTCGGCGATGGCCCGTTCTCGCCGACTAAACAGGTAGTTTTGTCAGGAGAACGGGCATTCTCCGACTTAACTCCCCGGCGCGAGGCTGATTCCCGACAGAATCAGCCTCGCGCCTGCCGCGCGGCAGCACTTATCTCGGGTTTCCTCTCTTTCCCGATAATTGAGGGTCACTCGTCGCTGTATTGAATAGCGCCGGGAGCAAACTGCCGGCGCTATTCAACTGTCAGTGAATTGAATCGACCCCAATGATGAATTTTTCTTACTGACCACTTATGTGGTCACCGCTTTCTATTGTTTTGCAAGTTTTTGTTGACAGACACAAATTTGACTTCATTGTTATGTGGGCAGTGCTCTCGTCCCTCTCACTACGTCTAGTCTGCAATCCTGGGGAAACCACGTACCCCAGTGTAATGGTGACAATACCACTTAATCACCGCAAACCAATCAGCAGTTAGCTTGTATCAGTGTAGTGCAAGGTAGACCATAAAAGCAAATATCTGATTCGTTGCTGGCTCAATGCACATTTTGCACACAATATCCATGACTAAGCCATACTGGGTGCAAAAATTATTTCATGATTACATTATAACGTGGGGGGAAAAAGTGTGCGACAAGTGTAGTATTAAAAAAAATAGGGATCTAGTCCCTTTACGGCACCCACCACTGCTCCCCAGCCACCCGGCTCACTAGGCATTTGCAGTGAAAAGGATGAAACGCATTCAATTGTGCGTGTTTTTGTTGCACTCAGAGAGCACAACACAAATGCATCTGTTGGCGGCTGATTAAAAACCACTTTTTTTTTTTTTTACCTTCCTTCGGTAAATGCTGCGGGAAGTTTTCCTGAAGTTGGGTTTCCATGACATTTGGCCACTTGTGTCCATCTCCACAGAAGATGAAAGCCAAGCACCATCCTTTCATAGCTTGCAGCTAATTAGGCTGTTTTTGTCATACAGCAGCCTCCCCCCCCCCCACCCCCCCCGTGTGTGTGTGTGTGTGTGAAAAATGGACAAAAACAGCTGTGTTCCGTCTTTTATGCGTCCGTAGATGAAACATGCCAAAGACGGGGATATCTAATGCCATCTAATCGAGGCATATTTGCCTTGTAATCTGATATTGAGAGTGATTTGTGCATTAAGTAATGGAGAAATAGACTGGTTCAAGGTTTTTCGGCTGAAGCTATTTGCAAACCATAATTCTTCAGGCTCATAATATGGATTTAATCAGGCTGCATTCTTATCACTTTAAAGGAAAATTTTCAGCGACTGTTTACTTCCCTCCTGAGCGCACACAAAGATCAGAGTCCCCGCCAGCGCCTTTTAATGGTCTGTGACATGTTTGCTAAAGATTGGTGCATAAAGGGCGTTGGAACACCTAGAAGTATTGGAGTAAATACCCGGTGCTTGCGTTTCGTGGGGGTATTATAACCTCAGACATTTTCTTTGCTCACGCTGTACCAGAACAAATGTGGGTGCACAGAGTGCGCCCGCAGCATTCCCCAAGGACGCGGCCTTGGTCTGGTAAGAGCCAGGCACTGTCCCCTCTTCCTAGTGGGCGCACACTCCGGAGGAGCATCTGCAAAAGAAGCCCCAGGCATAGGGGTCAATGTATCCAGTAAAGAAAAGAGCAAATAAGTTGCCCAAATCAACTAGTAAAAGGGGTTTGTATGTCACCTCTTTGCCAGTTCTCTTTCATTTTTCTGGTCCTTTTAGAGGCACGGCCGCACCAAAGAGATCACACATCCCTTGTCCTTAGGCCACTCCACCTTGCTATTGAGAAATGATTCTTACACTTTAACAGGAGTATGTAAAGTGATTTTGGAGAAGGGAATACAAATAATGACAACTGTACTTGAACGGTAACATGGACCATGCACACTGAGATTCTGACAGCCATGTGGGGCATTTTAGACCCAATTGGCTACAAATGACAAACTTGCTACGCATATAGGTCCCAATAAAGCATTGTTGGGATACATAGAAAACGCAGTTTTTTTATTCGACCGCGCCAGCGATGGCAAGAATATTGGTTTGCATTAACCTGTTGATATTTCCCCTTTCCTTTGATATATTAATAAAGGTAAATCTCAGCATTGCTCACATAAAGGGGGAATTCAATTAGCAGTGGTAATTTACCGCAGTCTAATTGAAGTAACAAGGCTATTCAGTTAGCCATGTAGGCGAGGGGTGGGGTGGGGGAGGTGTTTTTAGAGCAGGCTTGAAAAAATAAATCCCCGCTAAATAGCCGGTTTTCCTTAATTCGGGGTGCCACGCCTAAAATATGCAAATATACATATGAAACGTCCTCTTCTCTCTGTCCGTGCTATAAAAACAAAAGAAACTGTTTAGCAGTGTTCCTCTCAGTGGCAGTAACGAGACCTAATTTTATATATATATATATATCTATATATATATATATATATATATATATTATTTTCACCCACCTGTATTTTAGTTTTCGTTGTTAGACATATTCCGGGTGATGGGTTGATGGATGCTCCGGTTAGCGATCCCATAGCTATACACACTTATACCTAATTTAGCCCCATCTGTGAAATGCTGTCACCGGTGACATTTAGTAAACACCGGGGGATGTATACCGCCATGACGGGCACTGGGGGCTTCTAAGTGATGCTGACAAGTGTCGTCTGTGATGCCAGCTGACGGACAGACTGTGGTGCTTGTGTTTCCTGTTTAATTAGGAGAAATTTCATTTATTGGGGCTTCGGAATACCTGCTTGTGTACTCTTCATGGAAGCGCACGTCTGTGTCAATATGACGCCCTTAGCGCTCTCTTCATATCCCTGTTGACTGAGTTGCAGCTGTGCCAGTATGGACTGGATGTGCCAGTTCTGCAGTGTAGCTGAAGCCTGGGGGGAGCGCTGGTTACTGGCTGCCCGTGAAAGGGGATAATGTAAAATTAATGTCTGAAGCTCAGTGCCTGCAATCTGACACTGTGGGAATGCAGGTGGTCTGCAGCCATGTACAAACATTAACCCAACACGCCAATCCGTCTCTGGGCTCAGGGCAGCCCGGTCCTGCTCCTTAGGCCCCGGAATGTGTTCTGGCATCCTGTTATTAAATTGGAGGAGATTGTGTTCAGAAAATGAGGTGACGAACCAGCAGCCACATTCACTGCCGATTCTACTGGGCCAAATTTTAAGTGAAACGCCTAATAATTTATATGCATCTCATACACACAGCTAGCCTATATTCAACTTTAATAAGAATGAGCGACATCTTGGAGGCACAAGGCACCAGGGGCCTCGTACCTCAGCAATGGGGTTATGAATTAGAAAATCGATAGTCGGGCTCTCACAAATACATTATTAGCTTATGAGGATGTCAGTGCCAGGGCCTGCTGGTATGTCTAGTTCTGCAACTACAGGAGAGCCTAAGATTGCCTGGGCATGGTTATTTAAATTGGCTTGTTTCGTAATAAATGCCAGCAATAATGAATTGCCAGTGTTGTTCTGCATGCGGAACCACGTCAGCTGTGTGTGTGTGTGTGTATATATATATATATATATATATATATGTATATATATATATATATATATGTGTGTGTGTGTGTGTGTGTGTGTGTATGCAGCTGACGTGTATATATAGGGATCCGGTCTGAAGATCGACAGTATCTAGGTCGACAATGTTTAGGTCGACCACTATAGGTCGACAGTCACTAGGTCGACAGGGTTTCTAGGTCGACATGTGCTAGGTCGACAGGTCTAAAGGTCGACATGAGTTTTTCACATTTGTTTTCTTTTTTTGAATTTTTGAATACTTAACGATCCACGTGGACTACGATTGGAACGGTAAAGTGTGCCGAGCGAAGCGAAGGCACCATGCCCGAAGCATGGCGAGCGAAGCGGTGCACTAATTTGGGATCCCGGTCACTCTACGAAGAAAACGACACCAAAAAAAACCAAAAAATCTCATGTCGACCTAGCACATGTCGACCTAGAAACCCCGTCGACCTTCCATCCATGTCGACCTAGTGACTGTCGACCTATAGCGGTCGACCTAAACATTGTCGACCTACATACTGTCGATTTTGATGAACCACACCCTGTATATATATACTCTGTTGGTATAATCATTTTTTTTTTTTTAAAGATTTTATTTATTTTTAACTACTTCTTGTGTTTATTTATACTTTTAGCTAGTGAACCTATTGTGAGGAAAGGTTATGCCGTGGGTACAGCGGTCGCTCCAGGTGTTGCGCCTCTTACAGCTCCCTGCGTGCTCTTAAACAACCATTGTATGCCTCTAGTAAGCGGAGAACCAGGATGAAGTGTTGCTGCCGGGGCGAGATGAGCCTGTGTGAAGTGGTCTGAAGACCAGGGCTGGTTGTGCACGTGCAGCCTGTGGTGGGGGAAGGGACAAGCAGTTAATAAGTTACAGGCTTTGTCTCCAGGCCTCCTGGAACAGTTTAATTGAAACCGCTTGCAGCGAGAGCCTTTGTTCAGACTAAACTTACAAGGATCTCCCCACTTCAGTCTCATACTGTGGGGGAGATGGATCAAGCCTTGGAGAGAGATAAAGTGGAGGCGTTGCCTGAAGCAACTTGTCAGGCGTCTATAAACGGGTCATGTGTTCATGAGCGCCTTATTGTAGCCATTGGCCAATCTGATTCCCGTAACGTTTGTTTTGCTGGACTCTTGCTTGCTAATCTGCTCTATGATAATGCTGCCTACTGTCTCTTCTATCTGCTGCCTCATGGACCACATCGTGTACCATTATGCTATGCCTGTATGCTGAACCTCCACGTGGCGCAAGATGTGCTTCATGTGGATCTGTGGTGTTAATTTTCCACAGTGTAACCTTCGCAGTGCGCCCAACATGGCTGCCTCACCTGGTACACATGGACCTGACTGAAAATTTGGTTCCAGACTCTTAGGGGGGATATCCAATTATAGGTGAAACAACATCCGGTGCGAGAATCAGCCGTTTTTCGGACTTCTTTCCGATGTTTCACAGATTTTTTTTACAGGATCTCCAATTTGTATCGCCCATAAAAAAAAAAAAAAAAAAAAAAAATAGCTTTCGTCCCGAAAACACACAGGTTCAATGGTAGAAACATGAAAACAGGGCTGTTTCCGGGGATTTGGTTTTGCCTGATAAATCCCCGTTATGTTAGTGTACCATGCCCGCTGCGGCAGGCTGGGATGATACCGCAGCCCGGGAGCCGGCACTATCGCACTGGGACCAGCCGCCGTGACCCGCATCCCCTGGCAGCAGACTCGTGTTGGAGACGGGGGGGGGGGGGGGGGGGGGGGGCGGTCATGTGACTGGAGGGAGCCGGAGGTGGAGCGCTGCATTGGGAACTGTAAGGAGCCGGCACCCCGATGCAGTACAGAAAAGCCCTGATTAGCTGCAGCTCGTGCAGGTTTATCAGGGCTAATAGGATAGCCATGGATGATATCATTACTTGTGGTAATGTACCGGGCGGTGTTGGATATTCCCCTAAGTGTTAGGTCTCTGCAATCACACCATTTTGTGTCATCTCTTCTAAGCGTGACCTATTCCGCCCAGGGTTATCCTACGTAGGCTGCATTACGAAGCCATCGTCACCCGCACAGATTCAGCAGCTCCATCGGAACAAAAACATGGTTGATATGAGCAATCTGTTTCCAGTGACCATCCCCACCTGAGGCCCCCAACTTTTTCCTGCTCTCTCGCCATGTGTCTATGGTATAGCATACGATCATTGTATAAAATACCTGATATGCTATTACAGATGGGTGTATCGTTCTTTGATTAAATGTATTGTTTTACCTTATTGCTGAGATTAAGGGTAAGGTGTGGCCCTATGGAAATAAGAGGGCCACCCGTGCAGCCTCTGAAGTGCGTCCGTTTGCAGCTTCTCCACACTTTACACGGCTTCATTAATAGACCCCTTAATGAACAAAGTCTCTTGTCACTATTGTTCCATCTTTCGGGTTGATCCTTTTTTACAGACTAGCCCCACCCTCTTTGCCTCCTCTTAATTGTGGTGGTTCCTCCTCTGAGACCCCCCCCCCCTCCCTCCCCCCATGCATTTTGCTGCCCTACTCTGAAGTGTTCTCGGCAAAGAGATGCATACGCTGACCCTACATCCCCTCCCTATCGCCATGCCTCTCCAAGCCTCCAAAGCTGTGATCTTAATACGGAAGTTTTGGGCTCTGGGCCCTTGCATGGCCGTAGGGACTTGAGCCATGACAGGAGAGGGGGCCACAGGGGCTCTCCCTGATTTCATGGATTGGGTGGGCCTCTGAGGAGGGAGGGACCCCTTAAGGTAAGATGAAAGCATACTCGCCCACTCATCATTTCTCCTCTCTAGGGAGTAAGGATGGCCATCAACAATCAATGATAAGCAACCATCGATGGTCAATGGTTTTGCCAGTGATGCTTGGCACTGCCCCCGTTGTGTGCTGCTTAGTCCTGAATGGCTCGCTGCATTCACATGTCCCCAGCTAGTGATAATTCAGTGATAGTTCAAACCATCGATGTAAAGTACCAATGGCACCATGGGTGGAGATCATCGATGGTGAAGCATTTGATAGCCACTCCTATGGGAGAGTGCCTGGAGTGGGAGATACAGGTGGTCACTGTGGAGAAAGGGTGCTTTGCGTCATTGGGCCCCGCCCACAATGGAACTACGCCATTAATCATAGGAACTTGAAAAGGGGGTGGTGCCAAAATGGAGTGCTCTGCCCTTTACCCACCCTGCAATATGCAGTCCTGTGTCAGTGTAGAATAGAACCACATTAACGAATGCCAGTAAGTGTATCTTACAGAGTCTATGGTTCTTCCCACCCTGTCTGGCTGTGAAATGGTTAATGCGAGGCAGATGCTTTTACAGTCGCTGGTAGTGTTTAGCATCTGCTAATTGGGCGTCATGTTTCCCGTGAACCTCCCAGTGGCTAATGGGCCATTGGCAACATTGAGCTTCCCCAGTATCCGGGAGCCTGTGTGTGTTTTCCATAAATACTGTTCTGCAGTTTAACAAGTAAATTGAGTATTTCACTGAAACGTTCTCAGCGTTGGGGTCGATTCAGTCCAGGACATCCCCGCCCTTGCGGCTAATTGAATTGACCGCCTTGTATCTGTATTCTGTCTGTAAACTGCCATGTCTAAACTGTTTAAAGGCCTCAGTCTGTCCGCTTTCATGTTCTTTACTTGCACCTTTTCCATTGTTCTATTTTTGTGGCTTCCTTCTGTGTTTTTCTCTATCATCCATAGGGGCTGCTGGAGTTCAGCAATTATGGGAGGCTTTTTAAGTCTGGAGATTTTTCTGATGAAATCACTTAGAATTCCGAACTGGAAAGGCCACTATGACATTTTGTGCCGGTTTCTCCGAATGTCCAAAGACTCTCTAAGGGGGCGAGTCATTTGTTTTTTGGGACGCCCAAAATAATGGGAGCATGTAGGAGCAATTCAATTGTTTCTCTGATCGGGTGGCTATTACTTCTGACGCGACGAAAAGCGGCTAAACCCGACTAAAAATGCAGCTTATGAGAAATAGGAGTATATAAGAAGATCTCTAAATCCTCTACCTGTGCAGAACGAAAACATCGGCTTTCCTGATGGTCCTGAACGTTTAGTTTTCCTGCATTGTCTTCCTGCGGCCCTCACTTTGTAGAACACAACAGGTTGTCACTTCTAGCGTTGATAAATGTAAATTAAACCATTAATAAACATTGAGTGTGCAATCGGCTAATGGAATTGGCAGAATATTGGTTTATAGATTTGGTTTGCGCTGCCATATTGTTGGTGTTTAGCGGACTGGTGTCATTTTCAATCCTTTTTTTTTTTTTTTTTGCTTGAGTTATGAAAACTTTATTCATTATTGTACAGTATGTGTGCTGGCTGGGGGTGAGGAGGGCACTGCAATCCATCTGGTAATAACCTTTAATCTGTAATTGGGCGCTGCGGAACCCTTGTGGCGCCATATAAATAAAGGATAATAATAATAATAATATATAAATAGTCGCATTCGTTCACATAAATTGTTGACCGCCTTTATAATGTTTTTGTAATACAAGGCCTCATTCTAATTGGAACGCATGCAGTGATTTTCTGCAAATGGCGCATGTGTTGCATATGCACCTTGGCAAACCCGCAAATGGCTCATCTCCTGCAACTGGCATAGGGTAGCACCTAAATGCCCTTTGTCGAGAGGACCTTTCCCATGATGCACTGGGTCAACGTCACCATCTATTTGGAATAGTAACCTGTGGCGAGCGGAGCGAGACACCGGGCCCAAAGCATGGCGAGTGTACAGTGGAGTCTAAAAATAAAATAAAAATACCTACACTAAACCTAGATTAAAGAAAAATGCTGTATTGGCAGAAGACAACTTCCGCCCTCACCTGATGTCACATCCAGGTCCATTTGGTGAAGGGTAGATAGGTTCTACCCTGGCATAATGTTAAGTGTAGACAGATGAGCCAGGCGGTGCGATCACGTAGATGGGTACGACGCGGGATATTGGTGTAGTCGCTTCAGTAACACCATTCACATAAGGTTCTCTGCGGGCCATCAGGTATTGCGTTTGCATTTGATAATGTGTATTTGAGTTCTAGATAATTATATCGTGCTATGCGGTATATGAAGTCATGTTAATCAAATGATGCCAGTGTCCATTGTTATAATAATTATCTCCTGCGATCCATGCGGCACGGGGAGATCTGACTTCAACACCAATTTAATTAAACGTGGAACATGCACACAGCATGCCTGCAGGAGACACCACTCACCTCTTCTTGCTCCAGCGGGCAGGTATTCAGATCAGAGCCTGCGGCACTTACACCGGATAACATTTACTAGTCTGCCGAAAATAAATTCACATATACAGGTGGATTCCCAAGTATAGTAGTGCGGGACTAACAGCGCCACGTGAAAGTACAGTCATCATTTTAAAACCAGATCACATAACTTATTTTGTCATATGGGGCGTCTATATTGTAAAATGTTGAAATAGGAATAAAGGAAATACACAGTGTTCCCTGTTGAACTTGCTGCTCTGTAAAAAAAAAAAGTAAAGAGTAATTCAGAATTCACCTTTTGGACAGCGCCTTAATTGGATGTAGTACAGTGAATACCGAGACTGCAGTCAGCTGAGCTGCTGTGACATCACTGCCCATGTGCAGGATGTAGAGTCGGCAGAACCCTGTTGAGTGCTACACAGGCCCCAATCTGTTTTCTTGTTGGTCTGTGAGCCTGACAGCTATAGCAGCGGCGCTCAGTGCTCTTATCTCCGTACGTGCGTCGCTTTTGCAGCTGATTATTATTATTATTACATTTTATTTGCTGATGATGCAGTTTCCAGTCACTGATAGGCTGGGAGCACAGTGATGAGGTCATTGAGTTCCCAGCCTATCCAGTATCGGATATAGGGATGGACTGTAGCTCCTCTGTCCACGCCACAGAGGTTGGGGCGGCCTTCGGGCCCCGTGGAACGTTGCTACGTTACTGCCCTTATGTATGAATCCAACAAACAACACAGTGGTGGGGAATTCAATTGTTTCTCCCCCTGGACGCCTCTAGATGGTGCCCAATGGAGCAATTCATTGGGCGTTATTGAATTGTTTTGGTCGCCAGCAGCCACTAGATGGCGTTCAATTGTTGCTCTGTTAAGATGTGACGGCTGTCGGCGTCTGCATTTCAGCTCGCAGCCCCCCATGCCGGTTGGTTGGAATGTGCAAAAAGTGACCCATTAGTTCCCAAACTGCACTTTTTGGTCTCAGCACTTTGGTCGGATGAAGCCATTTTAAGTAGCTAAACCCGGGCTATCTGAGCGTGATTAGCGTGAAACACACCATGTGAACAGCGCCCCCTGACCTTCCATCACTTCAGACGGGAGATCGGGCGTGAATAACAATAGCATCGCCCCCAGTGAAATTTTGATGATCAAGTCGCTCTTTGCCTGCTCTCACCTGATGTGGCAGCCATTTTCTGAGGAGTTAAAGAGGACGGCGGAGGTTGCCGTTGTGTGGCCTGGACCGTCGTTCACCAGTGTAATGTCTGTCAGGGGAAAACTATTTGTGTGGTCACTTGTGTTGCACAGCTTGCTTTAGTTGTCGGCTTTAGCCAGTCTTTTCCTGGGTCACCTTTCCGGAAGAATACTCCTCCGCTGCCTGATCGTGCCCATTTGGGACGCCTTTTACTGACCCGGTGAGCATTTTGGGACATTTGGCACTTATAGGTGCAAAATTGGGATTTTACTGCGCATATCCTGCAACCGCTGGTACTCTGCAATATGGCCGCCTTCATATATGTGGAATAATAAAAGTACGCACAGAAGGCGTGCTTCCAATGGACTATGAGCCGAATGTGCCAAAGACTATTTTAGGGAAAATAACTTTTTTTTTTTTTGGGGTGATATTTAATGTAAAGCCACCCCCACACAGAAATATAAATGTGATTATGAAACCCTGTAAACACTCAGGAATGTCTGCCAAGGGGCTGAAATCTTTAATTATATTTTCAGATTAACAATCAGCATTTTACAAAGCAATGACGCCCGGAAGCAGAGAAGTCGCCCTAATTGGAGCTGTGTGAATTAGCTCTTTGTACCAGCCAGCGGAAAGCAGCTCTCCTATAAAAAGGGGCAGACTGAACTCTAAATTGTAATGGATATTAAAACACATGTATGGCGTTGTAAAGTCCTGTCCCGCATTAATGAGAGAACCTCCCCTGGTTTTAGCTTTCAGACCCAGATGCGAACCAGCAGCCGTTACAGCGCAGCGCTACAGCTGCTCCTCTCGGCCCGACCGACCCAAGATTGTCCAAACTGTCGTTTCCTTGTCGTTGTAGAACCACAAGTCCCAGCAGGGCTGGCAATGATGCTTGCATTTACAGTTCACACCGCACTCACAATTAAATAGAGCAATACTGTATGTAGGGGGGGTTAAAGTTGAGACGCTGCTAATAGCTACCAGTCAGCTGAACTGTCACTTTTCCAGCACAGCCTGTAAAATAACATCCAAGATTTGATAAATCTCCCCCAAAGTCTAAAGTAGCATAACCTAGTATTTTGCAGCTCAACCTGCTTAGGGCCGAAATCAATTAGCCGCAAAATCGCGGTTATTTACTGCAGTTCTGGCTTACCACATTTTTGTCGCAGAAATTGACTTTTCACGAAAATGCACGCTCCCACGATTTGCCTATTCAATTACAAATGCATGAAAACGGGTCATTTCCGTAAAAATTGTGCCGGCAGTAAAAAGTGAAAAATGGTTAATTATGGCAGTATCACCCCCATAAAGCTGAAGTAACATCGGGTAAAAGTATCAAAGTTTATTGTTGGTTATAATAAAATAATTTCTCTTACGATCTAGAGGATGCTGGGGACCACATTAGTACCATTGGGTATAGACGGGTCCACCAGGAGCCATTGGCACTTTAAGAGTTTGAGAATGTGGGCTGGCTCCTCCCTCTATGCCCCTCCTACCAGACTCAGTTTAGAAAATGTGCCCGGTGGAGCCGCTCACAGCTAGGGGAGCGCTACAGTGCTTCTTTAGTAAAGTTTATTTTAGAGTCTATTATTTTACAAGGAGGCTGCTGGCAACAGCCTCCCTGCTTCGTGGGACTAAGGGGGGGGGGGGAGTAGTGTCTGGCCTGCGGGGTCTGAGCCACTGTCTCCGCTGACAGGACACTGAGCTCCTGAGGGGTTCGATCGTTCTCCACCACAAGGGATCGCTCGCCCCAGCAGCATGCCGCCACCCCCTTACAGAGCCAGAAGATTGGTGGCGAGTGAGTTACCGACCCCCCTAGCAAGCGGGTGGCCAGTGTAAAGATGGCGGCAACAGGGTATGGAGCGCAGTACTAACTGTGCTCTGGGGTACGTAGTGCGGCGCTATGAGGGGCGCTCTGAGCCAGCCCTTACACCCTACACTGGTCACATAGCCTGTCGGGGTCCCGGGATCTCTGCCAGCATAATTCCTCAGGCCAGTATAATCCTATGAAGAGTGGAAAGACAGCGCCATTTTGGGGGCGGAGCTTCTCATCAGAGCGGACCTAGCAGCATTCAATGCTTTTTTCCTGCCTGCACAGCGCTGTCAGTGAAGAGCAAGTCCCTCCAGAACAACTCCAGCTATCTCTCACGGTACTAGGGGGTTTTAGAAGGGGGGGGGGGGGCGCTGTATACAGGCTGTGTAACCTATTAAGGTACACAGTCAGCGCTGGTTGGGGTCTCCCTTTACCTAAAAAGCGCTGTGTGTGGGTTGGCTCCAATCTATGTGTCTCTCTTGCCATTCTTGGGGGTGAAACTCTGTCTGCTCTCCCCTGTGTGTGTGTGTGGAGTGTCTGTTGTCTCCATTAAGCTATGTCCAGGGACTCTGTGTCATATGCTGCAGAGGATATGTCCTCTCAGGATGACCCCATTCCATGTAATCAGGATTGCACTGTTTTAGCACAGATACCAGCAAGGGATCCTGATTGGTTATCCAATATCAAATCTATGATTTCTCAGATTTCTACTAGGGTTGCACAGAATGGGGGAGATTCAAATGTTTGAAAAGTCAGTTGGGTGTCTATTTTTTCCTGTCTATTATATAGGAAAAAAACAGACTCCCAACTGACTTTTCAAACATTTGAATCTCCCCCAATGAGTCTGTAACTCAGGCTTTACAAAACTCTATGGCAGTCTGGCCCAGTTCTGTCACCTCAGGGCCCCCTGCTGTATATTCCCAAAAACGTGCTCTTGCATAGATTATGCAAGATGACACAGATGCCGATTCGGACACTGTGATGGGGATGTATTGAGGGGGCAGCATCTCTTGCAATAGGGGTGCAGTTGATGATGGAGGCCATTAGGGATGTGTTGAATATTACTGATACAACACCTGAGCAGGTTGAGGAGGCTTACTTCACTGAAAATAAGAAAGCCTCGCTAACCTTCCCTGCGTCAAAAGAATTAAATGCTATTTTTGAAAAAGCTTGGGAAAACCCTGAGAAAAAATTCCAGATCCCTAAAAGGGACCTGTTGGCGTTTCCTTTCCCTGTGGAGGATAGGAAAAAATGGGAAAACCCACCCATTGTTGACGCGTCTGTATCCAGACTCTCAAAACGGTGGTTTTACCTGTTCCAGGATCCACCGCCTTGAAAGAGTCGGCTGTTCGTAAAATTGATGTGACAAGAATCAACCTCTGGGCAGAAAAACGCGCGTTGGCGGTCAGTACTCTTCATTCCGGGAGTAGACAACTGGGAAGCGGACTTCCTCAGCAGACACGATCTCCATCCAGGGGAGTGGGGTCTCCATCCGGAGGTGTTCAAGGAGGTAACAGATCTTTGGGGCGTACCCCAAATCGACATGATGGCCTCTCATCTCAACAAGAAGCTTTGGTGGTATTGTTCCAGGTCGAGGGACCCGCAAGCAGTGGCAGTGGACTCCCTAGTGACTCCGTGGGTGTTCCAGTCGATGTACGTGTTTCCTCCACTTCCACTCATTCCAAGAGTTCTCAGACTCATAAGGAGAACAAGAGTTCAGGCAATCCTCATTGCTCCGGACTGGCCAAGAAGGGCTTGGTACACGGATCTTCTGGATCTACCGCTAGAAGAGCCGGGGCCTCTTCCTCTTCGGGAGGACCTGCTGCAGCAGGGGCCGTTCGCCTATCAAGACTTACCATGGCTACGTTTGACAGCATGGAGGTTGAACGCCAGATACTAGCTCGGAAGGGCATTCCGAACAAGGTTATTCCTACCCTGATACAGGCTAGGAAAGGAGTAACGTCAAAACATTACCATCGTATTTGCAAAAAATATGTATCTTGGTGTGATTCCAAGAAGTTTCCCGCGGTGGAGTTTCAACTGGGATATTTTCTCCTCTTCCTGCAAACAGGTGTGGATATGGGCCTGAGGTTAGGTTCCATAAAGGTCCAAATTTCGGCCCTATCCATTTTCTTCCAGAAACAGTTGGCTGCCCTCCCTGAGGTTCAGATTTTTTTGAAGGGAGTTCTACACATCCAACCTCCCTTTGTACCGCCTACGGCGCCTTGGGATCTTAACGTGGTGTTGCAGTTCCTCCAGTCGGACTGGTTTGAGCCTCTACAGGAGGTTGAGGTTAAGTTGCTCACGTGGAAGGCTGTCACTTTGTTGGCCTTAGCTTCTGCTAGACGTGTGTCGGAGTTGGGGGCTTTGTCATGTAAAAGCCCATACTTGATCTTCCATGAAGACAGAGCTGAGCTTCTGACACGTCAGCAGTTTCTTCCAAAGGTTGTGTCAGCATTTCATATCAACCAACCTATTGTGGTGCCAGTTGCGACTGACTCCTCAATTTCATCAAAGTCCTTAGATGTTGTAAGGGCTCTAAAAATCTGTGTGAGGAGGACTGCTCGTCACAGAAAATCGGACTCGCTGTTTGTCCTGTATGATCCGAAGAAAATGGGGTGTCCTGCTTCTAAGCAGACGATCTCTTGCTGGATCAGGTTCGCTATCCAGCATGCGTATTCTATGGCGGGATTGCCGTGTCCTACGTCTGTTAAGGCCCACTCTACTCGTAAGGTGGGGTCTTCCTGGGCGGCTGCCCGGGATGTCTCAGCGTTACATCTTTGCCGAGCAGCAACTTGGTCTGGGTCGAACACGTTTGCAAAGTTCTACAAGTTCGATACTTTGGCCTCTGAGGACCTGAAGTTTAGTCTATCTGTTCTGCAGGAGCCTCCGCGCTCTCCCTCCCATTCTGGGAGCTTTGGTACATCCCCATGGTACTAATGTGGACCCCAGCATCCTCTAGGACGTAAGAGAAAATAGGATTTTGGTTACCTGCCGGTAAATCCTTTTCTCGTAGTCCGTAGAGGATGCTGGGCGCCCGCCCAGCGCTTCGTTTTCCTGCTATCGTTATTTGGTTCAGTACAACTTCGTTTTAGTTGAGTACTGCATTGTTACCTGGTAAGTAATATTTTCAGTAGTTGCTGAGTGTTCAAGCTTCGTTAGCTTGGTTTGCCTTGTATGAGTGAGCTGATGTGAATCTCGCCACTATCTGTGTAAAATCCTTCTCTCGAAGATGTCCGTCTCCTCGGGCACAGTTTCTAGACTGAGTCTGGTAGGAGAGGCATAGAGGGAGGAGCCAGCCCACACTCTCAGACTCTTAAAGTGCCAATGGCTCCTGGTGGACCCGTCTATACCCATGGTTCTAATGTGGACCCCAGCATCCTCTACGGACTACGAGAAAAGGATTCACCGGTAAGTAACCAAAATTCTATTTTTGGGTACTTAAATTGGGTCAAATGGCTGTTATATGTAAAAAAAAATAATATTTTTTTTTTGGGGGGGGGGGGGTTCATGTTACGCCACTTTGAAACAAAAAAAACAAAACAATAAATTTGCTCCCACCTGCAAGCTTAAAACCACTTGTTCCACTCATAAAGCACCCCTGTGTACCTGTTGGGATCCGGTCTCTAGGTCGACAGTAACTAGGTCGACCACTATTGGTCGACAGTAACTAGGTCAACAGGGTCTCTAGGTTGACATGTTCTAGGTCGACAGGTCAAAAGGTCGACATGAGTTTTTCACAATTTTTTTTTTTTTTTAACCTTTTCATACTTAACGGTCCACGTGGACTACGATTGGAAAGGTAACCTGTGCCGAGCGCAGCGGTAACGGAGCAAGGCACCTTGCCCGAAGCATGGCGAGCAGACACGGTACACTTACTGGGGTTCCCGGTCACTCTACGAAGAAAACGACACCAAAAAACCCTTAAAAAACTCATGTCGACCTAAAGACCCTGTCGACCTAGTTACTGTTGACCAATAGTGGTCGACCTAGACACTGTCGACCTAGTTACTATCTACCTTCCATACCACACTCGTACCTGTTCCATACCTAGTACCCCGATTTCCATCTTTTTGCACCTTTTCACCCCCAAAAATTGAAATGTCATTATTGGCTAATTAAAAACAATTAAAAACTTCAAATTAGTCATTGGGGCGGGGGGAGGGGAGGTAAAGAACTGAAATTTGCGGTAACATTACCGTGAATCTGTTTTTGCAGACAATTGAATAGGCACTTTTCGCAATTCGCAGTTTTGACTGTGAAAATGTTTTTTCCCCGGCTTGGCCCTTATTTTGTATCAGATCCTCTCAATCCTTGGAGACAGTTAAGGCGGGTACACATTAGACCATGGGTCTGCAACCTGCGGCTCCTCAGCTGCTGTGGAACTAAACATCCCAGCATGCCATGCCAGAGTTTTCCTTTTAAGGCATGCTATAACTGAGGCAGGGCACGCTGGGATGTGTAGTTCCACAGCAGCCGGAGAGCCGCAGGTTGCAGACCCATGCACTAGACGATAAGTCAGACTATTTGTCGCTTTGAGCCTAATCGGAACGACAAATCGTCCACATCGTCCAGTGTGTATGTACTATTGCGCGCTCCCATGCGTTGTTCATTGCATCCTGCACTACAGGATATAGTTAACGATCTAGTTGAAATCATTACAGTATATATATATTGTTAACGATCGCACAACCAAACGATGCAAGATATATCTATCCCATCTATCTATCTATATATCTATCTATCTATCTATCTATATATATATATATATATATATATATATATATATATATATATTATATATATTGGACGTTTGAAAGATTGCACAGTGTGTTCGCACTGGGTAGGTCTGGAGTTCAATTGAACTCGGGAAGCTGGTTGAGGTATTTAAGATTGTATCTATTTGATGTATCGTTCTTTGTATTTATAGTGAGAAATCCACCACACACATACATGTGGCCTCCGTATCCCCACACTGGGAACCACGTACGGCTGCGTGTGGTTACAGTCCTTGCGTTATCTAGTCACTTGCATCTTGTGATAAGATGTGTAATAGCAGTGTCTGACTGTACAGCATTGTATGCCTCGGTCACGCTGATGAGACGTCTGGGGGGGGGGTTGGACTGAATATATCTTACATACTGCTTTGAGTCCACCGAAATTATTTCTCAGGGTGGCCGCGGCTGGCAGCTACTTGCTGGCCTCAAAATGTATAGTAAGTTTCCCTATGATGGTGAAGGATCATTGGGGTCAATTCAGTTTGCCGACAGTTGAATAGCGCCGGGAATTAGCTCCCGGCTATTCAATACAGCGCCATGTGACAATTGTCGGGAATTCCTCTCGCACCCCCAGGGGGGTATGAGCAGAAATACGACAAAAGTGCTGGCGCTCGGCCGGCGCGAGGCTGATTCTGTTGGCAATCAGCATCGCGCCGGGCAGTTAAGTCTGAGAATGCCCGTTCTCCCGACAAATCAACCTGTTAGGTCCGGGAGAACGTGCATTTGCCGACTTAACATGAGCAGAATTGAATAGCGACGGGAGCTAATTCCTGGCGTTATTCAACTGTCGGCAAATTGAATTGACCCCATAGAAATTGACCCAGTGCAGGCGTTCCTCTTATACCACAAAGTGGAGGCCTCCCAAAATCCTTGTTTGAGTCGTTCGGATCAATATCTGGTGCGCTGAGATCTGTAACTGGTCGGTGGATATCTCTCTACCTCCTCAATGGACTCTAGTGCAGCCAGAAGGTATTGTGTTGCCTGGCCACACAAATAAGAAGAATCCAGGCCTCTTAAAGTATTATCGTTGCTCCAGTTATTTCAGGGTTGCCAAGGGCGAGCATAGGGGAATACTTTTTCCTAATGCAATCCAGATTTCCTGTCTTCTTACACTGGCTGCACGTGCAGTTTGGCCATATTCCCATATGTTACTCGTTCTGTTTAGTGAATTCTGTATTCCCAGAAATATTGGTCTTCTCCCATTTTCCTGTACAAAATTATTAAATGTATTGTACAAATTGCCTTCAGGTTATGGGGTCTATTCAATTAGTCAGAAAAGTCGGAAAAACTGCACTTTTCGACTTTTTTACTTCGAATCTGGATTCGACCTATTCAATTCTAGTGCCGTTTTCCCGACTTGTCTGAAAACACATAGATCGGC
This sequence comes from Pseudophryne corroboree, assembly GCF_028390025.1. Classification (NCBI taxonomy): domain Eukaryota; kingdom Metazoa; phylum Chordata; class Amphibia; order Anura; family Myobatrachidae; genus Pseudophryne; species Pseudophryne corroboree. The sequence goes on along the minus strand of NC_086452.1, from coordinate 36,972,953 downwards.
GGATTAGCTGTGAATCCACGCTTTTTGTGGAATTTGCGTGCGTTTCCGACAGATTTTTGGCCCGTTTACGACAAAGCGGGTTCGACTTAAAAAAAAAAAAAAAAAAGTCGGATCGGCATTGTCGAGAACGGGCAAAAACCTGTCGGAAATGCCCGCAAATTGAGTAGTGAAGTGTCTGATCCTCTCCACTAATTGAATATACTCCTATGTGTACAAGGTGTCTAGGAAACATAAATGAATTTCGTGTTTAGACTTACATCTCATCCACAAGATATCTCATTATGGGGTGCAAATATTTCAATATCCCCAAAAATCCAAAATCTGGTCCCATTTCAGATCAGGGATGCACAATCTATATCCTATACATCCCTCGCCTCTAAATCACGCCCAAAGATACTGTATGTTTGAGAGGATTATCGCACCTGAATAGGAGTAACAGGATTACTGCGGGAGGCGATACAGGAATTACAGGGAAGGGATGAGCAGATAAGCAGTCATCTCTCCTGAATTGTGAGCTCTGCAACATAGACTTAATAATACATTCACAGAAGTTAGGTGAAGTTACAAAAAAAACTTACATTCCTAGAGGTAAATTAAATTGTTTTTGGGCACCTGTAAGTGGCGGACGCCGCCGGCCGATATTCAGTTGTTTAGCCGATGGGCGTGAGTGCCACTGGTGCTATTATTTCTGCTTGTGGCAAACAGAAGTTTGCCCAAAGTCAGGTTTTTGGGTGCCCAAACTCAGCGTAGTTTTTGCATGGGTTTGGCTGCATTTATGCGTGACATGCGCTATAAGTAATGAACAGTCTGGAAAAGGCTTCCCTTCCCCTTATGCAAGGGACACCCCAAAACACTGACTTCATGGAAATACAGATCCGCAAAGAATCCGTCTAAGAATGAGACAGAGATACACAAAGGGGCTAATTCAGGTTGGATCGCAAATCGCGATTCAACCGGAATTATTACGATTGCTCCGCGGGTGCATGCGCCGCACTTTCTGCGGGGCGGAGCAGAAAATGCGATCGCCTTTGCCTGTCAATCTGTCAGAGGCAGCTGTGGGGAGGGGGTGGGGGGTGGCAACGCTCCGTTTCCAGGGCAGAGAATGCAGCTCGGCGGGGCAGTGCAGCACGAACAGGGGGCGGAGGCGGCCAAACGGGGGCGTGTCGGGGGCATGATCACGACGACTGCGTGACGTCACATTCAGCCACCGCTATCGAGAACATGGCAGTGGACGCCGGCAGGAGGCTTCCTCAGTTTCTGCTTACAAGCAGAAATTGCGATGTGTTCACAATTTCTGCTTGTTGCACGGGGGGAGGCGGCAGTCAGCATGTGGGCGGCCTTGCCCAGCGCTGTTTTGCCCCCAGCATGCGATTCTGCTAAATTGCAATCCTTACTGAATTAGGCCCAACATACGTAAAATGCGATGTACGCAAAAGGTCGTTGTTTACGTCCGCGTGAAGCACTGCTTCTGATACAGTCCCCGAGTGCGGACGTTTGCCCCTTTTCCACCAGCCCCTGCAGTGTTGCAGATTAGCAAATGTTGTCATGTTATATTCCTGGCGTATAGCGGCCATCTGGTTTGTTTTAAAGGGTTGGAAAAGGTTTGTGTGGAAGGCCGCTGCGAGCCGTCAGCAGGAGCCCTGTAGTCGGGTTACACAGCTAAATCCTCTGTCTTAAACATGTGGTACCTATTTCTCTGGCCTTTCGCCTCAGACGTAACCTTCACTTTTAACCTCCTTCTTTGCTGATTACTTTTTGGCAATTTTTCAGAGAGCCGTCGCATTGCTGATTGCGGGGAACCTTGTTTTGGGGCTCACTGGGGCTGTAACGCTTTCCTGTCCGGGAACAAAAACAGATCATGTTTTCAGCGGAAAATGTCAATAACCTAAAGCCTTAAAGTCTCAAGCATGCGTGTATTAAATTATATAAACGTACAGCATGGAGGCGCAGCAAGGAGACGCGCCGAGCCTGGACCTTTACTTACGTTTCTCAGAAAACAGTCACATGCTTCTATTTTTTACTTTGTTGTGAGCCCCCCCCCCCCAAAAAAAAAGTCAAATAAACCGTCTGTAACATGGCAGTTAGGAGCTGATTGGCTGGTACTTTATCTCTCTCCACAGTTCGATAAATCTCCCCCCAGGTCTATTTCATCTAGACATAACCAATGGATTGTGATTTGAATCTTTGATTCTGTGAAAAAAAATCTCGGTATCTGTGAATTGCTGTTTCATGATTGCTGATGTATGGGGGGCCTTACTCTGGTGGTAGGGTTAAGTCCCCATACATCAGCAATTACAAAAAAAATCCAGATTCTGAGACTTTTTCTCAGATTTAAAGATTCCCCAATCCATTAATTTGCACCCATACATTGCAGATATTTTTCAGCGAATTGCATATCTGCTGCATTTTTGGTCTGCATTCGCCATCTGTGAACCCTGTACATTGCAGTTTACTTGCACCATCGTCTGCAGGTTTCCCCAGTCGATTGCTGTTGTATGGGGCCTATACTCACTTCAGTTCTTTCCGTCCCAGCTGTCAGAATAGGTCTGATCAGTCCTAGCTCATAATAATTGTTCTGGATTACTGCGTTCTCGTGAATGCAACGTGACCTTTTTTGGGATCAAAAGGGTTCTTTATCTCTCTTTCAGTCTCTTTTTCTTTTTGTCGCCCACTTCATAGTTTAAAAAAAAATAATATATAATTACTCCCTGTTTTCCCCCCAAGGAAAGTGATTATTGTTTAATATCAATTTTTTCTGTAGCGGTTAATGGGACAGATGTATTATGCCTGGAAAAGGGATAAAGAAGTGATAAGTGCACAGTGATAACGCACCAGTCAGTCAGCTCCTAATTGTCAATTTACATATTGGAGCTGATTGCCTGGTGCGTTATCACCTTGCACTTATCACTGGTTTATCACTTCTCCAGGCTTAATACATCTGCCCCTATGTTATTAAGATACATACAGATGGAGCCATCTTTATCTTGGCCTTTAATAGAATTATCTGAGACAGGGCAGTCAGACTTAATCCCCTGCTGTAATGACTTAATCCCCTGATCTATTGTTCTCTCTGTATTGTATTGCAGCTCAGAACAATAGATGAAGGGTTTATGCTAATAAACTATCGTGTGCCTAGGCGCAGCAGAGAAGTCAAGATAAATGTGGATCCATCTGTAGTGATTATTTAGAAAAGATAAAGTACCAGCCAATCCGCTCCTAACTGTCATGTTACAGGCTGTTTGAAAAATGACAGGAGCTGTGTTGGTACTTTATCTCTCTCCAATGCTTAGTAAATAGACTCCATATTCATTTTTGTAGGGTGACTGTCTTTGGCACACAGTGGGGTCAATTCTATTCTCCGACAGTTGAATAGCGCCGGGAGTTCGCTCCAGGCGCTATTCAATACAGAGACGAGTGACCCTCAATTGTCGGGAATTCTTCTCTCATCCCCGGGGATGAGAGAAGAAACCCGCCAAAAGTGCTGCCGCGCGGCCGGCGCGAGGCCGATTCTGTCGGGAATCAGCCTTGCGCCGGGGAGTTAAGTCGGAGAATGCCCGTTCTCCCGACAATTCAACCTGTTTAGTCGTCGAGAACGGGCCATCGCCGACTTAACTGGAGCTGAATTGAATAGCGTCGGGAGCAAGCTCCCGGCGCTATTCAACTGTCGGAGAATAGAATTGATCCCAGTGACGTGATCAGTGCAGGATGTCTTGCAACAAGGAAAACATAGGGAGACCCACCCCCTGCTAGGCAGCCGAAAAGGAGGATTTCCGCATTAAACGCGTTAAACTGCGGTCATCTTTGATACACAGCGGTCATTGAGTATTTACAGTCCAGCGCTATAAATGAGGGAAATACAAGTAAACGGAGCGGGCAGCTCCTGAAATATGGCGCCACAACACAGCCCAACCCCTTTTTTATTTTTATTTCATTTTTAAAAATCTTTTTACTTGAATGTATACAAGTACACCAAAGCGTTACGGGTATACCCCAGTGACGACGCCAAATAGCAATGTATTAAAACAGTCTGGACGGACATTTTCACACCACCGATTCCACGAATCCTACAGCCCTTCTCCAGTGCCAGGTACATTAATGCACCTATAGGAAGAGAAACGGGTATATACCTACAGTCATAGGGAAGAGCGCCAAGCATATCGACATGACCTCCATGTTGACTGTAGCCACACTTACGGTACCGTCGGACTTGCTGATATTTGTTTGCAGCCCCGTAGGGCCATTGCAATGGCAACTCGTTCCCTCCTGACCCCTATGAATGTTGACAAAATATACAAAATGGGGTACAGAAACCCTTTTAATAGCAAGCCTTGCGCTCCACTCTTATACCGTTTACAGTTATGTGCAATTAGTGTCTCTAAAATACAGGAATATCGGCACTGCGCCGAGTTGCAATAATTGCGCTACAGTAAGTACTGGGAGGGTTTGTGCAAAACCTTTTTTTTTTTCATGTGTGTTCTGCAATAGAATAATATATCTAAAACTAAGCTGTGAAATAAGAGCCTTATATGCCTCAAATATAGGATTAAGTGGGTGTAGGGATAAACGTCGCAGCCCTGATACTTTCTGACGCAAAGCGGTTGTAGCATTCGCCGCTTTCTGAATTCCCATCCCGTAGGCTGACACCCCAAAACATTTTAATTGACGCCTGAATAATTCACATTTCTGAGGTCTGAAAACTAAGAACACGGGGAAAGGTAGAAAATGTAACCTAAGCAAAAACGTGAGATGGCGCTTGTAATTTTGATGGCGGAGTCCGTGGGTTCCACGTACGGCTTTGTTTTTTGTTGATGACAAATCGTGTTTTGTAATAGCCTCTCGGGTTGTGTTTTTTTGAGCGTCTGGATTTAAATAAATATTAAAACTGAGGCTCTGCCATTCTCTCCCCCTCGCCCCCTGTACATGGCGGCTTATCCTTGGCAGTTTGCAAGCAATTATTTTGTAGCCTCGGGGAAGAATGGAAAGAAGTTATCTTTGAACTGCTGGGTGACTAGACCTTCTCACAAAATGGTACAGTCCTAATTTAATGTGGATTTACTAGTTTGGGTCGTCTGTGAAAATGACAGATTCGCTAATAGGTTGTTACCTTGGCTGCACGAATTTAATGAAAACCAGAACCCCGCTTTTCCCGTAAGGGAGGGCTTAAAGTGTTGGCTGGAGAGCGCACTGTGCGGCTGGATAAGCAATGCTCTCCGGCCTAGCTCAGGAATATGTGCGTTATGGAAGACTTATTACATTTATGCCGTTGTGCAATAATGTATTGTTAAATATTAATAAAGTTTTTTTTGTTTTGTTTGTTTGCTGACTGTCCTATAGAGGGTGTGGTATGCAAGGTTGACAGTAACTAGGTCGACCACTATTGGTCGACAGTAACTAGGTTGACATGATCTAGGTCGACAGGTCAAAAAGGTCGACATGCGTTTTTAATGTTTTTTTGGGTGCCGTTTTCTCCGTACAGTGACCGGGAACCCCAATTAGTGCACCGTGTCCCCTCGCAGCTTCGGGCAAGGTGTCTCGCTCTGCTACCGCTGTGCTCGGCACAGGTTACTATTCCCAATCATAGTCCGTGTGGATCGTTAAGTATAAAAAAGGTCAACATTTTTTGAAAAACTCATGTCGATGTTTTGACCTGTCGACCTAGAACATGTCAACCTAGAGACCCTGTTGACCTATTTGCTGTTGTCCTAGTTAGTGCCAACCTAGAGACCGGATCCCCCTATAGAGAATACTAACTTGGAAGTAGAATCATATTCTTGCAGTTCACCTGTCGGCTGAAGGCCGCTGTTCTGTGCGCTGAGCCAATATGCAGCCTATCCGCCCTCTAGGAATGGACGAAAGCCGTATCGATAGTAATTGTTCTCTTAGACCGCACAACGGTGAGCTGCGCTGCGAGTAGACAATGGAAGTCTGTTAAGGAGCATTAAGTATGGGTGATTGTAGCAAATTACTTGCCATGCGGTTTTGAGAAATGGAGGAGCAATATTAAAATCGTTCCGATTCTCCAGTTGTCGGTGGCATTGCTTCTAGGAAATGGTGCAAGTTTGCACAAATGGGTGTGGCTTCTGTGGTTCTGGGTGTGGCTTGGCGGAGATCCTGGTTAGGGGAAAATGGTCTGGATTATAAATGACATTGCACCTGTAGCTTTGCTTTAAATTCTTGTTAAAGTAAGATTTAATGCCAAGGGTCTATTTCCATTTGATTTAAGCATTATTTCCACATCTTTCATCCCTTTTGTAGATCAGTGTTTCCCAACCTCAGTCTTCAAGGCACACTAGCAGTCCAGGTTTTATTGCTATCCATGCTTGAGCACAGATAGTTAAATAAAAATAACTGAGGTACTAATGACGTAACCTGCACTCAAGTATGGCTATCCTTAAAACTTGGTCTGTTAGTGCCTTGATGACTGTGGTTGGTTACCCCTGTTGTAGATGTATGCTGTATGTTAATTGCATCACTGGTATCCGCTTGTCATACAGGAAGTGTTTGTTACACAGGAATTGTTGCTGCAGCCAATGTTCATTATGACTTGCACGTAGTAAAGAGACACTTCTACTGCTCACCAGAGTCCGGTGGTCATTTGCACACAAGTCTGTTTGCTCTTTTAGCACTAGAATAAAACCTGCTGTGTTATAGGGTTTACAGATCACAGATTTTTGCAATAAAATGAGCTCCCGGCCCTCCAAGCACAGAGGTATTTCTGGCGTTTACTTACCGCATAGAGGGCTACACGTTATTACCCTCTTATTCCTTTTTGCCAGCCAATGTAGACTAATTAGTTATTTCACAGTGTGTTTTTGGAGTGTTGGAGGTATATGGAGCACCCGGAGAAGCCCCATGCAAACATGTCTAAAAATAATGTAACATGATAATATTGTGGCCACTAGGGGCGCTCTTCTGTTGCTGCCTGGGTCTGATTTTTCTTCTTGCTGTGTATGGCTGTTGGTGCAGTTTATCTTTTAGGGGAAATAAACCCTGCTAGCTGACAGGGGTGTCTCTCCTCTGCTTTAGTGATCTAGATGAAGAGGGAATCTCTTTTTTGGCTCTTTGCATTCCCTAGGAGCTGTTTAGCGGAAGAGATTTATTGCTGCCTAAGATCTGCAAGTTCACATTTCTTGCATTCTCCAATTCCGGGGCCAGCCGCAGTGAAATGGAGAAAGGGGCTGCTATGGAAAGTGGGAAACTAAATCCAATGCGTTTGCGGGGGGGGGGGGGGGGGGGGGGGGGAGCTTTGACACATTGTAAAAAGTTTGATTTGTGTGTCCTGTTCATTTAAGGAACCTGTTGAGGTGTTACTGTAGCAGAGTAACTTTATACGGTGATACATACGATATATCCCGGCATCCCTTTATACGCACTGCGGAACAAACGTCTGCAAAATGCTTTTGTTTAGGTGGAAAGAAAATGCAGTATAGCGGGACAGTCTAATGTTATCATTTCATGTTATTACATGTCCTAAATATATACAGATGTGTCTTCATGCATCTAGCCTCACTATGCCGCGCCAGCGGTAGATGCCCGGCGCACGTGAGCGGACAGGTCCCTTGACACTCCGCTAGTGACGTGCGTCTTTTTTTGCATCATAGTTGGAGACTGTGGTGATGGGCAGCACGGATGGTGTAATGGTTAGCATTACTGCCTCACAGCACTGAGGTCATGGGTTCAATTCCCACCATGGCCCTAACTGTGTGGAGTTTGTATATTCTCCCCCGTACTTGCGTGGTTTTCCTCCGGGTACTCCGGTTTCCTCCCACAATCCAAAAAATATACTGGTAGGTTAATTGGCTCCCAACAAAATTGAACCCTAGTATGAATGTGTGTGTGTGTGTACATGTGATAGGGAATATAGATTGTAAGCCCCACTGGGGCAGGGATTGATGTGAATGGGCAAATATTCTCTGTACAGCGCTGCGGAATATGGGTGCGCTATATAAGTAACTAGTAATAATAATAATATGCCACCCACTTAATGTAAATGTGTGCGACTGAGTCTGTATATGAAGCACAGCGGAACTTGCCTTGGAAAGCCACCACTGTCGCTGTACTGTAGCACTTCGCATGCAGACACGAAGACTCAGTCGCACGCAGATATACAAGTGTCTTATTAATCAGCACAGTCACGTTGCAACTAAAAAAAAAGACGCCCAACGCTAGCAGGGTCTGATGCCACCTGACGTGCCGGTAGGGGTTGTTTGGCGCAACTACAGCAAAGCTGTATCTGTATCTTTATGTAGTAACGCTGGAAGCTGCTTTTAGTTTGTCAGTCCCGCTGCAATATTCCGAGCAGTAATGGACAACAGGTGGCCTGTCTGTGCTTTTCAGTGCTTGTTAAGTATCCAAAACAATTTGCCACCATTAGACGGTGACGAAATTGCACCAAATGTTACGTGCCGTTAGAGAAATGTCTCTCTTGTTACATTTTGAATACCGTTAAAGCCTCCTCCTTTTTGGCCCAAAAAAGGGGGGGGGTTTTAACGTTTTTTCAAAATATCATATCCTCTTGGGACATCTGCCCCTATGGGTAATTTATGGCCCTTTTGATGGTTGTTTGGTGTCCCTAAATGGATCTGTTGCCTGTTACTAGAACCCGTTTGTTATATAGGTCACA